>NC_090437.1:650794259-651098000 GCF_031143425.1 Pleurodeles waltl
GCCACAAATTTCCTTCCACCCAGCGTTCTTCCAAGTCTCCCGATACAAATGATACCTCACTTGTGTGGGTAGGCCTAGCGCCCGCGACAGGAAATGGCCCAAAACACAACGTGGACACATCACATTTTTTCATAGAAAACAGTGCCTACCTGTGGATTTTGGCCTCTAGTTCAGCCGGCACCTGGGGAAACCTAGCAAACCAGCGCATTTTTTAAAACTAGAAACCCAGCGGAATCCAAGATGGGGTGACTTGTGGAGCTCTGACCAAGTTCTGTTACCCAGAATCCTTTGCAAACCTCAAAATTTGGCTAAAAAAACACATGTTCCTCACATTTCGGTGACAGAAAGTTCAGGAATCTGAGAGGAGCCACAAATTTCCTTCCACCCAGCGTTCCCCCAAGTCTCCCGATACAAATGATACCTCACTTGTGTGGGTAGGCCTAACGCCCGCGACAGGAAATGCCCCAAAGCGCAATGTGGACACATCACATTTTTTGAAAGAAAACAGAGGTGTTTTTTGCAAAGTGCCTACCTGTAGATTTTGGCCTCTAGCTCAGCCGGCACCTAGGGAAACCTAACAAACCTGTGCATTTTTTAAAACTAGAGACCTAGGGAAATCAAAGATGGGGTGACTTGTGGGGCTCTGACCAGGTTCTGTTACCCAGAATCCTTTGCAAACCTCAAACTTTGGCTAAAAAAAAGATTTTCCTCACATTTTGGTGACAGAAAGTTCTGGAATTAGAAAGGAGCCACAAATTTCCTTCCATCCAGCGTTCCCCCAAGTCTCCCGATAAAAATGATTCCTCACTTGTGTGGGTAGGCCTAGCGCCCGCGACAGGAAATGCCCCAAAACGCAACGTGGACACATCACATTTTTTGAAAGAAAACAGAGGTGTTTTTTGCAAAGCGACTATCTGTAGATTTTGGCCTCTAGCTCAGCCGGCACCTAAGGAAACCTACCAAACCTGTGCATTTGTGAAAACTAGAGACCTAGGGGAATCCAAGATGGGGTGACTTGTGGGGCTCTGACCAGGTTCTTTTACCCAGAATCCTTTGCAAACCTCAAACTTTGGCTAAAAAAACAAATTTTCCTCACATTTTGGTGACAGAAAGTTCTGGAATTAGAGAGGAGCCACACATTTTCTTCCACCCAGCGTTCCCCAACGTCTCCCGATAAAAACGATACCTCACTTGTGTGGGTAGGCCTAGCGCCCGCGACAGGAAGTGCCCCAAAACGCAACGTGGACACATCACATTTTTTTAAAGAAAACAGAGGTGTTTTTTACAAAGTGACTACCTGTAGATTTTGGCCTCTAGCTCAGCCGGCACCTAGGAAAACCTACCAAACCTGTGCATTTTTTTAAACTAGAGACCTAGGGGAATCCAAGATGGGGTGACTTGTGGGGCTCTGACCAGGTTCTGTTACCCAGAATCCTTTTCAAACCTCAAAATTTGGCTAAAAGAACACATTTTCCTCACATTTCGGTGACAGAAAGTTCTGGAATCTGAGAGGAGCCACAAATTTCCTACCACCCAGCGTTCCCCCAAGTCTCCCGATAAAAATGATACCTCACTTGTGTGGGTAGGCCTAGCACCCGTGACAGGAAATGCCCCAAAACACAACGTGGACACATCACATTTTTTGAAAGAAAACAGAGGTGTTTTTTGCAAAGTGCCTACCTATAGATTTTGGCCTCTAGCTCAGCCGGCACCTAGGGAAACCTACCAAACCTGTGCATTTTTTAAAACTAGAGACCTAGGGGAACCAAGATGGGGTGACTTGTGGGGCTCTGACCAGGTTCTGTTACCCAGAATCCTTTGCAAACCTCAAAATTTGGTTAAAAAAACAAGTTTTCCTCATATTTCGGTGACAGAAAGTTCTGGAATCTGAGAGGAGCCACAAATTTCCTTCCACCCAGCGTTCCCTCAAGTCTCCCGATACAAATGATACCTCACTTGTGTGGGTAGGCCTAGCGCCCGTGACAGGAAATGCCCCAAAACACAACGTGGACACATCACATTTTTTTTAAGAAAACAGAGGTGTTTTTTGCAAAGTGCCTACCTGTAGATTTTGGCCTCTAGCTCAGCCGGCACCTAGAGAAACCTACCAAACCTGTGCCTTTTTGAAAACTAGAGACCTAGGGGAATCCAAGATGGAGTGACTTGTGGGGCTCTACCCAGGTTCTGTTACCCAGAATCCTTTGCAAACCTCAAAACTTGGCTAAAAAAACACGTTTTCCTCACATTTCGGTGACAGAAAGTTCTGGAATCTGAGAGGAGCCATAAATTTCCTTCCACCCAGCGTTCCCCCAAGTCTCCCGATACAAATGATACCTCACTTGTGTGGGTAGGCCTAGCGCCCTCGACAGGAAATGCCCCAAAACACAACGTGGACACATCACATTTTTTTAAAGAAAACAGAGGTGTTTTTTGCAAAGTGCCTACCTGTAGGTTTTGGCCTCTAGCTCATCCGGCACCTAGGGAAACCTACCAAACCTGTGCATTTTTGAAAACTAGAGACCTAGGGGAATCCAAGATGGGGTGACTTGTGGGGGCTCTGACCAGGTTCTGTTACCCAGAATCCTTTGCAAACCTCAAAATTTAGCTAAAAAAACACATTTTCCTCACATTTCAGTGACAGAAAGTTCAGGAATCTGAGAGGAGCCACAAATTTCCTTCCACCCAGCGTTCCCCCAAGTCTCCCGATACAATTGATACCTCACTTGTGTGGGTAGGCCTAACGCCCGCGACAGGAAATGCCCCAAAGCGCAATGTGGACACTTCACATTTTTTGAAAGAAAACAGAGGTGTTTTTTGCAACGTGCCTACCTGTAGATTTTGGCCTCTAGCTCAGCCGGCACCTAGGGAAACCTACCAAACCTGTGCATTTTTTTAAACTAGAGACCTAGGGAAATCAAAGATGGGGTGACTTGTGGGGCTCTGACCAGGTTCTGTTACACAGAATCCTTTGCAAACCTCAAAATTTGGCTAAAGAAACACATGTTCCTCACATTTCGGTGACAGAAAGTTCTGGAATCTGAGAGGAGCCACAAATTTCCTACCACCCAGCGCTCCCCCAAGTCTCCCGATACAAATGATACCTCACTTGTGTGGGTAGGCCTAGCGCCCGCGACAGGAAATGCCCCAAAACGCAACGTGGACACATCAAATTTTTTGAAGGACAACAGAGGTGTTTTTTGCAAAGTGACTACCTGTAGATTTTGGCCTCTAGCTCAGCCGGCACCTAAGGAAACCTACCAAACCTGTGCATTTTTTAAAACTAGAGACCTAGGGGAATCCAAGATGAGGTGACTTGTGGGGCTCTGACCAGATTCTGTTACCCAGAATCCTTTGCAAACCTCAAAATGTGGCTGAAAGAACTCGTTTTCCTCACATTTCGGTGTCAGAAAGTTCTGGAATCTGAGAGGAGCCACAAATTTCCTAACACCCAGCATTCCCCCAAGTCTCCCGATAAAAATTATACCTCACTTGTGTGGGTAGGCCTAGCGCCCGTGACAGGAAATGCCCCAAAACACAACGTGGACACATCACATTTTTTGAAAGAAAACAGAGGTGTTTTTTGCAAAGTGCCTACCTGTAGATTTTGGCCTCTAGCTCAGCCAGCACCTAGGGAAACCTACCAAACCTGTGCATTTTTAAAAACTAGAGACCTAGGGGAATCCAAAATGGGGTGACTTGTGGGGCTCTGACCAGGTTCTGTTACCCAGAATCCTTTGCAAACCTCAAAATTTGGTTAAAAAAACAAGTTTTCCTCATATTTCGGTGACAGAAAGTTCTGGAATCTGAGAGGAGCCAAAATTTCCTTCCACCCAGCGTTCCCTCAAGTCTCCCGATACAAATGATACCTCACTTGTGTGGGTAGGCCTAGCGCCCGTGACAGGAAATGCCCCAAAACACAACGTGGACACATCACATTTTTTTAAAGAAAACAGAGGTGTTTTTTGCAAAGTGCCTACCTGTAGATTTTGGCCTCTAGCTCAGCCGGCACCTAGAGAAACCTACCAAACCTGTGCCTTTTTGAAAACTAGAGACCTAGGGGAATCCAAGATGGAGTGACTTGTGGGGCTCTACCCAGGTTCTGTTACCCAGAATCCTTTGCAAACCTCAAAACTTGGCTAAAAAAACACGTTTTCCTCACATTTCGGTGACAGAAAGTTCTGGAATCTGAGAGGAGCCATAAATTTCCTTTCACCCAGCGTTCCCCCAAGTCTCCCGATACAAATGATACCTCACTTGTGTGGGTAGGCCTAGCGCCCTCGACAGGAAATGCCCCAAAACACAACGTGGACACATCACATTTTTTTAAAGAAAACAGAGGTGTTTTTTGCAAAGTGCCTACCTGTAGGTTTTGGCCTCTAGCTCATCCGGCACCTAGGGAAACCTACCAAACCTGTGCATTTTTGAAAACTAGAGACCTAGGGGAATCCAAGATGGGGTGACTTGTGGGGCTCTGACCAGGTTCTGTTACCCAGAATCCTTTGCAAACCTCAAAATTTAGCTAAAAAAACACATTTTCCTCACATTTCAGTGACAGAAAGTTCTGGAATCTGAGAGGAGCCACAAATTTCCTTCCACCCAGCGTTCTTCCAAGTCTCCCGATACAAATGATACCTCACTTGTGTGGGTAGGCCTAGCGCCCGCGACAGGAAATGGCCCAAAACACAACGTGGACACATCACATTTTTTCATAGAAAACAGTGCCTACCTGTGGATTTTGGCCTCTAGTTCAGCCGGCACCTGGGGAAACCTAGCAAACCAGCGCATTTTTTAAAACTAGAAACCCAGCGGAATCCAAGATGGGGTGACTTGTGGAGCTCTGACCAGGTTCTGTTACCCAGAATCCTTTGCAAACCTCAAAATTTGGCTAAAAAAACACATGTTCCTCACATTTCGGTGACAGAAAGTTCAGGAATCTGAGAGGAGCCACAAATTTCCTTCCACCCAGCGTTCCCCCAAGTCTCCCGATACAAATGATACCTCACTTGTGTGGGTAGGCCTAACGCCCGCGACAGGAAATGCCCCAAAGCGCAATGTGGACACATCACATTTTTTGAAAGAAAACAGAGGTGTTTTTTGCAAAGTGCCTACCTGTAGATTTTGGCCTCTAGCTCAGCCGGCACCTAGGGAAACCTAACAAACCTGTGCATTTTTTAAAACTAGAGACCTAGGGAAATCAAAGATGGGGTGACTTGTGGGGCTCTGACCAGGTTCTGTTACACAGAATCCTTTGCAAACCTCAAAATTTGGCTAAAGAAACACATGTTCCTCACATTTCGGTGACAGAAAGTTCTGGAATCTGAGAGGAGCCACAAATTTCCTACCACCCAGCGTTCCCCCAAGTCTCCCGATACAAATGATACCTCACTTGTGTGGGTAGGCCTAGCGCCCGCGACAGGAAATGCCCCAAAACGCAACGTGGACACATCACATTTTTTGAAGGACAACAGAGGTGTTTTTTGCAAAGTGACTACCTGTAGATTTTGGCCTCTAGCTCAGCCGGCACCTAAGGAAACCTACCAAACCTGTGCATTTTTTAAAACTAGAGACCTAGGGGAATCCAAGATGGGGTGACTTGTGGGGCTCTGACCAGATTCTGTTACCCAGAATCCTTTGCAAACCTCAAAATGTGGCTGAAAGAACACGTTTTCCTCACATTTCGGTGTCAGAAAGTTCTGGAATCTGAGAGGAGCCACAAATTTCCTTCCACCCAGCGTTCTTCCAAGTCTCCCGATACAAATGATACCTCACTTGTGTGGGTAGGCCTAGCGCCCGCGACAGGAAATGGCCCAAAACACAACGTGGACACATCACATTTTTTCATAGAAAACAGTGCCTACCTGTGGATTTTGGCCTCTAGTTCAGCCGGCACCTGGGGAAACCTAGCAAACCAGCGCATTTTTTAAAACTAGAAACCCAGCGGAATCCAAGATGGGGTGACTTGTGGAGCTCTGACCAGGTTCTGTTACCCAGAATCCTTTGCAAACCTCAAAATTTGGCTAAAAAAACACATGTTCCTCACATTTCGGTGTCAGAAAGTTCAGGAATCTGAGAGGAGCCACAAATTTCCTTCCACCCAGCGTTCCCCCAAGTCTCCCGATACAAATGATACCTCACTTGTGTGGGTAGGCCTAACGCCCGCGACAGGAAATGCCTCAAAGCGCAATGTGGACACATCACATTTTTTGAAAGAAAACAGAGGTGTTTTTTGCAAAGTGCCTACCTGTAGATTTTGGCCTCTAGCTCAGCCGGCACCTAGGGAAACCTAACAAACCTGTGCATTTTTTAAAACTAGAGACCTAGGGAAATCAAAGATGGGGTGACTTGTGGGGCTCTGACCAGGTTCTGTTACACAGAATCCTTTGCAAACCTCAAAATTTGGCTAAAGAAACACATGTTCCTCACATTTCGGTGACAGAAAGTTCTGGAATCTGAGAGGAGCCACAAATTTCCTACCACCCAGCGTTCCCCCAAGTCTCCCGATACAAATGATACCTCACTTGTGTGGGTAGGCCTAGCGCCCGCGACAGGAAATGCCCCAAAACGCAACGTGGACACATCACATTTTTTGAAGGACAACAGAGGTGTTTTTTGCAAAGTGACTACCTGTAGATTTTGGCCTCTAGCTCAGCCGGCACCTAAGGAAACCTACCAAACCTGTGCATTTTTTAAAACTAGAGACCTAGGGGAATCCAAGATGGGGTGACTTGTGGGGCTCTGACCAGATTCTGTTACCCAGAATCCTTTGCAAACCTCAAAATGTGGCTGAAAGAACACGTTTTCCTCACATTTCGGTGTCAGAAAGTTCTGGAATCTGAGAGGAGCCACAAATTTCCTAACACCAAGCATTCCCCCAAGTCTCCCGATAACAATGATACCTCACTTGTGTGGGTAGGCCTAACGCCCGCGACAGGAAATGCCCCAAAGCGCAATGTGGACACATCACATTTTTTGAAAGAAAACAGAGGTGTTTTTTGCAAAGTGCCTACCTGTAGATTTTGGCCTCTAGCTCAGCCGGCACCTAGGGAAACCTAACAAACCTGTGCATTTTTTAAAACTAGAGACCTAGGGAAATCAAAGATGGGGTGACTTGTGGGGCTCTGACCAGGTTCTGTTACACAGAATCCTTTGCAAACCTCAAAATTTGGCTAAAGAAACACATGTTCCTCACATTTCGGTGACAGAAAGTTCTGGAATCTGAGAGGAGCCACAAATTTCCTACCACCCAGCGTTCCCCCAAGTCTCCCGATACAAATGATACCTCACTTGTGTGGGTAGGCCTAGCGCCCGCGACAGGAAATGCCCCAAAACGCAACGTGGACACATCACATTTTTTGAAGGACAACAGAGGTGTTTTTTGCAAAGTGACTACCTGTAGATTTTGGCCTCTAGCTCAGCCGGCACCTAAGGAAACCTACCAAACCTGTGCATTTTTTAAAACTAGAGACCTAGGGGAATCCAAGATGGGGTGACTTGTGGGGCTCTGACCAGATTCTGTTACCCAGAATCCTTTGCAAACCTCAAAATGTGGCTGAAAGAACACGTTTTCCTCACATTTCGGTGTCAGAAAGTTCTGGAATCTGAGAGGAGCCACAAATTTCCTAACACCCAGCATTCCCCCAAGTCTCCCGATAAAAATGATACCTCACTTGTGTGGGTAGGCCTAGCGCCCGTGACAGGAAATGCCCCAAAACACAACTTGGACACATCACATTTTTTGAAAGAAAACAGAGGTGTTTTTTGCAAAGTGCCTACCTGTAGATTTTGGCCTCTAGCTCAGCCAGCACCTAGGGAAACCTACCAAACCTGTGCATTTTTGAAAACTAGAGACCTAGGGGAATCCAAAATGGGTTGACTTGTGGGGCTCTGACCAGGTTCTGTTACCCAGAATCCTTTGCAAACCTCAAAATGTGGCTAAAAAAACAAGTTTTCCTCACATTTCAGTGACAGAAAGTTCTAGAATCTGAGAGGAGCCACAAATTTCCTTCCACCCATCGTTCCCCCAAGTCTCCCGATACAAATGCTACCTCACTTGTATGGGTAGGCCTAGCGCCTGTGACAGGAAATGCCCCAAAACACAACGTGGACACATCGCATATTTTTAAAGAAAACAGAGGTGTTTTTTGCCAAGTGCCTACCTGTTGATTTTGGCCTCTAGCTCAGCCGGCACCTAGGGAAACCTCCCAAACCTGTGCATTTTTGAAAACTAGAGACCTAGGGGAATCCAAGATGGGGTGACTTGTGGGGCTCTGACCAGGTGCTGTTACCCAGAATCCTTTGCAAACCTCAAAATTTCGCTAAAAAAACACATGTTCCTCACATTTCGGTGACAGAAAGTTCTGGAATCTGAGAGGAGCCACAAATTTCCTACCACCCAGCGTTCCCCCAAGTCTAGAAAACAGTGCCTACCTGTGGATTTTGGCCTCTAGCTCAGCCGGCCCCAGGGGGGGCAGAAATAGCCTAAAATAAATTTGCCCCCCCAACCCCTCCCAACCCCCCCCCCGGAGTGACCCTTGCCTACGGGGTCGCTCCCCCTGCGTGACATTGGCACCAAAAAAAAAATCCCCGGTGCCAAGTGGTTTCTGCCCCCTTGGGGGCAGATTGACCTAAAATCGGCCAATCTGCCCCCAAGGGGGGCAGAAATGGTCCAAATACAATTTACCCCCCAGGGGAGCGACCCTTGCCTAATGGGTTGCTCCCCATCCCTAAAAAAACAATCAAACAAAAAAAAAACACAAAATAAAATTTGCCCTGGCGCCTAGAGGTTTCTGCCCCCCCTGGGGGCAAATTGGCCTAATAACAATAGGCCGATCTGCCCCCAGGGGGGGCAGAAATGGCCTAAAATAAATTTGACCTCCTCACCACCCCAACCCCCACCCGGGAGCGACCCTTGCCTACAGGGTCGCTCCCCCTGTGTGACATTGGCGCCAAAATTAAAATCCCCGGTGCCTAGTGGTTTCTGCCCCCTTGGAGGCAGATTGACCTAAAATCGGCCAATCTGCCCCCAAGGGGGGCAGAAATGGTCTAAATACAATTTCCCCCCCAGGGGAGCGACCCATGACTAATGGGTCGCTCCCCATCTCTAAAAAAACAAACAAACAAAAAAAACACAAAAAAAAAAATTGCCCTGGTGCCTAGAGGTTACTGCCCCCCCGGGGGCAGATCGGCCTTATAACAATAGGCCGATCTGCCCCCAGGTGGGGCAGAAATGGCCTAAAATAAATGTGCCCCCCTTTCCCCCTAAGCCCCCCCCGGGAGCGACCCTTGCCTACTGGGTCACTCCGCCTGCGTGACATTGGTGCCAAAAAAAAAATCCCCGGTGCCTAGTGGTTTCTGCCCCCTTGGGGGCAGATTGACCTAAAATCGGCCAATCTGCCCCCAAGGGGGGCAGAAATGGTCTAAATACAATTTGCCCCCCAGGGGAGCGACCCTTGCCTAATGAGTCGCCCCCATCTCTAAAAAAAAAAAAAAAACACACAAAAAAATTTGCACTGGAGCCTAGAGGTTTCTGCCCCCCGTGGGGGCAGATCGGCCTTATAACAATAGGCCGATCTGCCCCCGGGGGGGGAGAAATGGCCTAAAATAAATGTGTCCCCCTTCCCCCCCAAACCCCCCCCCCCGGGAGCGACCCTTGCCTACAAGGTCGCTCCCCTTGCGTGACAGCGCACAAAAAAGATCCCTGGTGCCTAGTGGTTTCTGCCCCCCTTGGGGGCAGATTGACCTATAATCGGCCGATCTGCCCCCAAAGCGGGCAGAAATGGCCTAAATACAATTTGCCCCTCCAGGGGAGCGACCCTTGCCTAAGGGGACGCTCCCCATCTGTAAAACAACAACAACAACAAAAATCCCCGGTGCCTAGGGGTTTCAGCCCCCCTTGGGTGCAGATCGGCCTAATTACAATAGGCTGATCTGCCCCCATGGGGGGCAGAAATGGCCTAAAATAAATTTGCCCCCCAGGGGAACAACCCTTGCCTAAGGGGTCGCTCCCCTTACGTGAAAAACAAAAAAACAAAAAAAACTCCCTGGTGTCTAGTGGTTTCTATCCCCCTTGGGGGCAGATTGGCCTCATAAAAATAGGCCAATCTGCCCCCAAGGGGGGCAGAAATGGCCTAAATATAATTTGCCCCCTATGGTAGCGACCCTTGCCTAAGGGGTCGCTCCCCACACCTAAAACACAAAATGTATTAATCAGTGGGTGCGTGACCAGAGTTCAGAGTGTTCAGGGTGGCTTTTAAAAAGTTAAATGACTAAAATGATTTTTATTACTAAATAAAAAATGTAACTTATATTTTAATACTATTGCATGTTGCACATTTTTCACATCACTTATTTTTTTTGATGGTCAAGGAGGCCTAGGACATCTAACAGCCATTCCATTCTCCTATTGGCTTATTGCTAACAGTGCACTGAGGGTTGTTTCTATCTGTCCCAGAAGTCCTTAACCCCAAATGTTTTGAAAAGTGAATTCTGGTCCATACAGTTAACTCAAAGCACGGTTCGCTACATGTTTCTAGATAATGGGGTGATGCTGCCCTGGCGATTTGTTAAAAATTCTATTCACAATTTCCCCTCGTCCTATGGGAAGCAAACAAATACCGCTATCACTCTGGTTCTGTGAACAACTACACTACGAACTTGGGCAAGAGAGGCGAAAAACAACATCTGCCATTCCCTTACATAAGTTAGGAAAAGGGTACTAATTATTCCACAGCTTTGGGACAGATAGAGAAACAAATACACCTTTGTTCATCCACAAGCATTGCCCTAAGAATTACAGCCCATTCTTCAGTAGCATGCAGATGCAATACCACACTGCTCTAGACCAATGCAGAAGGGGAACAATTGCACCCATTCCTTTCTGCAAGGTGGGAAGACGTCCATGGTTTTCCACTGCAAATTACACGAGTGGGGGTTGGGGCATGACATACAAAACCTGCACTAAGGGAAGATATAGGCCAGTCATTGTATTGTGCACTATTTGTGCCCAAAAAGATTACAAAATAAATCACTGTTCAGCTCTTTGCTGTCAGAGCCTCTTTCACCACCTCTATATGAGGGAAAAGGGGCCCAGGAAAGTGGGCTGCTGCTCCTTTACCAGCTGGGTTACTGGTACTGGAATGCCTTTTTGTTGCCTTAGATTTTCTCGCCCTTAGCTTTTTGTAGGTGAATTTAGGTCTGGAACAGTTGATAGATGACTGAGTAGTGTGTTGGCTATTTGGAATAGGGCACCAAGCAGCTGTCAAAGTGTTTCATATCTGCAGTACCCTTGATAAACAAGGTATAGAATGGCTTTGATAGGTCACAGCTGTCGCAGTGCAATCAAGCACACAGCATCATTTTCAGTAGTTTTTCTTTTACATTTCTCACACAACCCTTAGATAAAGTGAGTTAGGACAGCTCAAGTATTGCCACCTTTAATAAAGACATCTAAAAACACCCAAGCTCCACTTAAAAGCAATGCAGGGAAGAGCAAGAACCCTCCCCATCCTTGGGAATGGCACAGGTTCTCCAATTCCCCATCCATTTGGTAAGGTGGAAGGCAAATAAGGACAACTAGCAATTAGCAAAGTATGAGTACGGTATTAAATACAACCTGGCCTTGGTAAACTGGGAGAAAACATTGGTCCCATTGTGAAAAATTGGAGTAAGGTGTGAATAATAATCACAATCTCTGTGAAGGTAAACCACTTAAGTCACTAAATAAAGCTCTGCTTAACCCTCTTGTAGGACAGCAGTCAGTCTTAAAATAGAGGCACAGAGTAAAATATTTATGCAGTACACAAACAGTGATAAAGTGAAACCATGAGCATAAAAATACCCAAACTAATAAAAAAAAAATAGAACATTTTAATTAAAAAAATTCCACCACAAAGGCAAAAATCCAGTAAGAATAATCAGAGATATGATTTTTTAAAGTTTGAATTACAAATGGTGCCACAAAGTAAAAAGAGTCAACCAAGGTTATGTGGTCACACTAGACCGGGTCGAAGTCAAAAGTTAATGCTGACCACAATGGACAGCATGTCAGATAGAAGAACCAGGTTCAACCCAGCGGAAAGTTTATCTTCTAACATAGAAACTCTTATGGAGAAGAAGTGGTCATTGATGAGTTGTCTTCTGGGCAAGCTGGATGCTCGATCCTGAGCAGAGGCTCTACAATAGATGGTTTGTGAAGAGTGAGGTCCAGGTGCAATCAGCGAGGAGGTCCAGAAAATTGCCAAGTGGGTGAAGTTCACAGACCCTCTCTGGGAAGGCCTTGATGTTGATCAGATGCTGCCCTGTACATTTGCACTTTCAGGAAGTCAAATCTCAATCAGTGGGGCAAACTAGCAAGCTGAGGCTGACCAGCAATTTTATGTTAATGGCTGAAGCTTGATCAGCAATGCCGGTCTCCATTGGTTCTCCAGGTTGAATGGTTGCAAAAAGTTTGGAAGTCCCACTTTTTGCAGTCTGGGGAAAGGAGGAGTACGCTCTAAAAGTCCAGGACCTGTGGTATTCCACCTGGAGGATAACATTTCAACTGAGGCTGGAAGCAGGGTCCGTGCAGATCATGTTGGAACCTGTCAGCTGTGTAAATGCTGAGAGAGAGAGAGAAAGAGAGGCCTCTGCAAACTTGCATGCAGGTAGTTCAAAAAGGAGATCAGCTACCTGACCCAAGGGTGCACTTCTGGGGTCCTGGGTTCAAGGCAAGCAGGTCCAGTCTCCCTTCAGGTTTCATACAGCAGGTCAGTCTTTCCTCTGAGCTTCACAGGTCCAGGAGTGTTATGGGGAGAGTAATGGGGATGCTATATTTATGCCCAGTACCAGCCTGTGGTTGGTGGAAAGTCCTAACCATTCCCTAACCAATAGGGGGGAAGTTCCAGGGGGTGACACTACTGACTTTGCAGCACTTCCTATGTGTTTTACTTAAAACTATCCTACAGAAATCCAATTTCCCTAAATCCAACATAGTGAAACCTTTCTTCCCCTGGTCAGACCTCTCTGTACCCAACCAGAGCTGTGGCTATGTTAATGGGCAAACCCTCCATATCAGTCACACCAATTCAGATCTGAGCCAGCACCCCATCCCATGGAGTTTGAGGCCAAGTAGTCTAGAAAGACAAAATGGATGCAGGCCTAGGAGTGACCTACATCTGCTAGTGATAGGATAGGTATCCTTCGAAGGTCATGAAGGGGCTCAACACAATCCCCAGGGCATCCTGCTCAAGGAAGAGAAACATCTCCCCACATGCAAGTTCTTTGTCTGCTGTCAGGGAACAAATCACATCTCACTATAGGGGAGGCAACAGCAGTCCAGTGACACTGGCAGAAAGGTCATTTTCGCTCTAAGTGGGAAAATTACAACTTTCTAAAAGTGTCAGTTACAAAGTAGTAATTTCCACACCAAAAAATTACTGTGGAGGTGTTTCACTGCCAGGACATTTAAAAACTTACATACATTCATGCCCTACTTTCTAAATACAATGTAACATTGTCATGTTGGTTCTCATTGTACAAATGAGACTCCTGGATTCAGGTGGCAGGCCCACCAGTTTGTGGGGAACTGGGTCCAATTCCACACCGTGTGACAACTGCTGGCCTAACCCTTCCGGCCACCTAGCAGTACCTCACCAGCACCTGACAGTGGTGCTGATTTGTGGCAACTGTGCACATGACATTCTGATTTCACAGGGAAATCATGGTGTAGCAGATCTCATCCTTTTCCCTCAGTTACATTTGCCTCACACATGGAAAGACAAACAGAATCAGAAATTGGTTCAGTATATTTTATTGAATCAACTACATTCTAGATAAAATGGCATGTCCTGCAATGATTCGGATGATAAATATAACAATAGCAATGCAGTTACAAAGAAAGTGAAACATAAGAAAAGTCTCACCATAGTGTCAGAATGATGAGTTTTGGAATTCCTACCTACACCATTAAAGCACTACTAGAGCACAGAAGTGTTAGCCCTAATCTGCCCTTCCGTATCCCCAAGAACACACTATCCCCCATCCTTGGATATGGTAGTTGCTAAGAGGGGTGTTGGTGTACTAAGAGTCCTCTCTCATGTAGGCCAAAAAGATATCACGTCTCAGGAGACTGCTGCAATTACGCAACATCATGCAGTTGCAATTTTCTGGCTGGAACTCTCCCTCTAAAGTATAGGAGGCAGAAGGATGTTTTATAATAAAACATCTGGTGTTCTGAGAAAACTGCCCTAACATAGGAACATGTATGTTTCACGTGAAGTGGCAGAGATTGTGGTGTTCCACTTTGTACTGACAACAATATCGGGTACAGCCTTGAGCAAAGCACAGAACAAGAATGTCAGACAAAAAATAATGAAAACAGTTTCTAACCTGAAAGTGTATGAGATACAAAAATAAAACATCACCACGGAATGAAGCTTCTGCTCCGAAAATAAAATGAATAAAATCATTACTGAGATAAAGGGCAAAAGCTGCAGGTCTGTGGCTAAAATAACATGCCCATAAAAAGCTGCTAAAATAACCTCACAACACCCTCCCCTTGTTGGTTCAAAGTATAGAGAACAACCCAATCAATGCTCTATTACAAATAAACTAAGATATATAAATGTCCAAGTTGACATCCATAGCACACTGAAGCAGACCAAATTAAAAGGGTCAATTTAAAACAGAATTATTTTGTTGTTAAAAGCCGATTATCATATTTAAAAAACATTGTCATTTTCCAAAGTGCCAATTATATCCAGGACAGTTGAATCAAGGAAAGTTCCCACTTCACAGACGTTAAGGTGACCAAATCGGTGCCAAGGAAAGTCAAAGAGCACTCGTGTTCTAAAACCAGCAGCATTCTGTGTAGTGCCAAATGGTAAAGTAGCCACTTGATCCACAAAGGGCAGCACATAGGAGGCTTCCAGTAGCAAACACACCCTCAACCCGCATGTCTGGTAATGAGCCTCAGCAAGAACATCAACAGATCAGCATCCAGTGAAAGTAAGCACCATGTAGAAAGATACACTTGTAGTGCACATTGGAAAAGGCACCAAAGGCAATGAAACACGGGCTGCACACAGTCTAGGACTGGTCTAAACGACAAAGACTAGTTGCACTCCAGTTCTTCAAGGGGGGGTGCTCCAAAATGTGGCATCATGCATTCACAACACAGTTGCCTTTGCGGAAGCGCCATTAGTCCTCCTTGTTGAGTTGGGGTAGTCATTGCAAATGAAAAATAGCAACAGCAAAATGCCTCCAAATAAGGCCAAAGTAATTGGGGATCCCTGAATACACCCAAAAATATTGAGTGTATGGCTGAAGGTATTATGCCAAATATAGATGAAAAGGTGCTGACAAATCCAGAACCAACAGTCTTAAAGTAGTGTACAATCCTGGCAGTATTGGATACATTAAATACCCGTTCCATGAGTTCATCAAAGTGTCTCAGAAAATGTGTTTTTAAAAGGAACTGTATTTCTACAAATGACCTTGCTACTTAGAGTGCGCAGGTCTCATGGGCAGATGTCAGCGCTACATGTTTCTGAAACATAACAGCTTTCAGTCTGCTCAGACTGTCAAAATGTACATTAAAAGTAGCAATATGAGGCAAAATGTCTGCTACTTTTCTGTGATGCATAGGGGGAAAAGGACTTTACCCCAACAAGTTACAATTTCGGAGACCAAAACTACATAGGGAATTCCTCAACAGCTCTCACCGTTTCGAAGTACACAACTTCCATTTGAGAGCAGCTGGAACGCTGGTCGAATCAAGGGGACAGGAACTCCCTTCAAATAACAGGCCAAACTTACTGCAGAAGCATTACAAGCTCCTTGCAGGGACAGCTGTTTGCAAACCAGTGAATGGTTCACAGAAGTGTCACATTCACTGCTGCTAAGAAAGACCTTTTTCATGCAATTGAAACAATTGTACTAGAAGGGTAGCTCCCACACCTCATGAATGTGACTATCTCCCCGCCTTTCACAACTGCCTACAGGAATATGTTTCAAGCAAGATGTGAATTGGAGGGTTGAAATAGGCAGATTGATAACCTCATGAATTAGCCAGACAGCAGATGGCATTTCTGCCTCAGTAAAAGGCACTTTTTCTAATTTTTCAATGTTCAGCATAATATAAGTAGTTTCTTTCTTAGCCATTATTTGTTGTTGTCACGTCTAATTGAATGCTGCAAACAGGTCCTTAGCCCTGACATAATGCCATGTGATGCTACCAATTTTCAATGTCTAATGTGTCCAATTTAACTGCATAATGGACCTAAGTTGGCTCTGTCCATGTTGTAAAGATGACATGTCAATTTGTATGTCAATTGCATTAGAAATGATATTGTTAAGAGTGTATATGCTGTCGGATAAGGTGTTAACCACATGATCTACAACGGCGAATGCTTTCTGTAATTTTTCTTGATCTATTTGCCTTAACCGGGCAGTGGCAATTTGTTGTGAAAGTTTTGAAATTTCATTATAAATTGCATCTAAGAAGCACTTTTTATGTTGTCTTCTGGTGGCTAATAGAAAGTCTTGTAAGTCTCTAATATTGGATAGGAGAGTGAGGTTTTTTTTTATGGCATCTAGTGAGAAACATTTTAACCATTGCTGGCATAATTTTCCTATTCTGTATGCTGTCACAATACCTGAACGTTCTGATTACACATAGCGAGAATCTGGTCTATTCCCTCTAAAACCCCAGTGGAGTTCACAAAATGGACATGACAACCATTTGTGTCCACTGGCCGCAATGACCACCTTCTAGGACTTGAAAGTGTTGTGTTAAAAGTTTCATTGCAGACCCACCCATCAAGCTGTTGTTCACTTGCATTATTGTAGTTTTGGCATTTGTAAAAGTTTGCAGGTCTGGGAATACTGGGCGCATTTAACTATTTAACTTTTGCCAAGCCTAAACAGCTTGTCTACTGCACTGTGTCATTTAGAAATATAGGCCCTCATTACAACATTGGCGGTAAGTGCTGCTTTCCACCATGCTGACTGCCACCAACATACTGCGACCGCGGCAGTATACCGCTACCCGTATTATGACCCACACATAGAAATCTGCCACTATACAGACACACACACAAGTCCGCCAGCCCAAAGGCCAGTGATAAACTGGTGGTACCAAAACCCACACCATTACGCCAACAGAAATATGCCCACAGCATCATGACCCACAAATCACTGCGGCGGTCATTCAACCGCACTCCAAATACACACACACTAACAAAACAACACCACATTGGACAATTCAAAATACATACACCTGATACACCTACACACACCACACCCACACACCCACAACACTATAAAACACCCACCCACAATACCCACAACCCTTTACGACCCAAAGATTTTGGTAAGTGAGAGACAGACAAGCCAGGAGCACTCACTGAATCTGAGCCATAAAACACCATCACCTATACACCATCCACGTACCTCACAGCACACACCACAAGACTTCACCCCCACACACCCTCACACAAAGCACTCACACTACACCCATGGCACCACAAAGACACCCCAGGTTCTCGGAGGAGGAGCTACGGGTCATGATGGAGAAAATCATCTGGGTAGAGTCACAGCTACTCGGATCACAGGTGCAGCAGACGTCCATTGCTAGGAAGATGGAGCTATGGCGGAGATTCGTGGACAGGGTCAACGCCGTGGCACAGCACCCCAGAACAAGGGATGACATCAGGAAGAGTGGAACAACCTACGAGGGAAGGTGCGTTCCGTGGTAGCAAGACACCAGATAGCTGTACAGAGGACTGGCGGTGGACACCCACCTCCTCCCCTACAACCAACAACATGGGAGGAGCAAGTCTTGGCCCTCATGCATCCTGAGGGCCTGGCAGGAGTAGCAGGAGGGCTGGACTCTGGTAAGTCAAATCTTTACTACTTTATCCCCCACCCTACTTGCATGCCATGACAAAATCCTACCCCTACCCTCACCCCATCACTCCACCACCTCACATATACCCCACCATCATCACCCACCTATCCCAATACTAAGTTCTGCATGCAATAACAATGCATGGACCACCATCACAGACCTGCATGGACACCCATCACCACAGCATGCACACTAGTGACAATCACTTAGCCAAACCAAGGACAACTCACACAAGCTAAAATGCCTTGGTAATAACAACAATAGAGGGAAACATATCCATGTACAAGATGGCGCACGCAGATACAATAACACTGCATTTCATCCCCACAGGACCCCTACTCAACGTGACTGGAGAGGAGGTGCCAGCCACATCCAGTCCTCCCCCAGAAGAGGCCCACAGTGATTACAGCAGCTCTGCACGCCTGAATCACGATGACCAACCTAGCCCATCAGCGACCTCTGGACAGTCAGTTACCCAAGCACAGTCCCAAACCACCACAGATCCTAGCCCTTCAGGAAACACGACCACAGCACCCACCCAGTGGGCCCATCCTTCTGTCCCCAGGACACGTCAATCAGCAGTGTGTCCACCACTACAGGGACCCTAGGCAACCCCACAAACACAGGACGATCAGGGACTGTGGGCACACAGTTCAGGGGACAGAGGCACAAGACAACAGGGAAGCTGGGAGGACTGCTGTGCGACAGGGGGAGGACAGACTCAGGGAACCGACTCTCCATGAGGCACTCACCAACATCCTGGGAGCATTCCACCATTCCCAGGAGACCATGGGCCAGATACTGGCCAAGTTGCAGGAGACCCAGCGGCTGCAGGAGGGACAGTACCTGGGGATCAGGGAAGACCTGAGAGAAATCCACCCTGGTCACCATTGCAGGGGTGCTGGCAGACATGGCCAACACCATGAGGGAGGCAGTGGCACACCAAAGGGCCCCTGACACTAGCTGCATCAAAGGACAGCCCTCCACCTCCACCGACGCTAGTGGACAGGAGGCCCCACCACAGGCACAACAGGCCACCAGCCCATCCCCTGCAGAAGGAGAACCACCACCCAACGGTCCCTGCGATCCAGGCAGAAGACAGAGAACATTGCCAAGACCCCGCCAGGAAATAAGACTCTCCTGATTGTCCCCCTTGCGTCCCACCCTGTCACCCTGTCTACCTTCAACTGCCATTGCTCCTCTTCCTATGGAAGGGGATAGACTGGACTCTACCCTGGACTTTCCTCCATCAGCAACCCCCCCATTGCAATACCCCCTCCACTTCTCAGCACCAAAATAAACACCCATAGAACAAAATCAAATACAGAGTCTTTCAAATGCTTCACAATTGTATTAGTTTCACAAACTGTAAGCATTGCAATTCAAATGCACAGTAATATTCATATAGATATGACCTGTGGAGGGCAGCAGTAAACACACCAGGAGCCAGAGTGGGGCACAGAGATCTGAAAATAGAGAAGCCAAAGGGTACAGTGAGTGACCATAGATATAGGGAATTCAGGCTGCCATGTTCAATGTCAAACACAAAACTGCAATGGTAGGTGAAGTTACAGTGTCTTACCTGTGTGTCATTTGAAGTACTTTTGAATTAGTGTACAACTTCTGTTGTCCACATCTTCTTCCTCTGCCTCCTCTTCATCACTGTCCACAGGCTCCACCGCTGCCACATGGCCATCTCCAGGCTCATCCTCCTGCAGAAAAGGCACCTGGCATCTCAAGGCCAGGTTGTGCAACATGCAACGATGATCTGGCACACCTTCTTGGGTGAGTAGTACACCACCTGCACCGCGTCCAGCACCGCCACATGCACAACTGCCAGCAGCAGCAGCCCCAGTGGGCAGCCGTCCGTGGCTGCAGATGAAGGCCTGGAGGCCTGAAGGCTACCACCACCACTACCAGCAATGCCACCTGCAGCACAACTAGCATCCACTGAACAGCCGTCACTGCCGGCGAACAGTGTGTAGTGGTGACTATATGGGCTGCAGTGCATCCTGGCCCCTGCAACACCTGTCGGTGTGACACACAGGTGAGAGACTGTGACCTTGCCCCATCAAGTATGAAGCACACGGGGCACAAGGCCCCCTCCAGAACCAGTGGAAGAAGGCATCCACTCAGCCCCTCTTTGCCAGGATGAAGCACACTTGGCACAGGGCCCCCTCCAGGACCAGTGGAAGAAGGCATCCACTCAGCCCCTCCTTGCTAGGATGAAGGACACTGGGCACAAGGCCCCCTCCAGAACCAGTGGAAGAAACTACACACTAGAGAGACTGTGGCTTTGCACTCCCCAGGACCAAGCAGTGGGCAAACCACCCACTAGAGAGACTGTGGCTTTGCACTCCCCAGGACCAAGCAGTTGGCAAACCACCCATAGAGAGACTGTGGCCTCGCACTCCCCAGGACCAAGCAGTGGGCAAACCACCCACTAGAGAGACTGTGGCCTTGCACTCCCCAGTAACTAGCAGTGGGAATGGAGCCCCCTCCAGGCCAGTGGCGTTGTACCATCTTCCGGCTGAAGTGCCCCCCATTTCCCGTCCCCCTGAGGTGCATGTGTGTTTTCGACCTGATGCCCCTTAAGTGTTCTCTCCGTATTGACGCAGGCGTCAAGTGTGGCCTTGGCCTATGTGTTTTGGCCCAGTGGGCCACGGACATTTTGGAGTGGGCATTGTCCTTCCTTTTTTATATATTGTTTGTTGCTTTCAGAGCATATTTTCTATATTTGTAATATTACACTCAATTTAATCAATTACTTTTGTCCTTGCGTTATTCCTGAGGGTTATGGGGTGTATATGTGATGTTGTTGCATATGTTTGTGTGTATGGTGTTGGGGGTGGGGGTGTTGTGTGTTGCATGTGTGTGTCACTCTCTTTTTCCTTCCCCCTCCCTTGTGTGCTAGGTACAGTACTCATCGTGGTCTTCACCAGCATTTATGCTCCTGCTGTATGAGAAGGTACACCAGCATTGGGAAAAAGTGCAGCTCAGTCTCTATGGCGTCGTGGTTCTTCCTTGAGTGTCAAGTGGTGAGTCGTTTCCCTACAGAGTACTGTTCCGCCATGCTTTTGATGACGTTCGTACCCCCCCGGAAGAGCTGGAGGATAGGCGTGTTGTAATGCAGTGGGCGGTACATTGTCTTCCATCTGGCTGTTGGCGGTTACTGCTGCGGTGTTTGTTGCTACTGCCATAGCAGTCGGTGTGTTAAAGTGGCTGTTTGTGTTGGCTGTTTCCACTGTGGTCACGATTCCAAATTTTTTACTGCCGGCCTGTTGGCGGTGTTACCACCGCTTTATCACCGAATGCCAGGGTTGTAATAGGGCCATAATTTGTAAAGGTATCAAGCATGCTCTAAATAAAGCTTCCCTTCTCTGTATTTGCCAAATCTTAGTTCCCTAAACACTGTTCTAATCAATCGACTTCATCCAGTTTTCGTAGCCTTTATAGCCAACCGGGAAAAGAAGGAATCAGAATCCATTATATTGTGCATTTCCATTAAGGGTAATTTAAAATAATAGGATGAAGCATCTTGAACATTATGCCCAGAACAATATGTAAAAGTATCCGTATATGTTGTAGAACTCCCCACTGGCAGGGTAGGACAATGTTCCCATTGTGTATGATTAAAAATTGTCAACATCCTGACAGTGCGTGCTCTACGGGCAATGTAAATGCAAAAACCCAGTCCTTATGCAGAGGCATATTTCATGCATTGTGTTTCTATGCAGTATGTTAACCTTTTGCATTGCAGAGCTTACCTTGAAAAGTCAAATAATGCTGTTTGTAATTCATTGTTCATTTGCAAGGCTTGTTTGCAGGACTACACGGTGTGGTCCTTTATTCTAAGACTTTCTAGAAGCCTTTCTTGCAGCATGGTTGGGTGTGGCTCCTGGGCGGGGCTTGGCTCTATATAAGGGAGCCAGCCCAACTCCACATGCTCACTATTCAGAGGTCCCGGTGCAGAGCAGCAGCATTTTCCAGAGCTCCTGTCCCTGTGGCCTATCCAGTCATTTCCAGGCCTGCACTTGCTTATTTGGTGATCTTCAGGCAGAGCGGTAACGCAGAGGTCGGTTTAGGCCCCTGACTCCGTTTTCTAGTAACTTTTGAGTTTTGGGCCTAATATTGAAATCGCATGTACGCGATCATTTCATGACATTTATCTTGTGAATTCCGAAATGGCAACCGCGTACGTGATTCCTTCCAGGCATTTATTTTGTGGTATTCAGATCGGCAGTGTGCACAATCATTTAATGGCATTTACCTTGTGAGTTCCGAATCGGCAACAGTGTGCACGATTCCTTCCAGGCATTTATTTCATGGTATTCAGATCGGCAGTGTGTGCGATCATTTCATGGCATTTATCTTGTGAATTCCGAATCGGCAACAGTTTGTGCGATTCCTTCCAGGCATTTATTGTGTGCTATTCAGATTGGTAGTGTGCGCGATCATTTCATGGCATTTAGCTGGTGAATTCCGAATCGGCAACCATATGCGTGATTCCTTCCAGGCATTTATTTCGTGGTATTCAGATTGGCGATGTGCGCTATCGTTTCATGGCATTTTCCTTGTGAGTTCCGAATCGGCAACAGTGTGCGCGATTCCTTCCAGGCATTTATTTCATGGTATTCAGATCGGCAGTGTGTGCGATCATTTCATAGCATTTACCTTGTGAATTCCGAATCGGCAACAGTGTGCACGATTCCTTCCAGGCGTTTATTTCGTGGTATTCAGATCGGCAGTGTGCGCGATCATTTCATGGTCTTTGAATCGTGAATTCCGAATCGGCAGCAGTGTGCGCGATTCCTTTTCAAACATTTACTTTTTGCCATTCAGATCAGCAGTGTGTGCGATCATTTCATGGCATTTACCTTGTGAATTCTGAATCGGCAACAGTGTGCGCGATTCCTTCCAGGGGACGGAGGCCCAGGAACACGGGGGAACTGGGAGGGATGCTGTGCGACAGGGGGAGGACAGGCCACGGGAACCCACTCTCCACAAGGCCCTCTCCAACATCATGGGAGCCTACCACCATTCCCACCATTCCCAGGAGACAATGGCAACGGTACTGGCCAAGTTTCAGGAGACCCAGCGTCTGCAGGAGGAACAGTATTTGGGCTTCAGGGAGGAACTCAGATCCATCAATTCCACCCTCGGCACCATCGTAGGGGTGCTGAAGGAATTCCTCAACACCAGGAGGGACACTGTGGCACAACAAGGGGCCCCTGACACTAGCCTGGACAATGAACTGCCCACCACCTCAGCCGGCGCTAGTGGACAGGAGGCACCGCCACAGGACCACCACACAAGCACCCGACCCCTTGCAGAGGGTGAACCACCCCGCAAAAGGTCCCTGAGATCCAGGACAAAGACAGAGAACGATGCCAAGACCCCCGCCAAGAAATGAGACCACCCTGAATGTCATCCTTCTGTCCCACTTTGTCACCCTGTCCATCCTCAAACTGCCCCAGCTCCACTTCCTATGCCCATTTGGGCAATGCACCTGTGAGACTAATAGACTGGACTCTGCCATGGACATTCCTCCACCATCACCCCTCACCATTTTACAACCCCCTCCAATATTGAGAACTTAAATAAACACCCTTGAAGCACAAAACAATCTGGAGTCAGTCTGTGATTTCGAAATAGTGTATTAGCAATTACAGTGTCAAAATGCTCTTTCAAATGTAATGTCAACATACCTATGTCACACAGCTCTAATCCATGAGGAAACAAAGCAGATGTCACACAGTGGGACCCAAATCTGTGAAATCGCAAGGGAAAGTGAAAACTCAGTGACCATACACTGGGTGAAAACGACAGACAGTTGAGAGGTAGTAGTGTTAAAGTACATGTAGTAAGCAGGTTTGTAATCTTACCTGTGTCTCACTGGAAATATTGCAGGATCACCGAGTTCCTGTTGTCGATGTCCTCTTCTTCTGCTTCCTCGTCTTCACTGTCCACAGGCTCCACAGCTGCAACAACACCGCCATCTGGACCATCCTCCTGCAGAAAAGGCACCTGTCATCGCAAAGCTAAGTTGTGAAGCATACAGCAGGCCATGATGATCTGGCACACTTTCTTTGGTGAGTAGAATAGGGATCCACCTGTCATATGGAGGCACCTGAACCTGGCCTTCAGGAGGCCGAACGTCCGCTCTACAATCCTCCTAGTTCGCCCTTGGGCCTCATTGTAGCGTTCCTCTGCCCTTGTCCTAGGATTCCTCACTGGGGTCAGTAGCCATGACAGGTTGGGGTAACCAGAGTCACCTGCAAATGGCGAGGGACAACTGTTAGACACACACTAACCTGTAGGGATATCCCCAGACCCAGACAACCATTCCCACTGACTTGCTTCCAGGTGCTCACCTAATAGCCACACACGGTGCCTCTGGAGTTGCCCCATCACATAAGGGATGCTGCTATTCCGCAAGATGTGAGTGTCATGCACTGAGCCAGGGAATTTGGCATTAACATGGGAGATGTACTGGTCTGCCAAACAAACCATCTGCACATTCATGGAATGATAACTCTTCCGGTTTCTGTACACCTGTTCACTCCTGCGAGGGGTACCAAAGCCACATGTGTCCCATCAATGGCACGTATGATGTTGGGGATATGTCCCAAGGCATAGAAGTCACCTTTCACTGTAGGCAAATCCTCCACCTGAGGGAAAACGATGTAGCTCCACATGTGTTTCAGCAGGGCAGACAACACTCTGGACAACACGTTGGAAAACATAGGCTGGGACATCCCTGATGCTATGGCCACTGTTGTTTGAAATGACCCACTTGCAAGGAAATGGAGTACTGACAGCACCTGCACTTGAGGGGGGATTCCTGTGGGATGGCGGATAGCTGACATCAGGTCTGGCTCCAGCTGGGCACACAGTTCCAGGATTGTGGCACGATCAAGCCTGTAGGTGATGATCACATGTCCTTCCTCCATTGTCGACAGGTCCATCAGTGGTCTGAACACCGGAGGATGCTGCCATCTCCTAACATTTCCCAGCGGACGGTGCCTATGAAGGACAACAGCGAGCACAGAGTCAACCAACTCAGAGGTCCGTACCCACAGCTTACACAGAACACAAATCATAATCCAAAATGTGGCCTGTATGAGTGTTGAGGCAAGGCCTAGGTATGTGTGACACAGTTAAAAATTAAGCCATGTGGGTCCCTGAAATGGCAGCTGCCTGACCTGTAAAGTTGGACAATGGGATGTGAGGTAACTGCGCTGGCGTTGTACACCGTCACAGTAGGTGGGCGAAGACCGCGGCGCAATTCTGCATTGGTTAACATTAGACCCTATGGGTCCCAGGAGCCAATGACGATGTACGCCGCCAGTGACGGTACGCAACGCCGTGGACTTGAACGCCATTTTTTATCTGTTCCATCAATCAATACCTGATCTTCAACAGGAGAGGTACTACACTGCAAGTGCTGCTGTGACCTCGGCCTGGAAGAGACAATGGCTCGTGCGTCTGGGGAAAGGGACCCTGCCTTCACATCGGAGGAGATGGAGAAACTTGTGGATGGGGTCCTCCTCCAGTACACGCTACTCTACGGTCCTCCAGACAAACAGGTAAGTACACTGGGAGCATGCTGTATGGGCTATGCCTGTGTGGAGTGGGGTGGATGAAAGATGGGGGGGAGATTGAGGCGTGCATTAAACGACGGTGAGTGCATATGGCACATGGCAAGGGTAGGGATGGGGGCCAATGACTGTGACTGTGCAGTTGGTAATAACTTGTCTTTTCCCCCTGTACAATTCATGTAGGTCAGCGCCCACCAGAAAAAGGATATTTGGCGTGCCATCGCCAAGGATGTCCGGACCCTGGGGGTCCACCACAGACGGAGCACCCACTGCCGTAAGAGATGGGAGGACATTCGCCGCTGGAGCAAGAAGACCGCGGAGGCCCAGCTGGGAATGGCCTCCCACCATGGGAGGGGTGCCCGTCGTACCATAACCCCCCTGATGTTAAGGATCCTGGCGGTGGCGTACCCGGAGTTGGATGGGCGCTTGAGGGCATCACAGCAGCCACAAGGGGGTGAGTACACTCTCATTCTGCTGATTTTGTGCGCAGTGGAGGTGTCTGGGTGGGGTAGGTGGGCTGTGGGTTTTCCTAGGCCAGGGCGAGTGTGCTAGTTAGGTCCCCTTGTTCTGGCAGAACCTGTGGCACTCCACCCCACCTGTGTACAGTGCCAAGTACACCTAGTCAGGCTCCTTTGTCATCCATGTGTGCAGATGTCAGCCTTAGCCTTGTAGGCCATGTCCCAGGGATTGAACAGTGGAGCCCAAGTGCGCGGCGTAGTGCAGGGGGCTTCTGTGTTTGTCGTGTCTGCCAACTTTAGCGGTAATGCATGCACTCAACATGTCTTTCTTCTGTCCCCCCCTTTTTGTGGTCTCCCTGTTCTTGTGTGCATTAGCATCATCTGGCGGAGGACCAGTGTCACCGGAGCAGGAGGGAGCTGCATCCCACATGGCCCTGGAGGGTGAGACAACGGACTCGGAGTTCACCAGTGGGACGGAGGGCGAGGGGAGCTCCACAGCGTGGAGAGGAGGTGACACCAGGGACACAGACTCGTCCTATGATGGGAGTTCCCTTGTGGTGGCAGCAACATCTGTGCCCCCGCATCTACAGGTACAGCCGCCACCCCCCTACCAGAACCACCCTCCCAGCAGTCCCTCAGCCTTTGCCCTGTGCCCGCTCACCCAGGAGGGTGGGCATCACCTTTGCCCCAGGCACCTCAGGCCCTGCCCCAGTCACCCCTGATGCCCTCAGTGAGAAGGGCATTGACCTCCTCAGGTCCCTCACTGTTGGGCAGTCTACCATTTTGAATGCCATCCAGGGTGTAGAAAGGCAGTTGCAACAAACAAATGCATTCCTGGAGGGCATTCACTCTGGTCAGGCGGCCCTTCAGTGAGCTTTTCAGACTCTGGCCTCAGCACTGATGGCAGCCATTGTCCCTGTCTCTAGCCTCCCCCCTCCAACTTCCTCCACCCAGACCCAATCCCCTCTACCTCAGCCTATCCCAAGCACACCTTCAGACCAGCATGCACACAAGTCAACACACAAGGGAAGCTCTGCCAAACATAAGCACCACACATCCCACAGGCACTCACGCAAGCATCACACACATGCTGACACACCAACATCCACTGCCTCCACTATGTACCCCTCCCCCTCGTCTCCCTCCTCCCTCCCAGTCTCGTCTACACTCACACCTGCATGGGTTGTAACGACCACCCTAGTTTCTTATTTGGCTAGCTTTAATCGGCTGATAGCAGAAACATCCTGACCTGAAGAAAAGCAAGCAGCCCTGTTCTATCAAGGACTCAAAGATGAGCTAAAAGACATTCTTGCTCAGATTGATCCTCAACCCACGGAGTGTCAAGATCTGATAAATCTTGTTTTGTGACTAGACCATCGCCTTGCGGAACAACAGGGAACACACAAAAAGACTGAGAAAAATTCCTGGCGTGTTCATGAGTACAGAGAATCAAAATTTCAGAGAGAGAACAGTTCTGAACCAATGAAAATTGGAACTATCAGGCGGCCTTTGACAAAAGACGAAAAAGACCTACGTAGAAAGAACGGACAATGTCTTTACTGTGGTCGAAAGGGTCATTTTGCCAGAGAATGTCCTGCAAAACCCAAAAGACAGACAAACCTCTACCAAGAAGGTTGTAGCAAACGCACAGATCAAGCAGAAAAAATAGAACAACCAAGGTGTACAGAAGGATTGCTCTTGGGTGTTACCATGGAACCTTCACAAGATGGTAGAACATTTTTACTTGTTTACTCGAGTCAAGACATCTAAGGCTAGATATATAAGTACTGGTAAAACAAAAGACTTATCTACAGAAAGCCATTGTAGATTCTGGGGCTACTGGTAACTTTGTTGCTGCACAGTTGGTTCAAACATGGGGGATCCTATGCGCCTAGACGAAAACACCAGAAATAGTACAAGCCGTAGATGGAAAATTCTTAACTGGAGGCCCAGTGACTCTTCAAATTGTCCCCTTGTCGGTGATCTGTAATGGTGGGAGTTCGTATACCACGCATGAAGAGAAAATTATCTTTGATGTCATCCATGCTCCTCAGTATGGAATTATCCTTGGACTACCGTGGTTAACTTATCATAACCCTTAAATAAACTGGTCAGAAAGGAAAGTCGTGTTCTCCTCCATCTTGTGTAATGAAAAATGTCTCCAGACATCAAGTGTCACAGATCCTCGCAAATCCCACATAGCCATAGCCGCTGAAACAGATGTAACACTGCCTTTGCAGTGTTCATCATTCCTTGATGTTGCTGACAAAAAAGAAGCCTTATCCACCTCCCCAGTCTTGACTCATCCAGATACTGACTGTCCATTCATAGCAGAAGCAGATGCTTCAGACATGACAATTGGGGCAGTGTTATCGCAACACAACAAAGTTAATTACCAAATGGACAAGCTAGCCAGACAAGAATCTACCATGTTACCCGCAATCCAGTCACCTGGGTCTATCACTGCTTCGGACAAGATTATGTGCATCATAAAAACCAAAGACTTTTTTTTAAGAAATCCGTAATTCCTTCACCATTGAGAATTGGCAGACATGGGCTCAAGCCAATCCCAAGAGGTCAATCAAACAGGGACTACCTTTCCATGATGCCCGTTTATTTGTTCCAACTACCAAGTTGCGCAAGTTGGTATTTCATTGGTTGCATGTTATACCTATGGCAGGTCATCCAGGTATTACTAAAACTCTTGAATTCAACCAACGCTACTTTTGGTGGCCTACTTTGGTAAAAGACTTCAAGCAGATGGTAGTTAACTGTGAAGTTTGTGCTCGCATTAAGTAAAGTCATTCAAAACCAAAAGGAGTGTTACATCCTGCTACCCTGCCAATCACGATTCCACAAGAAAGTTCACTTACACCAGCCATGTCAGAGACGATTCAACAACTCCATCAAACCCAGAAACAAATCCAGCAACATCTAGATAAAGCTAAACAAACGTATAAGAAGTACTATGACAAGAAACATTGTGAAGGACCCCAATATAAGCCAGGTGATAGAGTGTGGTTTTCCACACGTCATATCAACTTCAAGAAAAAGCATATGTTTAATTCCAAATTCATAGGTCCTTACACAGTACTTTAGCAAATCAATCCAGTGACCTATAAACTGCAGTTACCAAGGTCACTACGTATTCATCCAGTATTTCATACTTCACTCCTGAAAAGAGATGTCCAAAAAGTCCACTCCCAACCAGCTCCAGTTCTAGTACAGGGAGAATTGGAATACCAAGTTCACAGGTGCTGGATTCAAAATTTAGAGGTCGTAATCTCTGGTATCTAATATCTTGGAGAGGTTACGGTACTGAGAGCAATTCATGGGTTTCCGCATCTGACATTCATGCTCCACGACTAGTGAGGCGTTTCCGTCCCCTACATCCAGACAAAACAGGCCCTAGAGCGCGTTTGGGAGGGGGGAGTACTGTCAACATCCGGACAGTGCACGCTCTACGGGCGACGTAAATGCAAAAACCCAGTCCTTAGGCAGAGGCATATGTCATGCATTGAGTTTCTATGCAGTATGTTAACCTTTTGCATTGCAGAGCTTTCCCCTTGAAAAGTCATTAATGCTGTTTGTAATTCATTGTTCATTTGCAAGGCTTGCTTGCAGGACTACAGGGTGTGGTCCTTTATTCTAAGACTTTCAAGAAGCCTTTCTTGCAGCATGGTTGGGTGTAGCTCGTGGGCAGGGCTTGGCTCTATATAAGGGAGCCAGCCCAGCTCCACGTGCTCACTATTCAGAGGTCCCAGTGCAGAGCAGCAGCATTTTCCAGAGCTCCTGTCCCAGAGCCCTATCCAGTCATTTCCAGGCCTGCACTTGCTTATTTGGTGATCTTCAAGCAGGGCGGTAAGGCGGAGGTCGGGTTAGGCCCCGACTCCATTTTCTAGTAACTTTAGAGTTTTGGGCCTAATCTTGAAATCGCGTGTACGCAATAATTTCATGGCATTTATCTTGTGAATTCCGAATCAGCAACCGTGTGCGCGATTCCTTCCAGGCATTTATTTTGTGGTATTCAGATCGGCAGTGTGCGCGATCATTTCATGGCATTTACCTTGTGAGTTCCGAATCGGCAACAGTGTGCGCGATTCCTTCCAGGCATTTATTTTGTGGTATTCAGATCAGCAGTGTGTGCGATCATTTCATGCCATTTATCTTGTGAATTCCGAATTGGCAACAGTTTATGTGATTCCTTCCAGGCATTTATTTTGTGGTATTCAAATCGGCAGTGTGTGCGATCATTTTATGGCATTTATCTTGTGAATTCCGAATCAGCAATTGTGTGCGCGATTCCTTCCAGGCATTTATTTCGTGGTATTCAGACTGGCAGTGTGCGCAATCATTTCATGGCATTTACCTTGCGAGTTCTGAATCGGCAGCAGTGTGTGCGATTCCTTTTCAAACATTTAGTTCTTGGCATTCAGATCGGCAGTGTGTGCGATCATTTCATGGCATTTACCTTGTGAATTCTGAATCGGCAACAGTGTGCGCGATTCCTTCCAGGCATTTACTTCGTGACATTCAGATCGGCAGTGCGCGCGATCATTTCATGGCATTTACATTGTGAATTCTGAATCGGTGGAGTGCGCAATTCTTTTTCCTGCATTTAAATCTTGAAAGCATAGATCGGCGTTGTGCGCTATCATTTCATTGCATAATAATTTAGATGTTCGAATCGGCAACAGAGTGCGCAATTCTTTTCTGATGCTTAAACTTTTTAAATACAGATTGGCGAAGTGTGCAATCATTTTTTGACATTGAAACTTAGATGAGGGGTTTGACTAAAGAGCATAACATTCCCTGAACGTTTAAGTCTTGGAAACTCTTAATCAGAAAGGGACGTAGGAGTGTATTTCATGTTATTTGTGCAGTTCATTCGTGTAGAGATGAAACCATGTGTTCCTTGATTCTTGATACAATGCAGAGAGTGTTCTAAACAGTATTTTGGAGAGAGTTTATTGTTCAAAATATAATATGTTAATTCTGGGAATGTTCATAAGAAAATCTTGCATAACCTTTTCTTGATTTCCAGGTACCTAGATTCTTGAGGCCTAGTTATAGTAAAGCCTTAGGCCATCCATGTTTTCAGCACAAGTGTTTATTTTACACAAAGTTTATTGAAAGTCATTGTGATTAATCTTGCAATTGTGTTGTTTAACTCTTGCTTCCACATGACTCCTTCCCCACTGTTTCCAACCCAAAACCCATTCCCCCACTTGGCCATTCTTTAACTCTGTGCTATATAACTAGTGGAGTCTGGAGCTGCCAAGAGGTGGACATGTTGGGAACATGCGCAAGCCCCAAGGATCTGGTCTCCTTGACAAAAATATTCTTTATGGTACTTGCTCTTTGAATGAAATTATGTCCATAAATATTGTAATAGAATATATCAACATAATTTTCTTTTGTTTGGTAAATGTCTTCACCTTCAAATACAATAAAGTACTCAGATAGCATAGAATCAACTGTTTTTTCATACCAGTCATCAGAAACAACCCCAGGTATTGATACATAATTTAAAAAAAGCTGAAAAGCATATGGAATTTCAAGAACTTCCGTTGGGCCAAATATATCAAAGGCTACTTTATGCCAGACAATCCCATCAGTAACTAATATAGCTGAAATGTTCACTAAGGACAAGTCTCTACCGACTTTTTGTATGAGGAAAAATTTGATTTTAGAACCTCATCCATCGGTTCAACTGCAGAGCATTCAGGAAGGTAATGACCATGTATCAGTAAGAAAAAGCTGATGACAAACCCAAACCAAAGAAGAAAGGCAAGTACTGTTAGTAGAAGCCACAGATAGTTCCATGGATGAATGAAATAATTATCTTGACGCCAATTTTTCAGCATATGTGCGATTGACAATGATTTTGCAGAAGATGTGGATGAGTCGGAGAAGGAGTTATCTCGATCGACAAAGTATCGAGAAGCAGTTAGTGCAAAAACTGGAGTTGTGTTGGGAAGTGAAGAACTAACATAGGTCTCCCTTGGTAGTTCGTAGTAGACAATGCCATTCGTTTGACCTGCAATTGAGTCATAGTGCTCTTTAATTTGGTTGTTTCTTTTTGCAGATGAAGATAGTGCTACTAGTGAAAGATCATTTTCCACCCTTCCCAAGCTCGGGTAAGTGTCAACATTGCTGCTCAAAACCTGCAGAAGAACTTCCTGGTCTGTAGTACGAGGGATTTGGGAACTACCAAGGAGTCAATTAGGTCTGCTGTAGAGGATCGGCTATGTGGTGTGGTTTGACATTATCAATGGAATCAAAGTGGTTTTCTTTTGATCCAGGTAGTAGTAGTAGATTAACCGTTCTGGTACCCTGTATTCTCAGAACTGGAACAGGTACACAGTATGATGGACCAAACTACTTTTTAGCAGAGCAATCTTTTCTCGCACTAGATTCACAACTTTCAGAATCCAGCCAGTAGATGTTATTAGTGCATCCCTTAGTCCCAAGGAGGCGGCACAGGCAGACGCATTTTTGTCACAGAACTGTTTATGTCCTGCAAGACAGCAACATGTTCATTTATGTCAAAGGGCGTGTCTGACGCCTCCACACCAGAGCCATCAAGATCTGGAACATACATTTGAATCTTGAACAGGCACCTCACATGGGGTGCTCCCTCCCAAGGACCCTCTGGGCAGATCATTAAGTGCTCCTTGGACTCCATACAGGTGACAAAGCTAGCTGAGACCCTTGCCTAATAGTATCGCTGTTAAGGATTGCTTTAAGTCTCGATTCTTCTGCTCTACTACACTATTACCTTTAGGATGGTAGGGAGAATGAGAAATGTAGGGGACCCTAACAAAACATGGTGTCCCTGGATACTCTTTAGGCGAAGGCAGGACCCTGGTCCAAGTGGAAAGCCGTAACTACATATGTACAAATATAGGCATGCAAATCTTTAGTAACAGTTTGAGCATCAGAAGCAACTAGAATGTATTGGTATGCACCATCAGGTAACAGAGGACCACAATAGTCCAGGTACACACCCACACACACACACACACATTGTAGTGTTTTTTTTATAAATTACAAGGAATGTCTGTAGAGGACATTTAACCCCTTCACTGCCAGGCCTTTCCCCCCTCAGGTGAAAGGCCTTTTTTGGCTATTTGTGGCAATTCATGCTTAGGCCCTCATAACTTTTTGTCCACATAAGCTACCCATGCCAAATTTGCATCCTTTTTTTCAAACATCCTAGGTGTTCTAGAGGTACCCAGAGTTTGTGGGTTCCCCTGAAGGAGACCAAGACATTAGTCAAAATACAGCAAAATGTTAGTTAGTTTTTTTTTTTTAAATGGGGAAAAGGGCAGCAGATTAAGGTTTGTGTTTTTTTCCCCCTGAAAATGGCATCAACAAAGGGTTTGCAGTGCTAAAATTACCATCTTACCAGCTTTCAGGAACAGGCAGACTTGAATCAGAAAACCAAATTTTTCAACACAATTTTGGCATTTTACTGGGATATACCCCATTTTTACTATTTTTTGTGCTTTTAGCCTCTTTCCAGTTAGTGACAGAAATGGGTGTGAAACCTACGCTGGATCTTGGAAAGCTAAGCATTTCCGAATAGTAGACACAATTCTAAATTCAACAAGGGGGTCATTTGTGTAGATCCTACAAGGTTTTCCTTCAGAAAATAACATCTGAAGTAAAACAATATTGAAATTGAGGTAAAAAAACAGCCATTTTCCCCACGTTTTACTCTGTAACTTTTCCCTACAAAGTCTGATTTTTGAAAGCAATATACTGTTACGTCCACTGGACTCTTCTGGTTGCGTGATATAAATGGCTTGTAGGTTCATCAAGAACCCTAGGTACACAGAGCAAGTAAATAAGCCGCACCTTGCAATGCGTTTTCATTGTATATCGGGTATACAGCAATTCATTTGGTAAAATATAAAGACTGCAAAATTGTTATCAAGGAAACCTTTCTATTTCCAAAGTGGGCACAAGATAAGGTGTTGAGAAGCAGTGGTTATTTTCACATCTCTGAATTCTGGGGTCCACATACTACTATGTGAATTACAGGGCATTTCTCAAATAGATGTCTTTCTTACACACTGTCTTACATTTGGAAGGAAAACATGCAGAGAAAGACAGGGGGCAATTACACTTGTTCTGCTACTCTGTGTTCCCCCAAGTCTCCCAATACAAATGATACCTCACAAATGTGGCTAAAAAAACACTTTTTCCTCACATTTTGGTGACAGAGATTTCTGGAATCTGAGAGGAGCCACAAATTCCCTTCCACCCTACGTTCCCCCAAGTCTCCCGATAAAAATGGTATCTCACTTGTGCGGGTAGACCTAGTGCCCGGGACAGAAAATGCCCCAGAACACAACTTGGACACATCACATTTTCCCAAAGAAAACAGAGCTTTTTTTTGCAAAGTGCCTAGCTGTGGATTATTTCCTCTAGCTCAGTCAATACCTAGGGAAACGTAGCAAACCTGTGCATTTCTGAAACCTAGACACCTAGGGGAATCCAGAATGGGGTGACTTGTGGGGCTCTTAGCAGGTTCTGTTACCCAGAATCCTTTGAAAACCTCAAAATTTGGCCAACACATTTTCCTCACATTTCGGTGACAGAACGTTCTGGAATCTGAGAGGAACCACACATTTCCTTCCACCCTGCGTTCCCCCAAGACTCCTGATAAAAATGGTACCTCACTTGTGTGGGTAGACCTAGTGCCCAGGACAGAAAATGACCCAAAACACAACTTGGACACATCACATTTTCCCAAAGAAAACAGAGCTATTTTTTGCAAAGTGCCTACCTGTTGATTTTGGCCTCTAGCTCAGCCGACACTTAGGGAAACCTACCAAACCTGTGCATTTTTTAAAACTAGACACCTAGGGGACACCAGAATAGGGCGACTTGTGGGGCTTTCACCAGGTTCTGTTACGCAGAATCCTTTGCAAATCTCAAACTTTGGTCAAAAAAACACTTTTCCCTCACATTTCAGTGACAGAAAGTTTTGGAATCTGAGAGAAGCCAGGGATTTCCTTCCACCCTGCGTTCCCCCAAGTCTCCCAATAATAAATGGTACCTCACTTGTGTGAGTAGACCTAGTGCCCGGTACAAAAAATGCGCCAAAACACAACCTGGACACATTACATTTTCCCAAAGAAAACAGAGCTTTTTTTGCAAAGTGACTAGCTGCGGATTTTGGCCTCTAGCTCAGCGGACACCTAGGGAAACCTACCAAACTTGTAAATTTTTGAAAACTAGACTCCTATGGAAATCCGAGATGGGGAGACTTGTGGGGCTCTCACCAGGTTCTGTTATACAGAATCCTTTGCAAACCTCAAAATTTGGCCAAAAAAACACTTTTTCCTCACATTTCAGTGACAGAAAGGAGCCACGAATTTCTTTCCACCCAGCGTTCTCCCCAGTCTCTTTATAAAAATGGTACCTCATTTGTGCGGGTAGGCCTAGTGCCCGTGAAAGGAAATGCCCCAAAACAATATGTGGACACATCAAAATTATCAAATTCAAAACTCCTTTTTTTTGCTGGGGGGGAGGGCACCTGCGTTTTTGGTCGTGGGTCCAGCAGCCATATAGGGAAACCGACCAAACCCAAACATTTCTGAAAACTAGGCACCCGAGGGAATCCAGGGAGATGTGATTTGTATGGATCCCCCAGTGTTTTCTCACCCAGAATCCTCAGCAAACTTCAAATTTAGCTAAAAAATCAAATTTTTCCCACATTTCTGTGTGGGATCACCGCATCGTCACAAATTTCCTACTACCCATCGTTTCCCTCAGTCTCCTGGTAAAAATGATACCTCACTTGTGTAGGTGGGCCAAGTGCCTGTGACAGTGAGGAGCCAAGAACATATCGAAATTGAGGGGGAACCAAAGCAGGTCCAAAAGGCCAGTTTGAAAAAAATAATTTTAGGCTGACATGTGGGGCAGAACTTTTATCGGTCTCGATGCGACAATGCTTGGTGGTAGGAATTTTGTGCATTCCTGCAGATTCCGGAAGGTTCCATCACAAAAATGTGGGAAAAATGTGTGATTTCCAGCAAAGTTGGAGGTTTACATGGCATTGTGGGTAAGAAAATGGTGCTGGGGACATGTGAAGCACACCACCCTGGACTCACCCAGATGTTTTGTTTTCAGATGTGTCTAGGTCTTGTGGATTTTTCTACATGGCAGCACCCAAAGTCCAAAAAGTGAAGCCCTCACCATTCGAAGTGGGACAATTTTGAGAGTTAGACAAGCTCTCATGGCCCAAATGTAAAACCAAAATTCAAAATAATCAAATGTCTTCTTGTTTGCCTTGGGATAAGATGTTTTAGTGTGCTGGGGAGAGCTGAAAGACTGTCACCCCCTTCAGTTGGGGTAGGTGCATGACCATGCCCATACTAGTTGTTAGCCACCACCCCACTATTTTTTTTATTTTTTATTCGCTGGCATCTAGTAGGCTTTCTGACCTCCCTGGGGGAGTGGATCAGGGGTAACTGGCCCATCTGCCCATGGGTAGCAGAACAATTTTGGCCCCATTTATTTGTGGTGGGGGTATTCTTCTCCCACCCTCTTTTTAAAAAAAAAACAAAATCTTCCCTGGTCTCTCGTGGGCTTTCTGCCCCACCTTAGGGGCACATGGGCCTTCCAAAAATAGGCTGATCTGCCTCTAAAGGGGGCAGATATGGCCAACAGGAATGTTGCCCCCATGGGAAGCGACCCTTGCCCAAGGGGCTGCCCTCACAAACAAAACACACACATAGACACACCAATCCCTGGTGCTTAGGTGGTTTCTGCCCCCCTGGGGGCAGATCGGCCTAATAGAAATAGGCCGCTCTGCCCCCAGGGAGCAGAAGTGGCCTAAAATAAATTTGCCCCCCCCCCAGGGGAGCGACCCTTGCCTAAGGGGTTGCTCCCCTTGTGTGAAATTGGTGTTAAAAAAATCCCTGATGCCTAGTGATTTCTACCCCCCTTGGGGGCAGAAATGGACTAATATAAATTTCCCCCCCAGGGGAACGATCCTTGCCTATGGGGTCACTTCCCTTGCATGAAATTGATGCAAAAAAGATTTTAAAAAATCACTGGTGTCTAGTGGTTTCTGCCCCCTTGGGGGCAAATTGGCCTAATAAAAATAGGCCGATCTGCCCACAAGGAGGGCAGAAATGGCCTAAAGATCATATTGCCCCCGGGGGAGCGACCCTTACCTAAGGGGGTCACTCCTCACATAAAAAATAAAACAATTAAAAAAAATAAGAATCCCTGGTATTTAGCGGTTTCTGCCCCCTGGGGGCAGAAATGGCCTAAAAATAATTTGCCCTCCTGGGGAGCAGCCCTTGCCCAAAGGTCTTTCCTCTCCTTTCATTCCTCTCTTAATGCCTGCAAATATGCGTATATGACTGTTTAAATGTCTGTCATCTAAGACTATTCTTTATGAATGGTCCAATTTAGCAGTAGGAAATGGAGGATTGTTCATCGATGAGACACAGGGCTCAATTACACCCTGTCTTCTAATTGTACGAGAATTTCTCTCACAGGTGTTTTACCTCATGCTTAATAAGATTGAGGTTGAATTTATGGTTTGAACCTAATTGGTATTATGTGGTAGGGAGAATCTTTATCCAACCCAACATGATTGTGATACAGCGCGGGGGCCTTTGCCACTGCCCAATCAAATGAGTATGACTATTAATTCTAAAGGAACCATGGGTGAGAAGGAAGACTTAATGATCTCTTCCTCCGCTGGACTTCATGGACACAGTCTGGCGGCCAATCTTTTTCAGGCAACAAAATGTCATAAATGCCAGTTAATAGCTTCTAAACTATAATGTTGATTATTCGCTTGACGTCTCCTTCTAATTGTATTTTAATTTTATACACCCTAGTGGGATAGGCGACACACATGTCCGCAGTTGCAACTTCTATGAAGTCGTCAGTTGCTTTTACCTACTGATGCTCTTTAAGATTCCTGTGAACTGTTGTGACCTCTGCTGCGCTGTCTCACAGAGCCAGTGCCCAGTTCCTGCTCTTCAATAAAACTCTCATTTTGAGTGGCATTTCATGCAGAAATAGCTGCCACCTTCTTCTTTTTGAAATGCATTTTTTGTTGTGGAAGTTTCTTTTCTATTTCAATTGAAACTTCTGCTGAGCGTTGTGAATCTTTTTTCAGTTTCAAATACTCTCTTCTCTGTTCTGATCGCCCACCTCTCTCTCTCTGTTTATCCAGTGAGTCCTGAAAGGTACAAAATTGACGTGTATCAGTATGCTGATATCTATTAGGAGATTTTATTTTATCCCTATTTTTTTATGTTATAAGGTTTATCAGGGGTCTCCAAATGTGGAGATTCTCCCCTCTCTTTTTTAAATGTTTGTTTGTGTTTATCCCAGCATTTTTAGAGCCTTCAGCTGCTTGCTTGGTAGAATCCTTATTGGATTTACCTTGTAATTGTGGTTTACCTATTCTGGTTTCAAAACTATCCCAACCTATACTTGAATAGGTTTTGGCAATAATTTAGGCAGCTCACATTCTTGATCCTGTGCGGGAACATCCCAGAACCGCATCACACTGCTGATGGTACTTCTTCCCCTTTAAGGTTACTTAATATTATTGAGAACCCTGTAGCAAAATTGCCCATTAATTGCATCTCCAAATCTAAGGCCAGAGCAGTCCCATATTAATCTTGAAAACTTTTTAACACCTCCTGGAGATTGTCAAGTGTTGGTGTAGCATGTGCCGTAGTGTTGAATGTGGCAAATACTGTGCCCCAAGTGTTGTAGTTATCCACTGCAGGAACCATCCCAAATGGCAAGCACATAGTGAGAATTCTGTTTATCTTGAGGGCCCGTATGGAGAAACACAGCTTCCAGCACGTTTATTTTTTGAGCTAACCAAATCAATACTTCTTCATGTTTGGCCGGTACTTTACCCATGATCTAATGCACTGTCACAGGGTTAATGCCTGGTGTACCTGCATATAGTTGTGCTGGATCAGCATGTACTGGATTTGTATTTAATGTTCACATAGCAAATTTCACTAATAGTCTATGTTTTGGTACAAGCTCAATGCATAAGTGGCGAACCTCAGCTACCGCCAAGGTGCCTGCATCAGGATGTGATGTCTATGTAGACAATTGAGGCTAGATAGGACCGTCATTACTTAGAGGACCTAGCCTAACCTGTAGTGTTGTATGGGGTAGGGTATCATCAAGCCAGTTTTGGTGGTCTTGAAAAGATAAGGGTGTCTCTATGCATGTGTATGCTCTGTATTGTGCAGGTGCATTAGCATGTGTATAAGAATTAAGGGGGTCATTCTGACCCTGGCGGTCGACGACCACGGAAGCACCGCCAACAGGCTGGCGGTGCTTCCTTCTGTATTCCGACCGCGACTTCGCCCAGCCGGGTCCGGCGGTTTCCCACCGGATTACCCCCGGCTGGGAGAATCCTCCATGGTGGCGCTGCTTGCAGCGCCGCTCATGGGGATTCCGACCCCCTTCCCGCCAGCCTGTTTCTGGCGGTTTTCACCACCAGAACCAGGATGGCGGGAACGGGTGTCGTGGGGCCCCTGGGGGCCCCTGCACTGCCCATGCCACTGGCATGGGCAGTTCAGGGGCCCCCTAACAGGGCCCCAGAAAGATTTTCACTGTCTGCATTGCAGACAGTGAAAATCGCGACGGGTGCAACTGCACCCGTCGCACCCCTGCAACTCCGCCGGCTCCATTCGGAGCCGGCTTCATTGTTGCAGGGCCTTTCCCGCTGGTCCGGCGGGCGCTCCTTTGGCGGGCGCCCGCCGGCCCAGCGGGAAAGCCAGAATGGCCTCCGCGGTCTTTTGACCGCGGAGCGGCCATATGGCGGTTCCAGCCAGGCGGGCGGCGACCGCCGCCCGCCTCGGTTGGAAAGAGGCCCTAAATGTATTAGTGTTCCCATCAACTGCAGAATAATTGACCCAAGAGTAAAAAATTTATGTTCTATAAGCTGGATGAGCCTCAACCACAAAAGTAACAGCACCCCCTGGGCTGTAAGGCCATTATTTAATAAATGATTAGTGAGGGAGGGCCTCATGTTTACTGCAATTACCACCCATTGCGGGTTTGCCATGGTAAATGTACTGGTTCAGGGATAAAGACATCATTTGGGGATTATTGATTTCAAGGTTCAAGCTTGAACAACCTTTAGTCTAAAATAGTTGCTTACTATCTAGCTGAGGAGGAAATCCTCAATTCCACGGATGTCTCTGTGAATAGTATTGGGTGCCTTTAGCACATAGTGAAACAGAGATACTCAGGATGATCCGTAATTCAGTGCCTGACCAAATGTTGGTGGCGCCATATTGTTTTGGCTCTCATTATTCTAATGAGACTGCTGGATTTGAGTGGCAGCACCACCAGGTTGTGGGGAACTGAGACCAATTCCATACCGTGTGACAACTGTCAGCCTGACCATTCCGGCCAGCTAGCAGTACCTCACCAGCACCTGAAAGTGGTGATGATTTGTTTTAGCAGTGTGCATGATATTCTAATTTCTCTGAGAAATGGTGCTGTATTATATCTCATCCTTTTCATTACATTTGTCTCACATATGCAAAGACAAATTGAAGCAGAAATTCTGAATCAACTGCATTCTATGTAAAATAGCATGTACTGCAATTATTAGGATGATAAAACATAATAGCAGCAAAGAAAGTGAAACATAAGAAAAGTCCTATTATAGTGTTAGAATGCTAAGTTTTGGAATTCCTACCTATGCCACTAAAGCACTACCAGAGCACAACAGTGTTAGCCCTAATCCGCAATCCTCCCTTATGGATCCCCAGGAAGCCACCATCCTGCATCCCTGGATATGGTAGTGACGAAGAGGGCTGTTAGTCTACTAAGGGTTCTCTTTCATGTAGGTGGAGAAGATGTCAAGTCTAAGCAGCCAGCTGCAATGACGCAGCAGCATGCAGTGGCAATTTTCTGGCTGGAACTTCCACTCTAATGTACAGTGGGCAGAAGGATGTTTTATAATAAAACAGCTGGTGTTCTGAGAAAATTGCCCGAACGTAAGAACAAATATGGTTCCTGTGTAGTGGCAGAGATTGCGGGGTTCCACTAGGTACTGGCGACAATATCAGGTACAGCCTTGCGCAAAGCACAGAACGAGAATGTCACGCCAAAAAGAATGAAAACAGTTTCTAAGCTGAGAGTGTATGAGATTTTTAAAAAAACATCACCGCAGAATGAAGTCTCTGCCCAGAAAATAAAATGAAGAAAAATAAATTGTTACTGAGCTAAAGGGCACAAACTGCAGGCCTACAGCTAAACTAACGTACACATAAAAAGCTGCTAAAATAACCTCAGGACAACCTTTCGGTTAGGCATTTAGGGGCCACTTCATGATTAAGTATTAAAAAGGAAGTCTTAGGCCTGGCAAAGGTTTTTAAAGCTGCCCACCAAGGCTGCAGGGCTACACCTGGAGAAATGTTTTATAGTGCCACCTAGTCAATGCAGCTAGCTAATAACATTCAATTTACAGGCCCTGGTTATAAGTGGTACCATTTACTAAGGACTTACAAGTAAGTGCTCACATGTGCTCACATGTGTACCCTTAAGGGGATCTGTTAGACCTGTTAGACCTGGCATCCTTGGTGTGTTCACCCCTAACATTTTGCCTCTACTGTCCAGGTTGTTGCTGTGTGCTGTACTCTGTTTTTGTTGTTTTTGTTACTCTGGGCACTTTACCACTGCTGACCATTGCTAAAGTGCAAGTGCCCCCTATGTGAAATTGTATGTGTAATTGGCTTTTCCATAATTTACATATTTGATTTACTAGTAAATCCCTAGTAAAGTGCACTAGAGGTGCCTAGGGCCTGTAAATCAAATGCTACTAGTGGGCCTGCAGCAGTGATTGTGCCACCCACATTAGTAGTCCTGTAAACATGGCTCAGACCTGCCACTGCAGTGTCTGTATGTGAAGTTTTAAACTGCCAATTCGACTTGGCAAGTGTACTCACTTGCCAGGCCCAAACCTTCCCTCTTTCATACATGTAAGTACCCCTAAGATAGGTCCTAGGTAGCTCCATGAGCAGGGTGCAGTGTATGGTAAAGGTAGGACATGTATTGATGTGTTTTTACATGTCCTGACAGTCAAATACTGCCAAGTTACATTTTTACTGTTGCAAGGCCTATCTCTCTCACAGGTCGGCATGGGGGCTGCCTAAATATCCTTCAAGTGTGTTGGAGATTCCCTTTGAGAGCAGATAGCAATATGGCGTTTTGGGACTCTGAACTCACAATTAAATTGTGTCATTTTCTTGTTTAAACCATTTTGTGACTCTCCCTGTTTGTGACTAACAGTTGGGCTGTTTGGGAATCTCCAATAGACAGTGACACAAAGGGAGCTGGGGTGTAGCCTACATATCCTGATGGGACATCTGGGCCTGAGTGCAGGGAGGAGTGGTCACTTACACCTGAAAGGGCTGCGCCTGCCCTCACACAATGCAGTCTCCAACCCCATGGTGTGTGTCTGGAGCTAGGCTTTGGCAAGGTAAACAACAGAGACTTTTCTTTGAAGTTGGGCAACTTCAAAGGCAGAAAGGGGTATCAGTATTAGACCCAAAACCCCAGATTACTTCAAGGATTCAAGAGGACCCTCTGCCAGAAGAAGAGCTGAAGAACTGAGGAGATGTGCCGCCCCTGCCTGTTACTGTGCTTTGTTTGGCTATCCTGCAGGTGCTGCTTTTGCCTGTGAAAGGGGACAAAGACTGGGCTTTGTTGTGCATTCCTGCTTGAGAGGTATCTCCAAGGAGTTGAACTGAGCTTGCATCCTGTTTTTTTAAGCCTCATGAACATCAAAGGCTATACCAACCAGTCTCTGAGTCTGCATGCAATGGACTCTAACTTGTCAGAGGGTGCCATTCCAGTTCCTGGACTCCTGGAAGTGAATTTCTGGTGAAAATCCTGTGAAAGGATGCCGGACAACTCCGTTCGATCTTGCTAAGGATGCTGCTGCCAGAAGCCTGCAATGCCGCCTATACCTGGATCCGTGGACCTCACCGAGGCATGACGATCTCACTTTCAACGCACGCCTGACATCGCTGCAGCTGCTGACGTCCACATGAACTCAGGAGTGCACCTGACGTTTGTGACACCCGACTCCGTCGCAGTGCCTGTGACCCTGTGACCTGATCGTGACCCTGCGAGGTCACCCAGCAGCATTGTGACTTCTCCGGTCTTCAACTTTGCCAGAGGTGCCCAAGGACTTACTCGTTGCAACCACTGCTGTCTCACCTCCACCGCTCCAGAGCAAGGACCCAACACCTCTTCGTGATGCTTCCACTTCTTTGCCCCGCAGCACGGGAACCAATGCCACATCGGGTTCAGCACCACCTCGCTCTCCGGCTCTGTTCACTGGTCTGTTTTCCACACCTTTTACTAAGGTACTGTACTTGGGGGTCCGTGTGACTCTGTAAACAGCATCAGTGGCGTCACATTGTGGGAAGCGACTCCGTCACAATGCCCCTTTACATCAGATTGCAGCATTTGTGCCTCTGGGCAATATTTTTGTGGTTTTAATTGCAAAAATCATATTTTAATTGTATATTGTGGCTTTGTATCATATTTAGTCTTGTTTTATTCAGATAAATATTTACTATTTTTCTAAAACTGTGTGTTGTCCATTTTGTAGTGTTTCACTCTATTATTGTGTGTGTTGGTACAAATACTTTACACATTGCCTCTGGGTTAAGCCTTTCTGTTCGTGCCAACCTACCAAGTGGGTGAACATGGTTTAACTGGGTGTGTTTCTCCTTTGCCTTGACTAGAGTGAGGGTCCTTGCTTGGAAAGGGGGCAAACTGACTGCCAACCAAAGACCCCATTTCTAACAAGACCTTAGGAGCTTTGAGTTTGGTGATCTCCCCTTTATGCTCCTTCTTTCTCATATGGCCCAGTCCACTAGTCTTTCAAGGCCCAGGGCTCCCCAGGCTCTAGCACAAACACCTTCTGGTTACACTGATACTACACCAGAGAGGTCGTCTGGTTGCACTAGTGCTTCATGACTTCCTGGCTGGCCTTCTGGTTCTCAGTTGCCCTTTTCCAGAAGCACTTATTCTGGACCTTGAGTTTTAACATGTAGCTCAGTACATCTTGAGTGGGTTTCCAGGGATATTGCTCCTTACTCTCCTTAACAAGACTGAGAGGTCTATGTATAGGGTGGCCAAACAGAAGCTCAAAGGGAATGAGCTCCAGTCCCTTCTGAGGCTCTTCTCAGTAGACAATAAGCCAGTTGTTTTGGGGTGGTATGGTGTGGAGAACTTGCTGATTAATCCACACTCCTCCAACATGGCCTTCATGCACATAGACATGAAGTTGGTGCCCTCTGTCAGACCTAACATCCTATGGAAAACCCACACTGTTAGAGATCTCGATCAGTGCTATGGTCACCACAGGCACACCTCAGAGGATGGTCCTTAGTGTATTGGGTGGCATAGCCCACCCTCCAGGACCAGGAGGAACTTGCTGCCTAAGGCTATCCTCGAGTCCAAAGGACTGACAATTTCAATGCCCACCCTCTCAAAGGGGGTTCCCGCTACAGGGAATGGAAGTGGGGAGCAGCTTTTGATTTAATTCTGTCTTTCCACTGGCCTAGAGGGTTACACAGGACAAGCACAGGACTCATTCATTCAGACTTCATTTGACTGTATCCGCATTAAAGACCAATAACAGTGGTTTACCAGTAAGTCAGTGGTTTTGGCCTGCCCAGATGTCCAGTTAGAGGGATCTCATGAGCCACTCCAGTAGGCAGGCCCAGTAATATTGGGAGACCACCAACACTCAGGTTGCCCCAGGCTCAGGGACGCTAAGCTCACTACATAGGAGGCCATTCTCCCAATAAATGAAGAGGTTATCAGAGATGTCACCAGCGGCCTGGTCTTTCGCCTGCCTCTACAGGCCCTCAAAAGTGTGGCATTCCTTGTGCACCTTACAGAACTTGCAGAACTCTGCCTGGGACAGCCCCCTTTCAGTATGCCACACGGCTATCTCAGGTAGGTCTCCCATGGCAGCAATGTCTCCCTATCTTAGTTCAGGGCATTACCATAAAGATCGGCCTCCTCCTGCACTGTGGGAATTAATGGGGTGGGATTCCCATGTCCCTCTGCCCTTCCTCTTCTTGTCAGTCATGTGGGCCCTTCTTTCAGGTTCCTGGGTCTTTTGACTGCCCTGACAGACTGTCATGCACCATGTGGTCAGGCACACCCTCTCAGGCAATCCCACCAGGACCTGAGCTCGACCTCTTTCCAGATGGTGTTCTCCAGGTCATTTTCTAACAGTCACAAACATGGCTGAAGTCACAGGTACTTTTACAGAACCTGAGACCACCCCCCCATTCAACATAAACTAGAGTTGCTGGATAGTGACTAACTTTGTTATTTGCTGACACAACTTGGGGTACTACATCAGAGACTACCTGCTCTGAAGACACCAGGCTACACCTAACAGTAGTCATCATGGCCCCTGTATATTTCAGCACCTCCGCTCTCTGCCCATTGATGGTGAGCCACTACCTATACTTTTTTAGCATTTTGAGGCATGTAAGCCTTAGACACCCTTTCACTCAAGGATACTAGGGTAACCTCTGCACCCCTATAAAGCCAACTGAGCCAACCTCCACTCCCAACACTATGCTGGCCAATCCCTGTGCCAGTCCACTAGTGGGGCGCTGCATCCTGCTGGAGCAGATGGCACCCTCCTTTCTCTGCCCGTGCTAGGTAGGAAAATGACAGCTTTCTAAAAGTATAATTTTCAAAAGAGAAATGTGAAATCCAACATGATCATTACATTGGATTTTCAATTACTAATAAAATGAGTAATTGGGCTATTGTCTAGCTATTCCCCACCTGGATTTAGTACTTATGAGAAGTAATAGTGCAAATCAGTATTAATCACTGGGAGAGCCAGCCTTACCACTGTGAAGAACACTTTTTGAGCTCTTTCACTGCCACAACATGTAAAACCTTAAATGTACATGTCCCACTTTTTAATTATCATGGACATGGGTATGACGATGTTCATGGCCATGGGCATTTTGGGCCGACCTTAGGGGTGACTTATAAATATAAAAAAGGAAGGTTTAGGCCTGGCAACGGGTTTGTTTTGCCTGATCAAAAAGAACAATGGTTGTGCCCAAGGCTGAACTGAGGAGACATAGGACCAGCTGAGGATTCTGGTGCCCTCCTTATTGTGTTTGATAGCTAAATCAGGGGCTTTTAATGGAGAAAGATAGCATATGAGCATATAAAATCCTGATGATGGTAGCTGAGAAATAGATGAGCATGTGTGACGAGTTGCTTTGGGTGTCTGGAGACAAACAGTCTAATGGAAAGCATGGTAGGTCTGAGGGCCACAAAATCATATCTGATGGCACAATGACAATGCCTGTGTATGCTCCGGGGCACAAGTGAAGTTGCTTCATGGCTGACTGGTGATGTCTTGCCACCAACTGGATGTGTCTGGGGGCAGCAGACAGTATCTGTAGGCCTGTTTGAAGACATTTGCAAGATGGCAAAGTATCAAAGGACTAACTCATGATATCTCTGGGTCATGTAAGGGTGTCTCTGAACCACCAGACAAGTCTTGAGCACCAGTTAAGGCTATCTAAGGTGGGCTTAGGGCATTCAAGATTTAACTTTGAAGTCCAACAGCAAAGCTTGGGGGCTTGCTGGTGAACTGTGAAGGCTAATACTGTTTGTGGTCCTGTTGAAAATGTCTGAAGGCATTCTTAATTGCTGTGGATCAACTGTGAGTGTCTGAAGTGAGGAGTTTGCGGGTCAGCTGCTGAGTCTGATGTCAGACTAAACATGTCTGTAGGGTGAAGGAGAGTGTTTTGGAGCCAGCTCTGGGTGTTTGGCATACTTGCTAACGGTATCTGAAGGCTGACTATGAGGACTAGTTGTGAGTGTCACAGAGATAGATTAGGGTCCATAAGGGACAACTAAGGTTATCTAAATACCCACTTATGAGGGCTTGAGGATCTACTGTATGTCCCTGAATGGTGACTAATTGTTTCTGAGAACCAATTGAGGGTCTGTAAGAGTACAATTGTGCCTGCTCAGGGTGTTTGGGGATAGCAGAATATTTGTGAGAAAATAAAGCTGGCATTGGAGGGTAGCTTTGGAATATTGTGGTCATGAACAGATAAATGATTGCATTCGCAGTGACTGGTATATAAAGGATCATGTAGCAAATCAGGGCAATTATTGGGGTGTGAAGTACAGCTACAATTGTATTTCTCTACAAAATATCAGACTTTTTTTCAAACCTCTGCAAACTTTCTATGGTCCAAAACAAAATGTGGGTATTTTATACTGCAAATGTAGATTTTGCTCAACACTTTGGTGCATAACCCCACTTTTAATTTGAGAATTATCCCATATTACAATTTTTAAATGAAGATTCTTCTCCCAAAAATATTTTTGAAAGAATGTTCACCAATTCAAGTTTTGCAAAGTTGATTAAAATGTGCAAAGTTGGATTACTGGAATATGTATACTTTACATAAAATTCTAGTATTGACTGGCATATGTGGTACACCAACATTACATGGTATTGACTGGTACATGGTGGTGCCTAGGGTATGGCAAGGCATCACGAGAATGGATACTGTATTATAGGGCATTAGAGCACATGATGGTAATGGTTTGTAGAATTAATGACAAGGTGCTCTTAGGAGATAAAATAGCACATTTGGAAAAATGAAAAGTCGATGTTTCCCAAAAGTTGAGTCTATTTAATAAATGTGAACAGAGTAATTGTGAAGCTGATGTTTGGAAGCAAAATTAAGTTAATTGCTAAAAATGAAAACTAGCATTTGTGAGACATTCAGGGTACTTTTTTAAAAAGGCTAGCAGATATTATTTTCATTTATTTAAAACAATTAAAGCTAATAGTTGTGTTATAATTCATACTGATTTGTAGGCACATTGTTAAAGTTTTGGCATTGTCTCCATATTCTCAGAGGGGACTTCCTTACTGATGCCTTTCCCTTTTTTAACATTTGAAGATATGTCATGGTTTATATTGGCTATGGGCTGTGTGGCCAGCACAAACAATAGTTTCTCAATTGTCCTCAATGCACAATAATTTACAAATATACATTGGCAGATGGAACATACCACAGTGGACATCGCATCACTCCTGGTGACCCCTTAGAGGGTCACCCAACCATATAAAAACTGATCAAACAGTCATGGTGTAGTAGGAATTATACTTTGGCTTGACTTGTTGTTAAAATTACAATAAGGATGGATCAATAAACCATATAGAGCCATCACGCAAACCCAAATAAAAACATTTATCAGAAGTAAACTTTGTGTCTGTGCATTCTTTCATACACTTGGCATTAGACTGTAATATCAGAACAGCCCCTAGGGGGCACCACAATAAAAATAGCATTTTAAAAAAGCACTATATTGTAACCATAAAACCAGCCCCCAGAAGGCAAAACCACAAGACAACAGAATGTCAAAGATTATTGCAGTGTAACCATACATTCAGCCCTTGGAGGGCATAACCCCATGAATGATCATCCCCATATAAACACATTAAACAGTTGTATAGAGTAACCATGCAATCAGAGCCTAGAGGGCATAATTTTCATGCCACCCAGGTTTCTTAAGATGTTATTATACACAATGCCTCCAGAAGATGAATCACTCCCAGCCTAAGAGCAAAAGCTACAGCTATGGGAGTACTTGAAAAAAAGTAGCTAAAAGCAGGGCTAGTGATGTTCTGGGGTTCCCCCAACCTAGGGTGGGGATCCAGAAGATAGTCCAGGGACACAGAGTTTGTGGTTCTGAGTAACTTAGTGGTGATCCCATTGTCCCAGGACCACCACATGAGAAAATATGGGCAAAAACGTGTTGTAAACAGAAGGCATCATAGAGCGAGTTTCCCCAAGTGCAGTGAATTTTATAGTAGTGGCTTTCCTGCTGTGTGGGGGAGATCTGCAATGAGGTTTTCCTTCTGTCTTGCTTTCCTGCGGCCTTGGGCCATATTTTTCTGGTGTCTGGCAGAGGTGCCCTGTCCCACCTAGGCACCCCAGAGACTGCCTTTATTGGGGGGGCACCACAGGGAGCCAACCCCAGCAGCCCTCGCCGGCTCCCTGCACAGCAGCACCACTGTGCGCTGCCACTGGAGCCTACAGCATTTCTGTGTGTATGCCTGCTTCAGGGGTAGCCTCCTGCCGCCATCCTGGGGCCCAGGAATGGGGTCTTGGGCCCCTCTGGTTTTCAAACATGGAAGCACAATGGTGCTTCCCTGCATTCTTGCTGGGAGTTCTGGGGATGGGGTCCAGGCCCCTTCAATATGAATCCGCACAGGGGATGTTAGGAATACGGGAGGGCGGTCCCACGCACGCCCTCTCCCCCACCAGTATTAATGAAGCTTTCTTGCACCATCCCCCGTGACCTAGCCTGCCCCAGAGGAAAATTTATCAAACGGCAGCAGAGCCCCATGCGCTTTGAAGGAAAATTAGGTCATAGGTCACCAAAATGTCAAATGAAATAACCTGAGCCCCGTTGGGCCAATTCATTTTACTCCTGGTGGGGAGCTCTATCAACCATTTACCTCACCTCCAAAGCAGTGCAGCGCTTCAAAAGCTGGGTCTCCTGGCTCCCTGCACCATTTCTCCTTTGTGGCTTTGTTGGTGGACACAGAAAAGTCCAGGGCTTTCCCCGACTGGTCCTCAGGGGGAGTAAGGGGAGCCAGCTTCACTGGCCCTTGGGGAGACCCACTGGCCCTAGGGCAACTGGACAGAGTCCTGGGTCCTGAGTGGGGGTCAGTGGGTTCCTACTTCCAGTTGTCCATGGCAATCCCAGAATCCAGCAGCAAAGCAGGCAGAACATTTGCGTCTTTCCCTTGTTCTAGAGTTTATAAACAGGAAAGGAAGGTTCCCCAAGATAGACACCTTAACCAATCCTGAGGTGCCACATCACCTCTCCACCCCTGTCCCAACCCTCCTGCACATCAGGTTGGGACAATGCAAAATGGCATTATCAAGGAGCCACTGGGCACATCAGCTCCTGGGGTCTCAGCTCCATACCTCCTTGACTTCAATGCCAGGGACCTGCACGCTAGATTTTCAAAGGTGGCACCCCAGGAGTTTGGCTCCAGTTGTCTGGGCACTCTCCTTTGTTTAGGGGCCCATCCCTGGTGCTGTGTGACAGGTGGGTGATTGATACAGAGCATTCCGGCCCACCCCTTTCAACCTCAGGAGCAAGGAGAAGTAGTGCTAATTGCTCCTTTTGTGTGGGGGGGGGGGGTGGTCTTTGTTCCTGCTCCTGGAGATAATGCAATTACTGGACACAACAGGGTGACAACAGGCCTGGGCTCTAATCCTGAGCAGAGCTAGGGGAATATGAAAACTCTGAATGACCCACAATATGTACAGTTATCATTATGAAAGTGACAGATTTGATTTTGCTACACAGGTTATACTTTAGTTCAAGACGTCAATGGTCTCTTTCAGGCCAAAGGGAAGGAAAAACACACTCTAAGACCATTCCCTCCCTAGGTGTACAATGGAGTGACACTATAGTTAAAACAGTAAAGTACACTGACTTTTTCCTTATAGTGTGCACTTCCTTCATGAGGCCTTTCCCAGGTGAAAACATATATCTGTAGAGTCCCCATTGCGCCAAGCTAACTGTGCGCTGTTACTGGGCTGCGCATGGCAGTAGTCTGCCCTTGCTGTGTCACAGAGGCTTTACCTTAAAAGGTGGACACTGATGGTAAACATGTGCAGTCCGTTTACCGGGTGATTACCCTGAGTGAGAACCGGTGATGGGACTCACCCACAAAAAAACCCTCCAAAAACTGGGTGATCAAAAAAGAAAAAATCTGGGCATACTGCTTGGACAGAAACCAGTGCAACAGTCTATACTCATAGGTTTTCAAAACATGATTAGCCCCATGTATGTCTGCTATTTGAACATTGACATACATGATTAGTGTAACCTAGCTGTGATGTAGAGCCTTTCAAATGTATTTAATGTGAACAACTGCTTGCTTTTAGGAGGCTCGGTTGTGAGATCTCTGCTTCATGTCTAATTTTCTGTGTTCTCCTTAAGCAGATTCTCTGTCATGTGGAATGACAGCTATTCTACTTGAAAAGGTCAGGATGCGATTATGTATGGAAACCAGAAATTCAAGAGAAGGGAGATGCTTTTTACTTATTGAAAAAAGATAGACAGCCATAGCAAACTGCACATCTGATATATTTGAAAATGGGTTTTCTGGGAAATTTGCTGTGAAAACCATAATTGTATGCTAATTTATGAACATGCATGGATATAATCCAAGCAATACAAATAATAATAATAAGGTTCAGTATACCAAAAGTATCAAGTACCAAGCAAAACAGAGTCTTGTTCTTTTTAAAGGAAACATCCTAAATTTAAGCTAAAGTAGAGGGTAAGATGGACAATTTTAAAATCAGTTAGTATCAGTAAATATAGAATTGAAAGAGAAATCAGATAAATGTTCCAATTAGAATAAGAATGAAGACATTTGCTCTAGTATGTATTGCTTGAAGCAAGAAAATAAGGAGCATTGATCTCAGGAGATGAGAGAAGACATCCGCCTGAAAAGGAAGACAGGGCCAAGATCTAACTAACAAGCTTAGCACAATTAAAACAAAACATTTCATCCAAACTTCACAATCTTCAGGTCTCCCACCAAGCAATGACCAATCAAAACCCAATGTTCTCTCTGTGCCTGGAGTTGGCTGACTTCTCACAAAATAATACAATGCAAATGCTTTCTCCCACCAAGACCTTCAGAATATCACACACAAAAGCTTTTTCGTCCACTGCAGGTGTGGAGGTTTCAGTCCAAACCAACAAATCACTTTACTTCAATCTTCAAAATGTAAGCTAGCAACCAATAACATTTTAAATTATCACAGGGTGACTTTGGCATCTTGAAACCGAAAAATATCATGCACAATAAGCAGAAATACAACATTTGTTTCAACATGGCATGGAGTAATTAGGCCCACACGCTAAGTTTAAATGCACACTGGCTAGCGATGGTTGAGTGCCACCCAATATGCTGGGTGGCCCGCCAGGCATTGCAGCACCAGTCTGGCGAGGAGCAAGCCGGATGATGATACCTGTCACCCAAATGGGTGCTTGAGGGTACTCCTAAAGAATATCTAGTATAGCTCCGCCACTTCTAAACTCTATTATCTTTCTTGTTTCTCTCTCTGTTGTGGAACAGTGCACTTATTTTGATATTATAGGTTCATGTAGGGAGACTGTGCACTGGACCATTAATCTCCCAGTCCCCACTTTTTTTTATAGAGGTCAAGGAAAATTACATTGTTATAGTCCAGTTTTCAGTATATAACTATTGGCAGGGGCGAGCCTAGAAAATCAAGAACAGACAATGTTGTCCTCTTTTCTTGATCAAAGGTAACAGATGCTAGTGAGTTTATTAATTTAGGAGAAGAAGGAAAGAGCAATGTCAAATCTAACGCTCACTGTTAGACCTGGAACCCTTAGCCTGGTTTCCCCTAACTTTTTTCCCTCTGACCTCCTGTTTTACTGATTTATTTTTGCTGCCCTTTATTTATCTGAGCACTCTGCCACTGCTGACCTGTGCTAAAGTGCAGGTGCTGTGTCCTCTAAAACATGGTAACATTGGCTTCTCCACAATTGCATATGTAATTTACTTATAACTCCCTAGGAAAGTGCACTAAATGTGCCCAGGGTCTGTAAATGTAATAGTACTAGTGGGCCTGCAGCACTGATTGTGCCACCCACTACACTAGGCTCTCAAACATCTCAGTCCTGCCATAGCTGAGCATGTATGTGCCATTTCAACCTGGTAAGTGTACCCACTTTCCAGGCCCAAACCTTCCTTTTAATTACATGTAGGTCACCCCTAAGGGAGGCCCTATTAGGCCCCAAGGGCAGGATGTAGTTTATTTAAAAAGTTGGACATGCACTTTTAACTTAACATGTCCAGATAGTGAAAAACTGTAACATTGATTTTTCACTATTGCAAGGGCTATCTCTTGCACAGGATAGCATTGGGATTAACTTAAAATGTCTTTTGAGTGTAACTTCTCATTAGGGAAAAATGGGTATTTGGAGTTTGGTGACCCTAAACTCACAACTTAAAATCACAACTTTTGATGAAGTTGGGTTTTAAACTGTAGATCTGAATAATGTCACTTTTAGAAAGTTGGCATTATCTTGCTTTAGCAGTTCGGTCCTATCTCTGTATACATGTCTGGACTAGCTGACAGTTGGGCTTTGCGCATTCCAACCAGACCGTCACACACAAAGGGAGGTTGGGTGTGGCATTTGCATATTGATGGAACATCACCAGGCTGATGGGTCTTCATGGGCTAGGTAGGAGGGAGGAGCTGACATGTATAAATAGGGCTGTGCATCTCCTCACACAAAGGGCTGCATAACCCCCTGTAGAGTGTCTGGAGCCAGGGAGGGCAGGAAAGGAAGACTGGGAACTTCAAAGGAAGGCCTGGAAGTTTCTCCAACCTTCTAGATCCTGGGCACCAAAGAATAATGACTGAACCCCAAACCCCTGAAAACCAGTTCGCTTTGGGGTTGTGGGGAGACTCTGCAACTACAAGGAGCTGTGCTGCCAGGAGGGACTGCCACTTAGCCATTTGCTTTGCTGTGTTGGCCTGCCTCACTGTTTGCTGTGCTGCAAGGAGGGACTGCCACTTAGCTTCTTGCTTTGCTGTGTTGGCCTGCTGCACTGTACTTGCTGTGCAATCAGGAGGGACTGTCACTTAGCACTGTGCTCTGTAGTGTTGGCCTGCTGCCTCTGTGGAGAAGAAGGACTGACCCTGTCTGCAGTGCCTCCTCAGCAGTGCCTAAGGAACCCCCAAGAACAACTCACGACGACTGTGCTGAAGCACTGACCAAGGCTGCAGTGACTGTGTAGCAAGGAGTTGTGCTGCCCACAATGACAAACGCATCAGATCACAGATTAAAAGCCCAGTGTATGATTCTCACTAACCCCCGGGTCTCACCACAACAGGACTACTATCCCACCTCCTGGAGCTGGCCCAGAGAAGTAAAGTCATCACAAAGCAGCACAGTATCGCAGGAACACCTGCCTTGGGCCACTGGATGCACCTTGACTACTCGGCTGCAGACCCTAGGATCTTCCAGCATTGCTGTGCCCTCGACCTGCTTTTGCCAGAGAGTCATGTGGGGACTGGACTTGCATCCCTCCAGCATGATCTGGCTGTGAGGCTCACTGTGACCCAGAGTGGGACCTTGGATCACCTCACCCTTGACACTCCAGGCCTCGTGTCGAGGAGAAGCCCTGAGGCCCAGAGCTACTACTCTCACCTCTAACTTGGTACCACCAGAGACTGAGGAGACCGCTCCTAACTCCTACCAAGCCACGGACAGATGGAGGATCCGTAATAGCACTTTGGAGCCTCGTCCAGGTGACAGAGAGTGTATGAGCATTACCACAACTCCTGTAAAGGGAGCACCGCATGTTTGTTTCTTAAAGCCCTGATCCTATCTCAGCACATTGTTTTACCTTGAGACAACATGAAACACAGTAAAGATGATTTTCCTCTTGTTAGCACTGCTAACTTGGAAATCACTGAATTAAACATTCCTCTGTTATCTTGGGGGATTTATTGTGATTACCTCAGACGTTTTGATTGAATTCTTGGTGTTTAAAACTTATTGTGCTTTTTTGATCTAATTTAGTCTCATATCCATAACTCTTGAATGGCTGATTGGATTTTTGCTGTTTTGGTTTTGTTCTAATCAGATAAATAATCTCTATTTTTCAAAGCAGTTGTGAAGTTCTTTTTGTGATGTCTTTCACTGTGTTCATGTAATCAAGTGTTGCAGAAATACTTTACACATTGCCTTTTAAGTTAAGCCTGCCTGCTCTGTGCTAAGCTACCAGAGGGTGAGCACAGATTAATTTAGGATGTGTATCTGACTTACCTTGACTACAATTGTGGTCCCTACTTGGACAGGTGCATACCTCTGCCAACTAGAGACCTAATTTCTAACATTCACGCTGCAAGCAGACTCAGTAGTAGCTGTTCAAGTACTGTGGTAGTCCGGAAAGCTGTGCTGCAAAGTAGGCAGATGGCAAGCTAACAAAAACCAAACCTTACTTTTATCCTAACAATGTTTTAGAGTATTATCGGCCTTCGATTTGTCACCAATGTAAGATTAGAATGAAAGGTGACAGCACATGTGACATTAGTAGCAAACAAGTGCATCAGCAACTGAGTATCATCTGCCTTTGAATATATTGTAAGGCTATATATACAGTGTCATACGACCAAGGAACCAGAATTTGACCATTACTCTGGTGTGAGGGAGACTTTGAGCAATTTAATTATCAATGAAGTGCATCTATTTCAAAGCCTTAAGGTGAGGATTGTGATGAATGAGAGGAGGTAAAAAAATGTGGGTTGCCATTTACCAGCAACAAAAGAGCTATCCATGGAATAATGTTGTACTATAAGATTATCACAGGAGAATAGGAATCCTTTGCTAGTTACACAGGAAATAATTTGGGTGCCTTTCACACTCCATCCTAAGGGAGACCCGGAGAGATTTGTTAATAGACAACTAATAGTAGCAGGTTGAAACGTTGAGAAATGGTAATAGAAAGCCTGCACCACATCCTTACATTCAAACAGAAACTAACATATATTGTTACCTGCCCAACCTAATTAGCTTGACGGCTCTGGGCCTGATTTACAAAGGTAAATGTATACTTTAGCGTAAGTTTACTTTTTTGTTTTTAATTCCCAAAGGAATTTTACTAGTAGTATCTTTACGACTGATTCTCTTTTTTATGTGCAGAGTTGCCCATCCTGTGCAGAGACTTTGCGATTGTAAAGATGCTACTTGTAAAATTATTTTGTGAATTCCAAAAAAAGTTAACTTACACTCAAGTGTGAATCTGGGCCAATGTGTCCAAGTCCCAACTTGAATCATTTTTTATTGCTTGATTAATATTTACCTTTGTGCACTTTCACATGCTGCATGAGCATTATTGTCACTGCGCACAGAGCACCCAGTGAGAAAGGTATTGTGGGCATAAGTGATGTTAACTATTGTAAACAATATATTCCATGAACATTGAACAACTATTGAGAATAGTAGGTTCAATTTGGACATTTTGATTAATACAGTTAGAGAGGATTGCTAGGTAACCTCTCTCTAAAGGGCATAACTGGCATAAATAGCATATCCGACAGAACCATTATATGTGGACACTGTGATAGACCCAGGATCTGACAAGCAAAGGGTAACCCCATTTATTGTTATTGCATGTATATGTTTAAACCTATGTTTTCGCAGTCAGTGTCTTTCCAGCCTATATTTCCACATGTACCCATCAACTACTTGACACTTTATAGTCACAAATATTCTTTCACAAATGTATTTGCTTTTTCAGAGAACCCCTTGTTTTGGTGCCCATTTAAACAAGGATGAGCATTGCCTCTTGAAATAAATTAAATCAAAGCTTTTCTTAAACACCCAGGGCCTCATTTACAAAGTTTTGCCACAGGGCAGCAACACAAGCCTTTTTGCTGCACTGCCCTACATCAAAAAAGGTCAGGAATGTGCTGTATCAATTTCTGCCATGCGATGCCTGCATTGCAGGGATGATTGTTTTTGTGCAGGAAGGGGCATCTTCCTGCACAAAAACAATCACAAGAGGCTTTTTTCTCCTTCTATTTGTGCTGCAGAATGCAGCACACATAGAAAGAGGATAAAATGGGGACAAATAATATTTTTTCTCCCTGTTGCGTCACCCTTATGCCACCCCGGGAGTGGTGTAGGAAACAGACGCATTCCCAGGCTTATGAAACCTTGCAAATCTGGGAATGCGTTAGATTCCTTGGGTGTTGCGTGAGAACACCCACAGCAACACCCATGGAAAGCCCTTTTCACACAGAGTAATGCGTGAAAGGGGGCCATATCTACAAGACCATGTAAAGCCATGCAAAAGTGGCTTTGCATAACATTGTAGATATGCAGTCTGCACCGACGATCCGTCAAAAAAAGTGACACACCGGCCGAACAAGCTGCTTGTAAATAAGACCCTCGGTTTATCAGAGCGCCACCCATGCATGTGTGCAGGGCAGAATCCGAATTAAGCTGAGATATGATTTCCACTCACCCCTAGGACTAGGCAACGTCCAATAAAAGGAACAAAAAAGCTTCCTTGACAGGCCAGAAATGTCGTCGCCTACCACGGTTCAGTAAGAGCTTAGACATGTATGGTTTTGCCACAAGGTTAACTCAGGTTTACTAAGCCTGTAGCTTGCTTTACTTTTCTTTACACGTTTTACACTAGAAAAATGTGAATAGCAAATCATTGACTTTTATCATGGGGCGATCCGCACCATTACTTCTGATTTTAAGCGACAGTGGGAAAGCTCCATGCATTCTTTCGTCGTGCAGTGCTGCTGTCACACGGGATCTGTCTTAGAGTATTTTAATGACAGCTCTGATGAGAAAGACAGCATCTATTTACATAAAGATCAACTCTGCTTAAATGGGTTCAAACGGGGGCAACTGAGAGACGTAGCGGGCCAAGGAAGCATAACTACTCCCTTCACAGAGCTGACTTCACATCTGGATGCTGCATTTGCCATATATGCATACAAAGTAGATGAAATGAAGTAGATCCACAGATATCTTAAGATTTCTGCTGCGAGGCATACAGCTACATTATTTATGACCTGTCATTCATTTTCTCTGAAAGCTTTTACCAATTTTTAGAAAAGAAATATTGAAATAATGTTTTATTGCAATGCAGTTAATTTACAGTTGCACAGGACAGCGTGTCCGTGGGGATATGAATGCACAGGTTTGAGCTTTTCCCCAATGCCCCGCAGTCAGCAAGATGATGGAAGATTTATAACATTCACTCTGAAAACTTGTGTCAGACTCAAAACTACAGAAATGTAGTGAACACAAAGAACCTTCTTGAGACATGGGTGCAGAGGGGGAAGCAGCGCGTCTGTTTACGCATTCTGCCCGCAGCCGGTTGAGACACTGCTTTAAATGGAGAATTTTAAGTGCAGGAACTAACCCTACTGAGCTTTGGACCAGAGGTGGGGCCAGAGGCATGTGCACGGGTGAGGAGGAGACAAGCATTTACTCTTCTTTCTTAGTCCTCCCCTTCTCATAGTTTTATAATTAGATAAATTATTTTTGAAGCCCCCCCCCCCACGCCTCCTTGTGTCTTTCCCCTTAGCCTTCCTTTATCTTCCAGGTTTATATATTTCCTTTTCAGCTTTTTACCCTTCTTTATATGACTCTCCGCTCCTTTCCTCCACCTCATTCTTTTTCGTCTTCTCTCATCACTTTCTCCTTTCCTTTTCTCCCTGACTCTCCTTCCCATTTCTCTGCTGTTCTGTCCTTCTTTCTTCTCTTTTGCCTAGTCTCTACTTCCCACTGATTATCCGTAACCCTTGTTCGTTTCTCTCTGCTTGCCCTTTCTCATCCTGTTCTACTCCTTCCCGATGCCTGGATTTTTAAACGTTCCCAGGATCGAACTAGGACCCTAAACAGGCGCGGTACCAAAAGTAATCCCTCAGATACCTAAAAAAGTATCCCACATTTGCTAATTAAAGGTGCACTTTTGAACCTGTAATGACATGCTGAACATTCAAAACTATACTGTACATGTGTTTTGCAAGGTATGGGCAACTGCATACATGTGTGCTTTCTGAAGGTAATGCTTGTGGCATTATCAAGAAATTGGCAGTAAAAATCATCCCACCAGACCCCAAAACGTGCCCACAAAGAGCTAAAAACATGGCACTTACAATGACCTATCATATCTGCCATTCTGCCGCAGCCAGATTGCCCAATATTCCAGTCCGACTGCTGAGGGTCACCTCCTTTTGCACTGAGATTTGGCTAAAAGGAGAGATGGGAATGAGCAATGTGCGTGGCATTTTGTCCCAGGTCAAAAAGTGGGGCACTGCCAATGTATCCCTCTTCTTAGTAGACATACAAAGCCAGACACTGTTTGCTGTCCACTTGTTTTGTGCCACTCCTAATTAGCGGGCAGGGGCTCCCTCCATGAGAGCTGCATTCACTCTCCAGGATCAGAACCTTCAGTTTAGCATTCCACAGCAGGGCACTGCACACCGGTCCCATCCACCACGGTGGTCCTGGTTCAAATAGTATACCTTCAGGATCTCTTTCACTGCCCTCACAAGCAGCGCCAAGAGGTATACTAACAGCCACGCAGGCCCAGAATCCGGAATCGTAAAGAAAGTAACAGTGGTAGAGCAATAACCAGAAGCTGAAGTTGTGGCCTGGGCTCCTAACTCAAAATAGGGCCACCTCGGTTCTCCACCTGCAGCAAACATTAGGGGCCATGGCAGCTTGCGCGACAGCTGCATGCTTGACAAAAAGTACTCCACTCGCTGCAAAAGGGACTCTGAAACTGGGACGGACTTCGTGACAATTGTACTGCATAAACTGGGCCAGCTGTGGCTCCCAATTAGAATACTACCACATAAGCGCTACTCAGCTTTCTAAACAAGCCAAGGCAGACGTGCTACAATCAAGTTTGGCGAACCAAATGATTTGCGCGCTACAGGCTGTGTGACTAAAGCTGTTGTAAGGCGTTGTTAGCAGAAAATACACATTTGTACCTACAAAAAGGAAAGTGCGTTTTCTTGAGCAGCTGCGATTCTCGCATTTGTTGGCTGCAGAAAACGCAATTTTCTAGGCACTTTTGGCACTACTAAAGACAAGATGTGCGGGGGCATCGTGGAAGGGGGCGAGGGAGCGAAGATGTGCGCGCCATTGGAGTCGGTAGGGCTGCACTGCCTCTCAGCTGTCAGAGTGGAGTACATAAACGCTCCACTCTGTCGGTATCATCAGTAGCAGTCGAGCAGCATCTGCGCTGCTTTAACATAACTCCTCTGAGACTGTCCTCCTGCCTTTATGAGTACCTGTACACTCCATAGCCGAGAAGGAGTTCCTCTACTCATACAGAGAACATTTTCAGGTTCCAGTATTCCGTATCGGTGATTACCGGCCCATTTACAGCACTGGGTTGAGAATTGTGCTCTCTAGTTCGTCCGTTTATTACTCGTATGTATCCGCAGTATACCATGGTGACTGAATAAAGAAGGCAAAATAGATGCAAACATCCTAAATATATATGTGCATTTGTTATTTTTTTGTGCCAGAATAAGGCGTTCATGAGCTCCCTCCAACAATACAGATTTGTTTTTCGTCAGCTATAAAGTGCTGCACATTCCGAGTTTGTAGACCTTGCAATAGGTGAAACTCACACTATTACTATATCAATTACCATTCCAGTGTCACAACTCAAAAAGGTTTGATAATTGCACGCCAGGCAAACCACTTCCGTTTTTTTCAGTATTCAGTGGGTATGTAATTTCTTCCTGGGATTGTTCAACCATTGATTTCCTTTATAATGACAAATTCTCTCACATAAAATCTACCTATAGACATGTTCCACAGTTTCTACCACGGGATTTAGGAGGTAATAGGGTTATCAATCTCCCCACATTTTCATGATTTCCACAATGAATATGTACAGAAAGCACTAGCGTATCATCTACTTTAGTGGCTCTTGTGTGTAACTGGTTGGTGATTCCCAGTGGATATCCATCTTTGGTCATTGGATGAGGGGAGATGATTTATATAAGGAACAGCTGAAATGAAGAGATTTTTTTTTTTAAATGATGTGGTATATGAGGAAGAGTAGGACATTCCAGTGAAAAGGAGTACACCGTATGAAGCACAAGAGGAGGCTTGAGACAAGGCAACATCATAGTCAAGGCCATATAAAGGATAGGTGTATATACACCAATATGACAGGGTTTGCAAAAGTAATTTAATTCCATTTTGATATAACTAGAATTTACATCACACAGGGTTATGACCTTCATATTGCAGGTGTTCAACCACAATATTTATTTATTTATTCATGTATTTATGAGTTCTTCTTTAGCACCATGCGTCAGGCCCTATTCGGGCACCCACAGGGCAGACAGTGGCTACTGGCCCCAATCATGGTGGCTGAGGTCAGGGCAGACAGGGGCTACTGGGCCCCAATCATGGTGGCTGAGGTCAGAGCAGACAGGGGCTACTGTGCCCAATCATAGTTGCTGAGATAATTTGACACTAGAGTCTTGTGGTTTGTCCTACTAAGGATCTGTAACCTGGGCCGAGTACACCCTTTCTGTGCCTAGTTCTCAGACTAGCGATGGTGAGCAAAGGCTTCTCATGGATGTAGTGTTGGGGCAGAAGTGCTTATAGCGCAGCAGGCCAACCCAGAGCTTAAGTTTTTGGATTAAAAGAAAGTTCTTTATTACACAGCATTGTATATAATTCTCTTTGAGGTCTTGCATGAGGCACTACACCCTTCATTACCCTCCCTCGCAAACGAGTTCCCCAGCATCTATATTCACTGGTGTGTAACTTGCAACAAGGTACAGAATCGGCACAAGTGCATTTCACTCAAAACATCCCCAAGGCCTAGAGGCACACAACAGTGCAATTCTCTTTCACCTCTTTGTGTTCCCTCAAAAAAGGTCTTAAGTTCATTTTGTAGACCTCAGTCTGATTCTGCATTCTTTCATAACACTCACATTAGTGGGTTCTGCAGTTATCTGCAGTTTGTTGTTCAGATTCAGGTGGTGTAGAATGCATGCAGTGATATGCTCCTGAAGTGGTAGGCTGATCTGGAACCTGTGGTTGTCTTAAGCATTTGCATCCTCTGGATCATTAAGTGCTCCCTCCTTGGTGATGAAATATTTAAACTCTGACATCAGCAGCACCAGACTCTGTTACACACTGGTTGCTAGTTACAAAGTTGTGGCTTGTTAGAAGTCTTGATGCAATTTGTAGCAAAAACTGCTCAGGGAGGCCAGGTAGACCCTTCCACACAAGCATTACTCCTGACTTTGACCCTCATAATCACTAGCTTTCTCTAATATTTCCCCACACCAGCAACATGCAGGGCTTCTCATACTGGACATTGCCTCTCCTGCAAGGCCAGACACAGTCCCCACTCTCAATAGGCAGGTAGGCTTCTAGGTTCTAGACAGTCCCTCAGCTCCTCCAGAAGAAAATTAAGATTTCCAGCCATGTCCCTCAACTTTGGGAGACTAGCTATCATGTAGACACCTGGTCACATAGCAGTCCTTTAACTGCTTTGCAGTGCACTCATGTGATTGGTCATGAAGAACTTTGAACTGGAACAAAGTAGGGTGGTGTTGATCCCACATGTATGCACATTTTCCAGAGGAGGATATGGATTCACTGTCTAAAGTTTCAGAACCTTACAAAGTGTGGCAGATCTAGGGTTAGTTCTCTTTCAGCTGTACGTTTCTGGTAGTTCTCCAGCCAGACACTGCTTTTGTGCAATGTGATGGTTCTCACAGCAAGTAGCAATGATGGTGGATCCAAGCAGGTTCATCCAAAACAAGGGCACAATTAAGTATGAGTTTCATGGAACTGGCTGTCATCAGCTTTCATGAAGCCGCAATCAGGGACAGGCAACAATGACAGACTGTGCCTAGAAACCTCCTTACCTTGAAAAACAAAATCTGAAGTTCCAAACTCACATTACCATGCACCAAAATGTCAGTGCCCAGAAACAACTAATTAGAAGTTCTTACCTAGCAAACCCCTTGTTCAGTTTCTAAGAGAACCCTGTCTCCACACTTCACTTCAATGTCTGGGTCTTCAGCCACATGAATGTAATCAATACACTGCCACTTTTTGGAGAAGCCATATCCACTATCCATCTAGAGTCATGCTAAACTAGGGGCTTTCCAAAACTGACCATGCTGGTTTCAGTAAACAGACTCTCATCACACAAAGAGTCCCAATAATCAAACAAGTGGGTGTTACACTATCTGCATATAAAAACACTTAACACACACACAAGATTTCAGCGCATTGGTATGGGGTTCACATGACTACAGAACCTTACACAATAGTAGTCGGTAGTCTGCACTCACCTTAACACAGAGAAAAAGAATTGATCACACCACTCTTCCATACAATTTGGTACACTGACACCACCACTTTATGCATTTGACCCCAGTCAGAGACAGTAGCCCTTTTGCCCACTAGGGGATTATGCTTTGTGCAGCCCTCCAGGTCACAAAACAGGTCTGGACTTCACATTACTAGGGGCAGGCTCAGGCCTCTAAACAAACTCTAGATTAGCATGATGCTGGAGCCAAACAGACAGTCAGGATACCACTTCCACATGCAGTCTTGGACTTAGGGTACAGGTACATGTTTGTTTACCATGCACGGGACATTCCCATCCTAACCCCATATGCTAAATTGATTACTAGAGAAAGAATGCATTGATTTCTATTCAAAAGTTTGACTGAAAATCTGAGATCTAAATATATTTCTAAAATGAAGATAACTAGACACAGAGCTGAACAGTGTACCTATAGGAATTCTATCAGTAGCATAATTTTTGCGAGATCTGTTCCGGTGTTAACAAACAGTTCAGAGGATTAGAGTAATTTAGTTCCATTTCAGAAGCAAACATTGGAAAGGTCAATCATTTAGATTTTTATACATTGAAAGGATGTTCATATGCTTGAGTAATACACTGACGACTTATCACATAAGTATTAGTGGCAGATAACTTCACAAATAGGAAATCATACACTGTTGCTGCACATGATATACTTGGGGAGTGTATGTGTGTTAGGCGTGTGTGTGTCACTATCAGGGAGTGAGGGAAGTGACCAAGAGAAAGTTCCCAGTAAAGAGGTGGTACAGAGTATAACAGAGGAATCTGGGTGCATTAAAGGTGCACATGGTACATTGGGGCAGCAGAGGGTCCAGTAGGAACACAGAGTGCCGTGGAATAAGTGGAGGGTGAAAGGTAGAGGAAAGGATGCAAGATGGAGCATTTGTAGAATGGGAATTTGGAGTGAAAGAGGGTACACAGGACACAACGATGGAGTGTAAGAGGGAGTGCAGGGAGCAAGATGGTGGGCACGCACAAGTGGAGAACAGAGTGCAAGTTGGAGTGCTGTGTGCAAGAGGGTGACCACAAGGTGTAAAGATAGAGTCAAGGTGAAGGTTAACACAAAGGGCAGTACAGGCGGAGTGCAAGTTGCAAAGAGGGAGCACATGGCATATGGATCATGGGGTGGAGGAATGGAGAAAACAGTGCCAAGGAGAAGCATAGGCAAGGTAAGGTAAGATGCATTTATCAGGGAAAAGTGCCTGGAGGAAAGCAGGGTGCAAACAGGAATCATATTTTGCAAATGACAGCATTTTCTGCAGGAAATTTTGTAGAGTACAACGGCAGCAGAGGGTGCAAGAGGGGCATATATAACAAGGGGGCGTATTATGTGCAAAGGGACAGATTTGGGTATTTATGTATGTATGTATGTATGTATGTATTTTTTTTTAAATATATATCGCAGGCATTACTCAGATGTGTCAGAGCATATGTTGAGTGTGAGGTGCAAGGGGGATGACTAAGTGTGAGGAGGGAATACAGCGTACATGGGCGGAGAGTAGGATGCAAGAGGCCTAAAAGTTGCAAATGAAAGTGCAAGACAAATTCCAGTGCAAAAGGGAAGCATAGATTGCAAGTCGAAGTTAATGAAGCGAGACATAGCGAGACATAGAAGCTACATAAGTGTAGGTTTGAAGGAGTCCAGTAGTTGACAGGATGACATACATTTTAACCCTCTAATGATGCCTGTTAGAAGTTGCCCATGCACATTTGGGACATTGTGCCCAGTTTTGAGTGCCGTTTTCCTCATGTAGATACAGCTTGAGCTGTAGAAGGCAAATCTTCCAATGCACTCACAGATCAGTTACAGCAGAGGATGTAGCAGTCGATAGTCAGCAACATTTCTCAAAAGTTGCATGACAAGTCACAGTCATCACCCTCATAGAAGCGCGAGGTTGTGGCACTCGCCAGAGGTGATCTTTGTAGGAGCAAGAGAGGCACTGCACACAATTGGTGCACTGTAGCACCATTATAGGGGAAGTCTATAACCACTTAAGAAATTGAAGATCTTAGAAATTGCGGAGCTGCAGAGTTGAGGAGTCTGGCTGCCTCAAGTCCAGCAATCACTGAGTCAAATAGGCAGATGTTGAAGGGAGCCTGGCCTTAAAGATTTAGCATTTATGTTCTCGCATCATAGTTTAACTTCCACCACTGACGGATGTCAGCAAATAAAGAGTTAACATATCTGGCAGAAGAACTTCTTTTTTAAATTATTTTCTTTATTTCAGTTTCTTACAGGGTTATGATTTCAACAAACAAAAGAGCATTCACAGAGAATAATAAGAGCTGTGATATGTCTTCATACATAGACACTCTAAAATAGTCTCTTAAAGCCATCAATACCAATATCAGAGTATAAAGTGCAAGTGAAAAGTGGAAGCGGGAAAAAGTGCAAATATATACTTATAAATGACAGTCTGGTCAAATCCAGCATGCTGATTATAGCAAAACAAGAACTGTTCTAAAATTATGGGATTGTAGCAAAACAAGAACGGTTCTAAAATTATGGGATTGTAGCAAAACAAGAACGGTTCTAAAATTATGGGATTGTAGCAAAACAAGAACGGTTCTAAAATTATGCGATTGTAGCAAAACAAGAACGGTTCTAAAATTATGAATACCCCAAATTCCACTTATTCAAGCTCAAGGACAACAGACATAAAATTTCAAAGAGTCAAGTGAGAAATGTAATTTTCTAAGGTGTCAGATACGCAGTTCCAAAGTGCCATGCGTAAAATAACAAATGCATATACATCCCATCTAATGCTCTGTAATAGAAACAGAGCCATTGCCAGTTGTATATAAAGTAGCAGTGTAAGTGAATTTATTAATTTTCTCCATTAAATACACTTTAGTAATTTTTTCAACCACATGTGCAGCCTAGGTGGTTCATCAGACTTTCAAAGTGCCAAGTCGACCATGCCAACCACGTTTCAATAAATCACCAACTGCAGGTGAAAGTGGGCTAATACCTAGATGCTTTGAGCAACCTATAAAACAGTGTTCACATCCACAGTGTACGTTTTCCCCAGAAAAACCCACACTGCACATCTTCCCAGAATGCTTTCACACTGTTACCTTCTCGGATAATGTGAATCCACCTTCCTGGTTTGGGGCATCTGGGACATTGGTCAGGTATGTTAACATTCCATTCGTGTATAATATACCATCCATTTGGGCATACAGTTGCATTTTTCGAAAATTAGGGCCAGTAAAACTTTGGAGCTGAGGACAGAAACTTGGCAGAAGAGCTTCCACAAACTCACAGCCAATGAATAGCATTCCCTACTAATCTAAGACGACTACATGTTTTAAACGGTAACAAAACGTTTTCACTTCCCTGGTTATGTGATACAAACTCAGCCCTTGTTCAGTGTAATTACCGACAAAATATTTATAAAATAACTATTTTATTCCTACAAAATTTTATGAGCATTTTAATAATACTGCAACCTTGGAAAGTAAACGCTACATATGGAAACACTTAGAATAAGTATAAAAGTAAAAAATATTGAAAACATTAAAATACCATTGTTAGAACATAAACAGGTCCTAAATCTATAAATGTTGGCAACCCTTCAGATACCCAGAAATGATCTTTGAAATGAGCATGGAAAAGGAAACTGCAAATCTTAAATCAATACTTTTTCCATTAATAAATTAATATTTTCAAGGAGTCAATAATGAGAATTGTAATTAAAATGTTCAAAGTTTTATTATTTATTAATTTAAAGTTAATTTTCTTTATTAGTTAAACATAAATTACAGAACATACTGATCCCTATTCTATATTTCTAAATCAGGAAAGCACATTGAAGTTAAGTTACTCATAAGAGTTTCTCATAAGAAAAGCATTCAAAGCTCAGCAATTGAAAATCATCCGAGTCAGATAGAATCAATCAATGTAATATAAAATAGCAAAAAGGAACAATATCTGAGTCAGTCTAGTCAGTGAGGCTATCAGCACTCATAAAGAGTACAGTAATAGTAATAGAGTAGTGAGAGAGCGATAGTGAATGGCTTTGTTTGATTCTCATAAGCAGCAGAGAGGGAGCTCGTCTACAAGATTGTTTGTGATATCTCATGCACAACTGCAAGCCTGCAGGAGTCGGAGTGAAAATGTGAATAATAATGATCTTAACCTGGGACAAATGTTTATAAGATGTACACATATACCTCACTATAACAAATGTTACAGATATGTTGCATAGACAGCCAATAAGGAGTCAAGGTCATTGTGAGACAGGGACAGATTCATTGAGATGGCAAGTTGAAGAAAAGAGAGTTCTAAAAACAACATACATAATGAAACATCAAGCCATTATCTCAGCCGCCTTGCTCTTTGAAAGAAAGAACACTTATGTAAGTTTTAAGCATAATCATATTAAATTACCTCAGTTCACACACCTCTTCACACTAGAAGCCTTTTTTATAAAGAAGCAAATTTAAGATTAGTTTACCAAGTTTTGAAATTTCAATGCAGGTCAAGTGGCTAATAATGAATTTAAATTTTACTTTGTTTGTTAGCATAGGAAGTTTGAGTCAGGAAAAAAGCCATGCAAAAGTCACAATAGAAATATTTTTGCTGAGCTAAAGCAGTTTGGAATTTGTAAACATTAGTAAATCAAGCAAGTTCAGCAAACACAGGCCATGCAATGTTTAAAAAGGAAAATGCATGGTTAAAATACAACATTTAGTTAGGCCTACATTTCACTCATACAGTTCAATAGTTAAATAGACCTTATTTTTTTATTGAAATCTCTAGCAATTCCCCCATCTGATGGTTTGGAACCATCACAAAAATTACATTCACAAATGTTTTGTCAGAATTCACTTTCATCATCTTTTTCAGTCTCTCATCTTTTCCGTTTTAGATTTTCTCTTTCTTTCAATCGCTTATATTTTTCATTCACTCTGTCTTATCTTATTTGCACAAAATTTAGCAGATGCTTGGCATGTTTAACTTACTCTTGACATTTTAAATTCTATTTAAAGCCTTCATGTGATGTGATGTGGTAAAATGAAAAGTTGGGGTAAAAAAAGTATTAATTTGCTAATAATGGTGGCATCATTCATCAAATTCACATGATGTTTGGCAAACATTTAGCATGTTTAGTTTTCAGCTGTTATGGCAAGTTTCAAATCGACGCATCAATGGGGCAGGGTTAAAGACTGACACAAAAATCTGCAAGTGTTAAAACCTTGGTGCTGTTTAATGACCCTGTATAAAGTTCAGAACGTTTTTTCAAGGTAAACCCATTACAGGAATTACAACGTTTTAATGTATATTTCACCAGGGAAAAGGACATAAATGTACATGACTTTCTAATAAGGTTGGGCCAGTTTCACAGACTTGCACAACACTTGGCAGTCCTTTAGCGTTTTTAACTTATGCCTGCTAAGATGAGGTTCCTGCAAATCCATCAGGTGAGGGCTATGTGAAAGGAGGTGGGCTTAAATTTTTTAATTTGCTTCTAATATACATTAATATACATATATATGTGTATATATATATATATATATATATATATATGTGTGTGTGTGTGTGCTTATATATACATATGTGTTCATATATATATATATATATTTATATATATATCATCCATCGAATGATGAACTATATAGTAGCTCCTTTGCTTCTTTTTAGACATACACATATCCTGCCAACAATAAAAACAAAGAAAAAGAAAAAAGGGGAAACAATTAATATTATACCCTTGTACTATAACAATATCTAACAAAATCAAATATCATGATGTTTCACGACTAGTCAATATAAATGCACAGATAATTCCTCATCCTTATTCAGCCCTATAGGTTCCATTGTGTTACATCTAATGATCAACTGTGATTCCAGTTTTCTTAAATCCAATGTCCTATTACCACCTCTCATTTTCATTCCAACCCTATCAAGAACCAAAAAATTTAATTTACTCTCATTTTTTTCATGATATTCCTTGAAATGTCTCGCCACTGGGTATGATTTATCCTAATTTCTAATTGCTCTCATATGTTCCAATATGCGTTTTTTTGCCATGTGTATTGTACTACCAATATAAAATGTGTTACTTGGACATTTTAAAGCATAAATACAATAATCCGATAAGCATGAAACATGTTTCAATATCTTCAAGGGTTTCTTTATCCCTGGAAAATGTACCTCTTTACAATTGGAACTATGTTTACAAGCTTTGCATTTACCACAAGTGAAGAAACTTTGAATAACTTTTCCCTTTTCATTATTTGATACTAGACAATAACTCAACATATCTTTCAGAGACCGAATCCTTTTAAAAGTGAAGGCCGGATACTCGTCCAATAATTTACCTATATTTTCATCTGTTTTAAGGGCTGGCCAAAATTTTGAGAAAGCTTTCTTGATTTCTTTAACTCTATCATGATATGAAGTTATAAATCTTATCTTTATATTTTCTTTCTTAGTATCATCCATCCTCTCGACCAAAAGATCATCCCTTTTATTCTGTCTAACCCTCTTCACAGCTTTTTGTATAACAGCCTGTGAATAGCCTCTTTCCATTAACCTTGATATGGTTGTAGTCCGTTTTTTGTGTTGGTGTTTAAAATGTTATAAGGGAAAGAGAAAAAAGGGGTTTAGAATAACTCTGTGAGCAAGGGAGCAGAGTCTCCTGAAATGCGTTGGAGGATCCATTGCCATTTGTGTTTGTTTGCCTGAATAAAGACTGGACTGGAAAGAATTTGATGGATGATTTGGAAAGGTTTGCGACCCTTGTTGCAGCCTGCTGTGTAGGACGGTGACTGATCCGCGACTTTAAACAGTATTGCATATATATATATATATATATATATATATATATATATATATATATATATATATATACTGTATATATATATATTTATATATATTTATTTATATATATAGCAACTGGTCATTATGGAATGTAACAAAGTCAGCAACTTACAGAGATTTCTTTGGCATTTTCATTATTTTAGGCCTTGTATTTACAAGCATCTCTGGACATGTGTTTCTGGGTCAATCCCTTCATCAGCAGAGAACAAACATTTCCTTCCTTTTTCAAAAGCCAACTGCCTGGCTGCTCAGCGGATTTAATTGCAGGCACCTGATATCAGTTGAATACCAGTTTTGTGCCAGTGGACGTCAAGTGAGCTGAAAAGTGCACCCTGGTAAAGGTAGTCCTGCACATTTTAAAATGATATCCCAAGTGGGTTGCTGAAGCCAAAGAAAATAATAAAACACAGTTCATTACCCCAGTGGGCAAATTCAAAGTAAGAAAATCGTTTTTGCTGCCAGAGTTCCAACCTGCTGCTCTGAAAGTGACCATCCTTACAGTCATACATAGAACTGCTCCTTTATGCAGTGGTGCTGCCTTCACGGCTGGACAGGCCGTTAAATATATACAAGAGAGAGTTCTCCTGAACAAAAGCGCCCTCGCAACTGGTCATTATGGAATGTAACAAAAAAAGAGTACGCTTTTGTTCAGGACAACTCTCTCTTGTATACATTTATATATATATTTATATATATATATGTATAATCCACAACAGATGGAACAATATCCACTAGACGGCTGAACTGATCCCTTGATCGTCTCCAAAGCGTGAGGACAAAGCAAAGTTCAAAATTCAGAGTTGAATTTCTTCAATTTTATTCCATATAATAATGTCACAGTTTCCTGCACAGAATGTCAACGCGTTTCGGCAAACGCCTTCTACTGGACAAACTTAGCCAAAAAAACGGCTTCTTATATACATAATTAAAAAACATCAATTATTATTGATCAACCATTTTTAAATGTTTTTAAATATTTATAAAAAAAAAAAATATTTTAAAAAAAATGTTCTTCAATATTTATATTTTTAAATACTGATAAATATTTTCTGATATTTTTAAATACTTTTAAATATTTTAAATTATTAATAAATACATTCATAACAACTGGATAGTCATTGTCCTGTAATTAAGTATTCAAAGATAACATTTATCAATATTCAAATCACAAAATTAGTAAAATCATTATTATTTTCCAAAATCGTAATTTAAAAACAATGATGAAGTGTCAAACTTCTATAAATATTTATAAATAATCTGGCTATATTGTTAAACTGAGTTAGGGATTTTTAATATGGAGCCTTTTCACACGATTACATTATGTATTATAACCCATATATGAGAGCATTTTATCCTTTAGATCCTAGATTTACCCTCACCATTCGAGGTGTCTGGTATTTCTGACAAACGAAAAATAATTTTGTTTTGTAAGGCATGATATACTGATTTTTAATCCTTCATTCAAAATTATAATCCATGCATGTTTTAAAGACAAAAGGGCCACTAGATAAAGTGCAAAGTGCTAACCATCAAAACCACTTATATATAAATTATGTGAGTATCACATGTTGAAAACAGTGATGGAAAATTCATCTCTTCACCTACTATCTTGTAAATATAAAAAGAAGGAGAAAATCTAAAACAAAAATCAAAAATAAGCACATACTATTCTGTGTTTCTCAGGACAACATTAAACATTCAAATCATCACTTATTATTGGCGAATGTAGATATTATGTTGTCTACAAAATCCAATAGATACTAACTATTGCGTCACTCAATAACATTTTCCACTGTATTATGATTGGAATGCATTTCCTATGATATATCATAAATGGACATGTAATTCCGCATCAAGATTGTGCCCCCAAGGAGACTCAGAACCAAGTAATAAAATCATATTAGATTCCATTTGTCTAAGTTCAGATTTTCTATCACCCGCACTAGGATTACTTCTTATGAATTTAATTCCATAGAATATTAATGTACTACAATCGCCATTGTGTGTATCCCAAAAGTGTTTAGCCAAAGGATACGTTCTATCATGATTTTTGATGGCTCTAAAATGTTGTAAAAATCTGATCTTCAACTTGTGGATGGTACTGCCAACATATTTTTTGCGACATCCACATTCAACAAAATAAACCACATATTCAGTATCACATGTAATGCGATCCTTGATACCACAATGGCGTCCCTCAAATGTTTGATAATTTTGCATTTTCTGTGCATATTTACATGCCTTACAGTGGCCACATTTCCAAAATCCCTGACTTTTTTTGCTCAGCCAAGATGTGTTATCTTTTGTGGAAAAGAAACTTCTAGTCTGATGGTCTCCTAATGAGCGAGCCTTACGATAAGTTATGGAAGGATGTTGGCCAATAATGTCCCTGATATTTGGATCATTCTGTAGAATATGCCAATATTTTTTGTAATATAGTTTTCAATGAACCATGTTGTTGATTAAATTCCAAAAATATTCTAGGAGGTGATTGTTTTATCTCATTACTCATGAGTGTGTTCTTAAAAAGTAACTCATCCCTGCTTTTCTTTTTGACTCTGTTCTGTGCATCCACCAAGATTTTAAGGGGATATCCTCTACTTAAAAATCTTTCTGTCATTGTCATGATTTCTATGTCATATCTACTCTCATCAGAGCATATTCTGCGAGCCCGCAGAAACTGACTATAAGGTATGCTCCATTTTAGTGTCATAGGATGTCCACTGTTGGCATGCAGAATGGAATTGCACGCCATGGGTTTGCGATAAATGGTGGTCTCTAATCGATCATTTTTCACTTCTAGTAAAACATCTAAAAATTCAATTGTCTCTCTACTGAAAGTAGTTTCTAAGTGAATATTAAACTCATTATCATTCAGTACATTTGTGTAATCCAAAAGTAATTGATCAGAGCCATCCAAAATAATAAAAAGATCGTCAATATATTGCACCCCCAATACGACTTTGTCCATGTAGACGTTATTGCCCTCAGACCATGCCACCTCTTTCTCCCACCAACCCATATACAGATTGGCATATGTGGGAGCAAAGGAAGCACCCATGGCCGTCCCTTGTTTTTGCAAAAAACAATCATTATCAAATAGGAACAGGTTATGGGTCAAACAAAATTTTAACATGGACAAGAGCATTTCTGTATGTTCAAAAAGTTCAATGGGCTGTGTTCTTAAAAAGTATCTGCATGCTTGTATCCCATATTGATGCTTGATGGAAGTGTAGAGAGAAGCCACATCCATGGTGACCATTAGATAGTCTTTATGCCATAGAATATTATGTATCATGGCCAAGAAATCATTAGTGTCACATAACTAGGAGGGTAGTTCAGTGACAAAAGTGCACAGAAACAGGTCTAGATATCTTGAAGTATTTTCCAACAGAGACTGATTCATACTAACTATAGGTCTACCCGGGGGAAGTGATTTATTCTTGTGGATTTTAGGCAAAAAATAAAAGAATGGAATTTTTGGATTTTCAATTTTCAGATATAGATATTCCTCATAATCAATAAGATGTTTAGTGTGTCATTCTTTGAGCATCTCATGATAGGTTGTTTGATATTGAATTATAGGGTTAGTCCGTAACTTATCATAATGATCCATATTGGTCAATTGTCGGTAAGATTCTTTTGTATAGTCTTGTGTGTCCATGATGACAATATTACAGCCCTTATCTGAGGGCTTGATAATAACAGACGTACTAGATCTTAATGCATTCAAATCTTTCCAATCTTGTTGGGTAAAGTTCGATCTATTCATGTTTTCAAACGGGATTTTCATTCGGAATTTGTCAATCTCCCCAATTACCAACTCATGAAATATATCAATCAGATTTTCACTGGGTAATTGAGGATTACATTTGCTCGACAGTTTTAAATGACTGGTACTGTGATATTCAGTGGTAAAACCCAACTCATTCAGCATCCTGATGTTCGTGTTAGTATCATCATTGGTCGAACATCTAAGTGCATTGCTCTCTTTAGCTAAATCATTAATAGCGACCGATTCTGTGCTATCTGCAATACTGAATCCTGAAGACGGAGCCTTACTGTTGCCATTTTGGGCAAAAGAGATTTTATCCTTGTTAGAAAAGTGTTTAATCAGTCGTAGTTTGCAAACAAATTTATAAAGTTCAATGCGTGTGCTAACATAATCCCATTAAACATGATGACAGAAGCTAAGTCCCAAATCAAGAATACTTGTTTAATTGTCTGTTAGAATGCTCTAAGAAATGTTAACAACAGGGCTGGGGTGATTCAAATTGTTAAGAGAATGAATACTCAATTTTGTTCCTTGTACTGGTTGCCTCTTCCCCCGCCTCGTCTTCCGCCTCCTCGGCCACGTCTGCGATTTGGGCCAGAGGGTGGAGTAGCCATCTGCATAATACTCATTTCCCCCTGAAAATCCAATTTAATAAGTGGTGCCTATATAAAAAAACGAATTGCCGGTATGCGCTGGGGCTGAATCAGCAGTAATTCGAGCATGGTTCTGGCTACCCTCAATATCACAAACGCACTTTTCATCCTGGATAAGAATCACTTGAATCTCCTGTAAGTGCAAAGATGATTTTAATGAGACCTCTCCCGATGCGGTTCGGTCCCAACGGACTTTGATCTTTCTTTCTTTCTATCTAGCTATCTTTCTATCTATCTATCTATCTATCTATCTATCTATCTATCTATCTATCTATCTATCTATATATATATACACACACACACAAGGTCCCTAAAAATATAGTTAAAATGAATTCATGAATATGATTTTCAGTTAAAAACATTGGAATTTGTCAGCTATGGTTAGCTACACAATCAGGGCTGGCTTTAGGGGCTATGTGACCAGTGTGGCCACACCGGGTACTGACCACAGGGGGCTATGTTGAGCAATAAGTATGATTAAAAAGCACCTGCTGCAGAGTTCCTTGTGTGTTCGGCATTTAGGCATCAATAATAATGTCAAGATAACTTGTGATTAATGTTCCTGGTAGAGAGAGATATCTGAGTTTTGACTACTGGTAGTTTTGACTCCCCTTAAAGTAGTGTAGAGGATTAAAATTCTTGCAGCAAAGGATAGATCTCTAATTTATGTGGATAGTTAAGTGGATTAGAAAAGCCAGCCTTTACCAGCGCTTAGAAGCAAATTAAAAGTATGCGAGAGTGGGGCTATGGAGAGATCTGGGGCACTTTTGCTGGATGGTAGTTAGAGAATCTGAGGAAAAGGTTGGGGGCACCAAATAAGATTCTTACACCAGGTGTTACTAGCACTAAAGCTAGCCCTGTACACAGTCATACCTCACTTTCAATGCACTGCTTATACCCTCAAACATATCACACAAGATATCAGAATTGCATCATTAGTTTAATCCCATTCTGTTGCAGCACAGGCATTTTAGATTGTTTTATTTAGCTGATCGCTATGAAACTGTCATCACTGCTGGTGTATTGATCCAACCAATACTTCATTAAATTGGCTACATTGTTAAGCTAGTGGCACAATGAATTTAGAGTGCTCTTCAACACAGATTACCAATTGATGCTAAACTGTATTCTGCAAAATAAGTATTATGTGAGGTAGCATTACCATCTATGGAGAATGAAGCATCAATCCCCAGGAAAAGCAGAATGAGAAATAAATCCAAAGAATAATAGGCAAACAATTACAAACATAGGTATCTAGGTAGGGAGGCAAGTAAAATGGCAGAAAAATAGAAGTCCTGAAAGGTAGGATAGTGAGATAGACAGGCAGACAGATAGTAAATAGATAGATAGATAGATAGATAGATAGATAGATAGATAGATAGATAGATAGATAGATAGATAGATAGATAGATAGATAGATACTGTGACCACACCATATAAATAGCTAAATCCACATTGTGATTCTACCTGCTTTTACTTACCTATGAAGTAATGCCTCACAGCATAAATGTAGCAAAATATAATGCGCTATGTAATGACTCCCGATGTAGTGTTTGCAATGTAAAAAGTCCCAAAGTAGTTGTTACTATGTAGTGAGGCTACACAGTAAAATAATCCAAACATTGGCTTCGTACCATACACTGTATGGTAGATCATTATTCCTTGTGTCAGAGCAGCTAAAATTGATGATATACCGTAAAAGGTCAATACTTTGAAGGTCATTTGTTATCTGTCCTCAAAATGTCACAGGTCTAAAAAGGCATGCTTATTGTGAGTCTCCTGAAGATTCATAGAACAATTCTTTCAAATGGTGATGTCAGATTTTTATTATTAACAAAAGTGACAGTTTCAGCTATTAGAATAAAAACTGACATACTCTTGCTTAGAGAAACCCAGATATTTCTTTGGAAAATGTGTGTTTTCTACAGTCACAACACTAAATATGACAGATAATCATTGTAGACAGAACATCTTAAAATCATACTTAGAAAAACAAATCATATTCTGCCTCTTGACTCTTGCTGAGTTAAATCCAGGAGTTATATTCCGATTTGTTAATAATGTGACCACAATTATGAGGCGTGGTATTACCCATTGAGTTAGAGGTAATGATGCATAAATGGACATCATCTTTCTGTAGTAACTGTAGTGTAAGTTCTTTCACTAGTAGTTACACAAACCAGCCTTTTCTTCGTAGTAAACTGACATGGATTGTTCATTATGTAATGCAATATTGATATATGATGCAGTATTTCTGTACTATTCAAAATCAGGACAATTGCATAAATACCTCCTCCATGTCTAATGTCACCCATGGGCAGCAGTCATGTGACCAACAACAGTAGTGAAAATGTCCAAGCAATTTCTACAGAGCGAGCCTTCTCACCACAATCACCACTCAAAAGCACCAAGTACAGGCATAGCAAACCTCCTTTGTGACCCAGCAATATCCACTTGTGGTAGTCATGTGACTCTCACTATGCCTGCTCACAAGCCAAGTCAAAACCACAATCCTGTGGTCTACACTGCCTCCTTCTCACCTCAGTAGCACAGACATGTGGTGGCCACATGTCGTCTTGCACAGCAGACACTTCCTCCCTACCACAACCATGCAAGCCTTCCCACCACTAGTAGCAGTTAAAAGCACTAATACAAAACATGCAAAACCTCCTTCCTGCACTAACAACACAACATCAATGTAGGGCTGTCACATGAATGCCCACTATGGTAAAAACCTCCAGACAATCTCTGTTCTACCTAATATCTGCTGTGTAATTGCACTCCATTGCATGGGCACTCTCAACAAAGAGTGGACAAAGACAATGGTATTGACTGTTTGGGCTTAGTTGAGCCAGATGGGTCTAGAACTATTACCCTTCCTTCTTAGATGAGCCATCACCATAAGTGTCTTACTCACTGTGTCATCTTTCACATACTCATACTTTTGCACAGACCATGCAAACACATATATAGGCCCGTACTGCATAAGTCATTTATGCTATTCAACTCATGCTTATCAAGGCACAATTTGCAGTCTCATATGCACTAGAAACAGCTGATATCGTCACATCATACAGACTAGATGCAGTTTTGATCATAGAAACATATTTCACTCTTACATCCTTGTCTTTCACATCTATAAAGATTTATTGATTCATGAATGAGAGAAATGACCCCTGGGTTTTATATCTTGTCAGCCTTTCTGCAGCCTTCTACACAGCGGACTGATGAACACCCTGGAACCACACTAGCTCATGCAAATATGAACCACAAGATCTCAGTCAGTGCTTCAGAGTACAACAGGTTCCCATAACCTTTTATTGACTCAAATCATACTTCAAAGTAATCTCTAAATAGTTGCCTGAAGCTTGCGCCAAAACGACTGAATGTTCTTGTTCGCCAGCAGCTGCAAACAACCACAGATTCAATACTTGCTCTCTAACATAAAACAAAATTGTTTCAAACCCCATTAGATGCATAATGCAAAAATCCTTGCATTCACACTCAACACAAATCTCACATTCAAAGAACTCATCACCAGGAAGAGTAATGGTGCTATCCACAAAGGTAAATTATACTTATGAGTAAGTCATATGTATAACTTTACACTTTTCACTAACTTTACTACTCACAAATTATTGGCGTAAACTTACTCAACCATGTAGGTTTACTCAATTCCACCCTCTAAAAAAGGCAGAGGAGCTACATTTAAGAGTGGAAGGTACTACTGCCAAAAAGAAATCTTAGCTAACACCAGCACCACACATGGTCAACTATAGATCCTGAAATACTCTCCTATATAAAACAGTGGAGGCAAGGACTTTAAATAAAGCTCCATATGAAATCATGGTGAAATTAATGTAATTATCTAAAATAGTTAAACATATAAATAAATAGAATGCAATGTTAAAAATATAAACACAAAACATATTTATTATTGATCAAATATTTTAGGTTTTTCAATTAAAAAAATAATGTACGCTTACATATTGCTAAAATGTATTCAAATTACTTTTAATTAACTCCATATATCACTTAACTTTTAATAATTCAAAATAAAAACATTCAATTAGTTTATAGGAAATTTATTTGTAATGTAAACTTCTGAAAAATAATTTTAATTTAATATATTTCAAGATTAAGGGCCTGATTTACATCTTGGGGGTGTTTCTGCCAAGCCCAATAAGACACTCAAGGCAGCAGTGTTCCACCAATCGTATTTAGATGTATTGTGGCTGAGCCACGCACTGCCACAACGGAGCGTTCTTCCTAGCGGTCAGGCAGGCAGGTTCCCTTCATCCGTATTTATGTTACAGTTGTACTGTCACGCTGGAGGTTTGCTGACAGAGGGAGGTCATCGCTGGACCCAATGGACTTCAGCCAGTGTCAGTGGCTATGTAATAGAGGTAAGTCACACACAAACACTCTACTCTTCACATATGTGTCTGCCTGCATCACACATAACATAAGTATTTGTAAAGCACACATTCACCCGCAGGCCTCTTGGCGCTGAATAACAGATGTTTATTGTTACCCAACTCAATGGTACTCATTTTATCTACCTCAGAACTTGGATGTAAGGCTGAGTGGATCTGCCAGGATTTGAACCTGTGACCATGAGGTCAAACACAGGCTGCTTCAGTGGATGCATTAGTCCGCTAAGCCACCAGACCAGGTTGCAACTAACACAACCGCACATTCATCTACACAAAGACACGCACACACATGCATAGCTACACATCACAACAGCGACAACCACACAACAATCACTTGAATTCTGCATGCAGCAACACAACACACAGCACAACATACACAACTTCCATGTCATATATTAAGTAGCACACATATTGACACAACCACATCACCCACTATACCTCCCTCCACCTCACCCAGCCAATCCCATCACACACACACACATACACGTACTGAGTCATATACACAACTTGAAGCACAACGGGACAGGTAGAGGTCCCCTTGCAATGTGCACACATCGGCACAGTTGACAAGTGTGAATGTACCATCACTGTGGTGCCAGCATTCATTTGGAAATGAATACTGGCACCATAATGACAGTTATTTATGTGTTTTATATTTATTGTGTGTCCCCATCCATGTCTGACCCACCTGTATCCCTGACATATAAATGTTATAGTAATTTTTACTAAATTACAGTGACTTGTACATGTCTGCAGTGGCCCTGTGCCCATGTGCAGTGATCCCCTAACATATACAGCCAATTCAGGTTGCCTACCTCCATGTCCAGTGAAAGTGGGATGTGTTTTCTCTGTTGTCCTGTGGCAGCAGTGACCGTGAGTCCTAACAGTCATGTCTAACTGGAAACGGAAGTTAAATAATGAGAAAGGTGAGTTTTTACCAGCTTTCCCCCCCCTATATGCCAAGTCAGAAGTGGAGGTCAGACCGTAATGTTTTGTTTGGCGATAGAGCACATCCAAATCTGCTCGGCAGTAAGTGTGACTGGAGTCCCACCATCGGCCACTCTTTCCTATGGCACTGTCAAGGCGGATGGGATTCCCTGATGGAGTCAGCGGGCCTGAGGCAGGATATTGTGTATATCTACATCTAAATCAGGCCCTTTATTCAAATTAAGAATAGTGCTGTAGCAGGTTTTCTTTTGTTCTGTATTCAAAATAAATACATAAAATTAATTTCTAATAATATTTGGCATAATGGGCCATATGTACGAACACATTTTCCCATTGACACAGAATGGGAAAAACCCTTTGATACATCTAGCCCAAAAATACTTTGACATAGTTTCCTAATTTTAATAAACTTGTTTACTTTTCCCCATACCATATGGAGATCTCTGGCCCGAATACAGTTTTTCCCTGTCACCACCACCATCACCATAAAGTCTAAGAGAGCACCATACAAGTTCACCCTCCTGAATAGAGTGAATCAGGTTATCTCACAAGCCAGTTTCAGAACAAAAGTTCTAATCCATCTAATCATTCAGGACCTGGAACAGCATTCCCACTGACATCAATATTCCTCTGACCCTCCTGCAATTAGGGAAGAATGTGAAGACACATCTATTTAATGGAACATTATAACTCATACGCTGGCACTCACCTGCTCTCTCTTGCCACTAAATGAGTTTCGGCTGTCTTCTGTGTTCTATTGCTTCCCAGCTAGGTTTGTTAAACAAATACTAGTAAATGGCAGTACATACATGTTAGCATCCTACTACTATTGAGGTAATCTGAAAAAATAGATGTTTCCCTGTATAGTGTTATCTTAATTAAATCTCTGAGAAAGAGTTTTTCCACGGCTCACCCCAAGGTCACAGAAGCTCTGAGATGCTCATTGAGGGTGTAAACTACAACTCTTAGAATGCACCTGGAGCAAACTCCAAAACGGCCACTGGATAGTGGTCAGCTGGTCAGTTTCTTTAGCAGTTGGAGCAAGGGTCTCTGATTAGCAATTTTCACCTGTAGCAAACAGGGAGTCTCTCCTTGAACCAGTTGAAGCCAGGGAAAGTCCTTCTTGTGGTGAAGCCCAAGTGTGCAGCTGGTGCAGTCCTCCAGAGTGCAGTGTCCAGGTGATGGTCAGGGGTCCAGCAGGGCAGTCCTTCTTCTTCTGTAGTTCTTCCTTGTTTGGAATCTGGTAGAGATCTGAGGTGTGGGTGCATGTATGCCAGTTTTATCCTTGCTCCTGAGTGAAAAACAGGGGGTTCCTGGTTCTCCAATCAGGAGCAGGGTCCTTCCCCCTGTGATGACCACTTCCTGGGAAGTGTGGCATAAATCAATCCCAGGGAGCAACAGTCCTCAAAAATCCATCACTTTTGGAGGTTGCATCTGGCCAAGCCCACCCACTGGTGTGGTTAAAAATCTTAAACACACCCTCCTCCTGCCCTCTCCTAATCTAATTATAGGGGCACCTAATTGTCTGGGTTTGCAGGATGTGAGGGAGGTACTGGGTTGCTCCAAATGTCCTTCCCTGCCTTTGAAGACCTGTTTGGCAGCCCTCCCCACTTCCTGCTTCCCCATCTGCTGAGGGAAGATCTCCTCCCCAGGCACATCTCTTTGTGTGGAGCCAGGTCACTTTACACCCCATCAAGGCAGGCCAGGGTGCCAGAAGCTTCCCAATAAGAGCAAAGCAGCAAAACACCGCAGGGCTGAAGTTGGCAACTTTTCCTGAACAAGTTATATTAAATCCAACAATTGTAAGTTGTGGGATGTATTATGACAATTAATTTGATACCAAACTTGTGGTATCTGTCACTTAAAGGGACATCATAAATTAAAATAAAGTCTCCTCATTGTAGCCTATTGAGGCCATTCACTACAATGAGGGAAAACCAATTTAGCTGTTTTACCTCACCAGGGCTTATAACATCATTTTTACAAGGGCTCTTCTAATAGTTACATGGCATCCAACCCTAGGGGCGCATAGGGCACACCTTATGGGTGACATATGTAAAAATAAGGTAGTTTAAGACTTAGGAACTACTTTTAATTCCAAAGTCAAATTTGCATGTAGCTTTAAGTTAAAAGCAGCCAGGAAGGCAGGTCTGTTTTTAAAATTACACTGGGCACCTCAGCACTGCACCCATGGGGGCACCACCTATGCTGGGGTCCCTAATCCTACAGGCCCTACCATATACAAGGGACTTATAGGTAGGGTGACTTAGCCAATTATAATTCGCCTCGTTTGCATACTCATTTTATAGAGAGCACAGGCCCTGGCAATGGTTAGCGGTACCCAGGGCACCATCAGAGTCAGAAACCACGAGCAAAAAGTGAAAAATGAGGGCAAAAAGTCAGGGGGCCTCTGCAATCCACCCTGTTTTCTTACAATGCCACTATCTTGTGACTGGCACAGATGTCTCTCAGCCCAGTGGTGGGGATCCCATTCACCTGAATGGGGTGAACGTGCCTACTCCCACCATCTGGGATCACCAGCTTACCATCTGGTCCTGTGTCCCAGCCCAATGCTATGAGGACTTCATCATCTGATGAGTCCTCCTCCATTGCTACACTGGACAGCTCAGTGCTAACCACCTTCCTTGGACATGCGTCATCTCCTCTGAAGTGACCTGTCTGCTGACAGTCAAAGCAAGCCTTACTGTCCATGAGCTTTTTCAACCCTGGGTCTCCCTGTCGCTGCTTGTCAGAGTGGGAGTGGGATTTACTCTCCTCCTTCTCAGGGCGCTGGGGTACAGAGGGAGTCTCTGTGGTGGGCTTACCACCTCCCTCCTTAGTTTTTTTGGGACCTGACCCCCCTTCTTCAAGTCTCCACCATGGTTACCCCTGCTCTCTGGGGTTGGTCAGCTTAGAGACACTAGATGCTGGCATAACCTCTCTTGAATACAATTGGTCGAGATGTGCTCCCTCATGATCAAATTGTATAACCCCTCATAAGTATTTACATTGTTACCATGTATCCAGCTCTCTAGTGCCTTAAGTGAGGTGTCTACAAAGTCAACACAAGACACGGTATTGACCTTCTGGGTGTCCCTGAACTTCATCCTGTACTGCTCTGGGGACAGACCAAACTTTTTAGTTAAGCACCTCGTCATACTAGTGTATTAATCTGCCTCCTCCTCACTTAAGGTCAGAAGCCTATCGCTCCCAGAGTTGGGGACCAACTCTCATACAAGTGAACCCCTGTTTTGAGGCTTAACTCTCCTCACCTGGAGGGCACTTTCAAAGGCCCCCAGCCATTTATCTATATCATCCCTGTCTACATAGGCAGGAACCACCCCCTTAGGTAGTCTTGGGAAAAAACCCCACCCATGGGCACCTCAACTTCTCTGTCACTGCCACCATCTCACTGTTCAATCCTTGCCCACTTCTCCTTCTCTAAGGCCAACTTCTCTGACTCCAAAGCTATGAGGGCTACCTGGGCCTCAAGTTCCCATTCCCTGAGGTCTAGGTCTGCTTCTTCATGGTCTGATACCACAGACCCTCCCCTCCCACGTGCTCTGGGTGGGGCCTTAGCTGCTGAGATTACAGTGAGGCAATCATACGCCTCCTCATGGAGGTTGTAGAGGACATCTTCCCTCTCCCTTCCTACCTCTGAAGCTTTCCCTCCCTCCCTCTGCACTACCCAGGCTTCAAGGGACTTGACCATCACAGCCTTCCTAAGGTTGTTAGCTGCAGGTAATCCCCTCTTTCTGCACAACACCCTAAGCTCAGCTGCAGTAAGTGTGGGTAGGCTAGCCAGATCAAGCTCCATGTTATCCCTTAAGTTTTGTGTCACTTAAAAGTACTTTGGCACCAATTGATCAGAATAATTTAGAAAAATCAAAAATGAAGTCATTAAAAAATTAGTCCAAAATTGAAAAATCAAAAATAATTTTGCTCTAGGTCAATTTAGAGGATTTTTACTTTCTTTCACTTAAAACTGTAGTGTGATGTTAAACTCAAGTACTGGATCCCACCACTGCACACCAAACATGTTGGAAAGTGGATTATTGGTAAGGGCAGATAAGTACCTACACTTAGCAATAGGCCACTAACCTCCACTTAGGTCCGGTTAGACCTCAATAAATGAAACCCAGCTCAACCCTTGGTAGCCTGGCAACGAGCGACAAGGCTTAACTTAGGATACAAGTGTGTAAAGCATTTATAAATCACAAAACAGTAAATAAGTAAAACACAAAACACAATAAAAATCCAACACCAATTTATGAAAATAGGTTATATTTTTATCTTTAAAATTACTTCAAAATGATTAAAATCGGATAAGGGGAACCAGAGATATGAATTTAAAAAAAAGAATTAGGCCCTCATTACAACCCTAGCGGTTGGTAATAAAGTGGCAGTAACACTGCCAACAGGCTGGTGGTAACTACTGCCAAATTATGACCATGGTGGTGAGAATTCAGATAGACAGACACTTTACCACAATGACCGCCAGGGCGGAAACAACAGCCATCACAGCAGTAGCCGCCTACAGCCAGGCAGAAGTTAATGTTCCATCCACCATATTAGGACACATCAATCCGCAACCTTTTCCGGGGCAGTACCAACGACATCAAAAGCCTGCGGAAACAGACCTCAGAAGGGAAAGGACTCACCTAAGGAGACACAGGGAAGAACCACACCACCATGGAGCAAGAACTTCAAATATTCCCTCTGATATTCTACGTCCTGCTCCACCACGAACACCAAGGCAGGCGAAGACGGCGATGGTGAGTATAGCCACCTAGCACACAGGGGAGGGAGTGAGGAAAAAGAGAGTGACACACACACACGTACCACACACACTCCCATCCCAACACCATACACATAAGCAGCTGCAGTACTAAAACATATTTACCCCGTAGCCCTGAGGAATAATGCAAGGACTAAAGGAATGTGATAAAGTGACTGTAATAATAAGAACACAGTAGGAATACGAAAAGTCAATCTCATGGTATATACATATGTACAGTTCAAGGGGCACTGCCTAGTCCTCATTGTGCGTGGGCCACAGGGCCTCAGGCCAAAGTCCAGGGCCCCACTTGTCACCTGCACCACCACGGAGAGAACACTGCACGGGCATCATTTGGAAAATAGGCAGGCACCTCAGGGGGACGAGGAACGGGGGAGCACATAAGCCAGCAGATGGAACAAAACCACTGGTTCTGGAGGGGGTAACCTGCACTGTGCTTGGTCCTGGGGAGTGCAAGGCCACAGTCTCTCAAGTGGGTGACTTGCCCACATGCTCTGGAGGGTGCAACATGCCATGTTGTGGGCAGTGCAAAGCCACAGTCTCTCAAGTGGGTGTCTTCCCCACTGGTTCTGGAAGGGGTTTTGTGCCCTGTGCACTTGTTCAAAGGGAGGCTGGGGTTGGTGAGGGGAGGCTCCAGCCCATCCCCGACAGCCTTGCACGGCTGCTCACTGCTGGTGGTGGTGGTGCTGCCGCTGGTGGTGGGGGGAGGCTCCAGCCCATCCCCTGCAGCCTCAGATTATTGCACAATGATGGTTGGTGGTGGGGACTCCATCTGAGTCCCTGCACCAGGCCCCTTGTCCTTCCTGCCTGCTGGTGCAGCCCCCTTGCCCTTGATGGCAGCACTTGGGGCAGGCTCCTTGCCCTTCCGGGCAGCAGCTGGGGCAGGCACACTTTCTTTGAGGCTGGCTGGTGCTATGGATCCTTTCCCACCACAAATGGGTGTGGAGACTACTGGGCCCGTGGATTGGGTGGCTGAGGTGCTTGCCTGGGATTTTGCCACCCTGGCCAGACATGAAGGATTTGGGGGAGGGGTACGGAAGAGGTCAATGGTGGAGAGGAAAAGCTTCTTAGGGACATTGCAGCAGGAAGAGGTAGAAGGTTTGGGAGTGGAGGAAGAGGGAGTGGTTGTGGGAGGAGTCGGTCTGCTGTGTTTGGGTGCAGGTGCATCGGCTGGATGCTATTGTGAGGCGGATGGCTGTTGGGTTTCTGAGTGCTTGCGTATGTGTAACTTGGGAGGGGGGACAGACACAGTGGGAAAGGACACAGGGGACATGTGCATGGTTGTTGTAGAGGTGTCTGCAAGTGAGGTGTGTGTTCTGCTAGGTGCGGTGGTAATGCTGGTATTGGATGAGGATGTAGTGCATGCAGATGTGAGTGTAGCTGCAACTGGGAGGGAGGAGGAGGAGGGAACACAGTGGAGGCAGTGGATGTTGGTATGTCTGCATCTGGATGGTGTTTGTGTGAGTGCCTGTGGGACGATGTGTGGTGCTTGTGTTTGCCTGTGCCACTCTTGTGTGTTGTCCAGTGTGCATGCTCATCTGATTGTGTGCTTGGGATAGGTTGGGGTTGAGGGAATGAGACTGGGAAGAGGAAGTTGGAGGGGGTTCGGTAGAAAGAGGGACAAAGGCTGCCATCAGAGAGGAGGCCAGAGCCTGGATTGATCTCTGTTGGGCCGTCAAGCCAGAGTGAATGCCCTCCAGAAATGCATTTGTCTGTTTCATTTGGGCTGCCAGACGCTGGATGGCATTTACAATGGTTGACTGCCCAACAGAGATGGATCTCAGGAGGTCAATAGCCTCTTCACTCAGGGCAGCAGGGCTAACTGGGGCAGGGCCCGAGGTGCCTGGGGCAAAGAAGATGCCCACCCTTCTGGATGAGCAGGCACGGGCAACTCAATGAGGGGCTGCTGGGAAGGCAGTGCTGATACAGGGTGGTGGCTGTACCTGTAGCTGGGTTGGTCACAGAAGTGTCCGTCACCACCAGGGAGCTTCCATCTGAGGAGGTATCTGTCACCTCCAGTCTCGGCCGTGGTGCTCCCCTCGCCCTCCATCCCACTGGTGCCCTCGCTGTCAGTGGACTCTGCCTCCTGGGTCCTGTGGGGTGAAGCTCCCTCCTTCGCCAGTGCCTCTGCTCCTGCACCAGATGATGCTAATGTACATAAGGACAGGATGACAAAACAAAAAGGGGGGGAAACAAAGGATACACTTGGTCAGTGGCTGCACCAACACCACCGTTGGCGTACACACCACCATCACACACAGGGAACAGCCCTTCGCACTATGAAATGTACTACCTGTAATAATGCTAGCCACCAAGGCATGGGGAGGGGCACATACCGCCAAATGCAGCACACCTTGGACTCACACAGCCCTGACCAGTTGTGGATGCCTACAAGCGGTGTAGCAGGATTATCACTTCAGAACCCTGGTCACCATGGAACCTTCTCTGCAATGTCGGCCTGGTCTAGAGGCACCCACTGACACATATCCCTCACCCGTGTACCCACCTACCATGCGTAAGTAGTGATGATGAGCACTGTACTCACCCCCTTGTGGCTACTGTGATGCCCTCAATTGCCCATCCAGCTCCAGTTAGGCCACCACCAGTATGCGGTCCATCAGGGGGTTCATCAGGGTTTGATGGGCACCCATTCCTCGTTGGGAGGCCATCCCCAGCTGGGCCTCCACCGTCTTCCATGCTCAGCGTCTCAGGTCCTCCCACCGTTTGCGACAGTGGGTGCTCCACCTACAGTAGACCCCCAGGGTCCTCACGTCCTTGGCGATGGCACACCATATACCCTTTTTTTGATGGCCGCTGACTTGCAGAGAAATTCACACAGGAAATGGTATCAGTCAGACTGTCCTGCCTGTTACACTTATGGCCCACCACACCCCTTCACATCGCCATTTGTACACACAGGGCCCAGCAAACAAGCTGCACGCCGCCCAGGGGACATCCATCCACCCCTCTACACGAGGCCTTCAGACACACCATTCCATGCATTCATGCTACATGCATCATGCTCACAGTGTACTCACCTGTTTCTCTGGAGGCCCAAACAGCAGTCCGTACTGGGTTTTCTCCACTGGTTCTGAAGGGGGCTTTGTGCCCAGTGATGCTGCACCTGGGGTGTGGCAGTTGACTTCGTCTCACCTGGGTGTCTCAGCCACGCGATGCACCTGGAACAGGAAGCATGATACTCCACGGAGGCAGACCCACACTCCATCCTGCGGTGACTTAGACTGCCAATTGCTGTTTGTGTCAGTGCTGGAGGTGGTGTCTCAAGTGGCGTGTCCCGGGTCCAGGATGTCACCTGCAGACTCTGACGGCTGCACACTGGGGATGGGGCTGACGTCCGACAGAGTGGCATTGGCTCTGCACGTGGCAGTGCTGATGGTGGTGCAGGCAGCAATGGCTGCGGCAGAGATGCTGCCAGTTCTGGCCGTGGTGCAAGTGACTGTTGCGGTGGATGGAGACACCATACCGTCTCCGCCAGCCTTGGATGTCTGATCCTTGGAGAGGATGCTGCCGTCTGACGTTGTGGCAGCGGCGGTGCAGGTAGCGGTGCAGGTGGCGGCGCAGGTGGCTATACACATTAGCCCATAAATAAACACCCTTGAATCACAAACCAATCTGGAGTCAGTCTGTTCTTTCGCAAATGTATAATTACAACATCATCCACAAATATCAATGTAAATGTTCATTTGCTCATACCAATGTATGACAGTTGTTTGGCAGCAGTAAATATAGCAGAAGGCAGAATGAGGTACCCAGATCTGTGAAATGGAAAGCCAAAGTGAACTGTCAGTGTCCATAGACAGAGGTTATGAGGCTGACTTATACAATGTCCTACAGTAGTCAGATATAAGGTGAGCAGTGCCAGTCTCTTACCTGTGTGTCACTGGAAGTACTGCATGATGATGTTCGTTCGGTTGTCAATATCTTCTTCCTCTGCCTCCTCTTCCTCACTGTCCACAGGCTCCACAGCTGCCACAAGACCATCATCCTCCTGCAGAAAAGGCACCTGGCATCGCAATGCCAGGTTGTGCAACATGCAGTATGGCACGATTATCTGGCACAACTTCCTCGGTGAGTAGTATAGGGAGCCACCTGTTAGATGGAGGCACCGGAATCTGGCCTTCAGTAGGCCGAAAGTCCTCTCAACAATACGCCTAGTTTGCCCATGTGCCTCATTGTAGCATTCCTCTGCCCTTGTCCTGGCATTCCTCACTGGGGTCAGTAGCCATGAGAGGTTGGGGTAACCAGAGTCACCTGCAAATGTCGAGGGATATCTGTAAGACACACACTAACCCTTAGGGACTACCCCATACCCAGACACCTATTCATACTGTATGGGGACCTTGGGCTCACCTATTAGCCACACCCGGTGCCTCTGGAGTTGGCCCATCATATAAGGGATACTGCTATTCCTCAAAATGTAAGCATCCTGCACAGAGCCGGGATACTTGGCATTCACATGAGAGATGTACCGGTCTGCCAAACACACCATCTGTACATTCATAGAATGGTCGCTTTTTCGATTTCTGTACACTTGTTCATTTCTGTGGTGGGGACAAATGCCACATGTGTACCATCCATCAATGGCACCAATGATGTTGGGGATATGTTCCAGGGCATAAAAGTCAGCTTTCACTGTGGGCAAATCCTCCACCTGGGAGAAAACAATGTTGCTGCGCATGTGTTTCAGCAGGGCTGACAACACTCTGGTCAACACGTTAGAAAACATTGTCTGAGACATCCCTTATGCCATGGCCACTGTTGTTTGAAAGGAGCTACTTGGCAGGAAATGGAGCACTGACAGGACCTGCACTATGGGGGGTATTCCTGTGGGATGGCAGATAACTGACATCAGGTCTGGCTCCAGTTGTGCACACAGTTCTTAGATTGTGGAACAATCAAGTCTGTAGATAATAATGATGTGTCTGTCTTCCATTGTCGACAGGTCCACCAGGGGTCTGTACACTGGAGGACGGCGCCATCTCATCATCTGCCTCAGCGGATGTGCCCTATGGAGGAGAATGCTGAGCAGAGGGTCATGTACCACATAGATTGCACAAGTGTTTTCAGTAATGTGAGTAAATCCGTCTGTGGCGTTGTTTGTCCATATATGCCAAAATGTGCTGTGACGCAGTTAGGTGCCATGCCATGTGCCCTCCTAAAATGGCGGCTGCCTGACCTGTAAGGAGGGACAAGGGGGAAATGAGGTAACTGCGCTGGCGTTGTGCAGCGTTGCGGTGGGTGGTCGAAGACCGCTGCGCAATTTAGCATTGGTTATCATTGGGCCCTATGGGTTCCAGGAGCCAATGACGATGTACGCCGGCGATGACGGTACGCACCGCCGCGGACTTGACTGCCATTTTCTATCTGTTCACTCTCTTGATACCTGACCTTCAACAGGAGAGGACCTACACTGCAAGTGCTGCTGTGACCTCAGTCTGGAAGCGAAAACGGCTCATGAGTCTGGGGAAAGGGCCCCTGCCTTCACCGCGGAGGAGCTGGACAAACTGGTGGATGGGGTCCTCCCCCAGTTCACGCTACTCTACAGTCCTCCAGACAAACAGGTGAGTACACTGTGAGCATGTTGCGTGGGCAATGCCTGTTTGGAGTGTTGTGGATGGAAGATACATGTGTGGGGGTGCTGAGGCCTGCATGTGAGGATGGTGAGTGTATGTGCGTCAGGGCATGGGTGGGAACTGGTGGGCAATGAGTATGACGTCCCGGACGAGAGAGTAATTTTCTTTTATCCTGTACCTTTCCTCTAGGTCAGCGCCCACCAGAAGAAGGGTATTTGGCATGTCATCGCCAAGGAAGTACAGACCCTGGGGGTCTATCATAGATGGAGCACCCACTGCGCAATAGATTGGAGGATCGGCGCCGCTGGAGCAAGAAGATGGCGGAGGACCAGCTGGGGCTGGCCTCCCAACGTGGAAGGGGTGCCTGTCGCACCATGACCCCCCTGATGTTCCAGATCCTGGCGGTGGCATATCCGAAGTTGGATTGGTGCTTGAGGGCATCACAGCAGCCACAAGGGGGTGAGTACAGTGTCATTCAGCTGACTCTGCACGCTTTACAAAGTGTCTGGGTGGGGGATGTGGGCTGTGGGTTCCCCTATGCCAGGGCGAACTTGGTACGGTAGGTCCCTTGTTAGGCAGGCTCTGAGGCACCCCAACCCCAATAGTGTTAGTGGGCATCTACAACTAGTCAGACTCCTGTGGGTTCCAGGTGTGCAGCAAATGGTGTTAGGCATAGTACCCCATGGGCAGGTGATTTTCCTACTAACTGCTAGTGCATGGCCTAGTGCGTAGGGCTGCTCCCTGTGTGTTGTGTCCGCCAACGGTAGTGGTGTTGCAGGCATTGACCATGTGTCTCCTCTGTCTTTCCCCCCTTCTTGTTTTGTCAGCCTGTCCTTGTTTGCATTAGCTTCATCTGGGGGAGGAGCAGAGGCACCGGCGACGGAGGGAGCTGCATGTCCATGGCCCATGAGAGTGAATCTACGGAGTCTGAAGGCACCAGTGGGACGGAGGGAGAGGGGAGCACCACGACGGGGACAGGAGGGGACACCAGCGACTCCTCCTCTGATGGGAGCTCCCTTGCGGTAGAGGGCACCTCTGTGCCCACCGCAACAACAGGTACAGCCGCCACCCCCCCCTACCAGCACCGCCCTCCTAGCAGCCCCTCAGCGTGTTTCCCGTGCCCGCTCACCCAGGAGGGTGGGCATCTGCTTCACCCCAGGCACCTCAGACCCTGACCCAGTCAGCCCTGCTGCCCTCAGTGAGGAGGATATTGACCTCCTGAGATCCCTCACTTTTAGGCAGTCAACCATTTTGAATGCCATCAAGGGTGTTGCGAGGCATTTGCAGCAAACAAATGCATACCTGGAGGGCATTCATTCTGGCGTGGCGACCCAACAGAGAGCATTTCAGGCTCTGGCCTCAGCACTGATGGCAGCCATTGTCCTTGTGTCCAGCCTCCCCCCTCCAACTTCCACTACCTGACCCAATCCCCTCTACCTCAGCCTATCCCAAGCACACCATCAGACCAGCATGCACACACATAAACACACAAAAGTGGCTCAGGAAAACATAGGCACCACACATCCCTCAGGCACTCGCACAAGCACCATCCCCATGTAGACACACCAACATCCACTGCCTCCACTGTGTCCCCCTCCTCCACATATTCCACCTCCCTCCCAGTATCATCTCCACTCACACCTGCATGCACTACATCCTCAGCCACTACCTCCATCACCAGCATGCCCATCACTACACACCGCTTACGTGCAATCACCACCCCCACTACCATTCACACGTCCCCTGTGTCCTCTCCCAGTGTGTCTGTCAGCCCTCCTCCCAAAGTTCACAAACGCAGGCATACACCTACTCAACAGCCATCCACCTCACAACAGCCTCCAACCCATGCACCTTCATCCAAATTCAGCAGATGTACACCTCCTACAACCATTACCTCTTCCTCCAGACCCAAACCCCCTCCATCTTCCCATCCCAGTGTGTCAAAAAAATCTTTCCTAGCTAACTTGAAACTCTTCCCTACACCTCCCCCCGTGCTGCCCCTAGGGCCAGGATTTCTAGATCCCAGCCCAGCACCTCAGCCACCAAATCTGCATCCAATCTGGTACCTGCTACTCCAGTACGATGTAAGGGGGCACCCGTCAGAGCTGCCAGTGTGCCACCGATAGAAAAGAAGGACCACCCTATTCTACCACCTGCAAAGGTCAAAAAGGGTCCGGCTTCCAGCAGGGGACAGTCACACCACCCACCCAGCAAGGCTTCGCACAAACACCGTGGACAGTGCCAAGGTCCCTGCAGCGACTGTCAAGATGGGGAAGGGCCACAAGCCAAAGGGCACATCACCTCTGGGCACGATGTCACCTGGTGAGGGGCTGGTGACCACCAAATCAGCAGGGATGTCAGCCACATGCACCGCAGTCACCACCGCCGCTCCGACCACCACCTGCACCGCCGTATGTGGAAGGGGCTGGGGTGATGGTGGACGAAAGTCCAGGTTAGAGTCCAGTCTCTTGGTATCACAGGTGCATTGTCCAAGGGGGCATAGGAAGAAGAGCAATAGCAGTTCAAGGTGGACAGGGTAACAGAGTGGGACAGAAGGGTGAGTCTTATTTCTTGGCGGGGGTCTTGGCAATGTTCTCTAGCTTCTGCCTGGATCGCAGGGACGGATTGCGGGGTGGTTCTCCTTCTGCAGGGGGTGGGGTGCTGGTGGCCTTTTGGTCCTGTGGCGGGGCCTCCTGTCCACTAGCGCCTGTGGACGTGGAAGGCTGTTTATCGGCTGGGCGGTGTCAGGGGCCCGGTGGTATGCCACTGTCTCCCTCATGTTGTTGGCCATGTCTGCCAGGACCCCTGCAATGGTGACCAGGTTGGTGTTGATGGACTTCAAGTCCTCCCCGATCCCCAGGTACTGTCCCTCCTGCAGCCCTGGGTCTCCTGAAACTTGGCCAGTACCGTACCCATGGTCTCCTGGGAATGGTGGTATACTCCCATGATGTTTGAGAGTGCCTCGTGGAGAGTGGGTTCCCTGGGCCGGTCCTCCCCCTGTCGCACAGCAGTCCTCCCAGCTTCCCTGTTGTCCTGTGCCTCTGTCCCCTGAGCCGTGTGCCCACTGCCACTGACCCCCAGGTCCCTGATTTGCTTGGGTTAGTGGGTTTGCCTGGGGTCCCTGTAGTGGTGGACACACTGCTGATTGACGAGTCCTGGGGACAGTGGCATGGGCCCCCTGGGTGGGTGCTGTGGTGGTGTTTCCTGATGGGGGAGGTTCTGTGGTGGCTTGGGACTGTGGCAGGGAAAGCGACTGTCCAGAGGTCCCTGATGGACCGGGCTGGTCATCTTGATCCAGGTGTGCAGAGCTTCTGTCATCACTGTGGGCCTCTTCTGTGGGGGGACTGGATAGGGCTGGCACCTCCTGTCCGGTGACGTTGGGTAGGGGTCCTGTTGGGGTGTAAATACATTGTTATGTTATCTGTGTGTGCCATCTTGTGCAGAGGGAGTGGAGGGAGTGTGTTTCCCTCTATTACTGTGCTTGCAATATCACCTTGGCCCTTGTGTGATTGGTGATTGTGTGCCCTGGGTGAGTCTCTCCCTTGGACATGCTTTGGTGATGGGTGTCCATGCATGTCTGTGATGGGTGTCCATGCATTGGTGTAACATGCAGGGCTTGGTATTGGGATGGGTGGGTTGTGATAGTGGGGTATATGTGAGGTGGTGGAGTGATGAGTGTGAGGGTAGGGGTAGGAGTTTGTGATGGCATGCAGGTAGGGTGGGGGATATTTTATTAAAGATTTGCCTTACCAGAGTCCAGTCCTCCTGCTACTCCTGCGAGGCCCTTAGGATGCATAATTGCTAAGACTTGCTCCTCCCATGTAGTTAGTTGTGGGGGTGGAGGTAGGGATCCACCGCCAGTACTCTGTACGGCTACCTGGTGCCTTCCCCTGTAGGTCGTTCCACCTCTTCCTGATGTCATCCCGTGTTCTTGGTTGCTGTCCCTCTGCGTTGACCCTGTCGACAATTCTCCGCCATAGCTCCATCTTCTTAGCAATGGATGTCTGCTGCACCTGTGATCTGAATAGCTGTGGCTCTACCCGGATGATTTCCTCCACCATGCCCCTGAGCTCCTCCTCAGAAAACCTGGAGTGTCATTGAGGTGCCATGATGTGGTGTGAGTGATGTGTGAGGTGATATGTGATGTGTGGGGTGATGTTTTGGGGTGTATGGTGTTTTGTGCGTGGATGGTGTATGAGTGATGGTGTTGTGTGCCTCTGGATGCTGGTGTGGTCTTTGCTTTTCTCTCTCTCTCTGCTTCTGTGTAGTTTGAATTGTCCGATGTGGTGTAGTTTTGTAAGTGTGTGTGTATTTTGAGCATGGCGGTGTGTACCGCCAATGGTTTACTGCGGTTGAATGACCGCCGCATTGATTTGTGGGTCGTGATAGTGTGGGCGTATTCCTGTTGGCGTGACGGTGTGGGTTTTGTTACAGCCAGTTTATCACTGACCTTTGGTGTGGCGGACTTGTGTGGGTGTCTGTATTGTGGAGGATTTCTCAGTGTGGGTCATAATACCCGTAGCGGATTTCCACCGCGGACACAGTATGTTGGCGGCCGTTGTCATGGCGGTCAGTAGACTTTACCGCCAGGGTTGTAATGAGGGCCATAGTGTTAGGATGATTCGTAATTGACCTATGATATTGGAACTCTTCCCTGACACAATAATTGAGCTATGGTTCAGTAATATTGTGTTTTTGTCCCAATCTTTTGAGGAGGATAATATTTTTGGCAAAGTACATTATTTGGTCAAGACCCTTATAATGCAAATTTCTGAAGAACAGCTTAATTTATTTATTTTGGCATTTTGGAAATGTAACCTTTTGTTTAATTCTTTATTATTTACTTGCACAAAATTCCTAGGAAGGTAATATTGGAGTTAATGTTATTGTGTTTCCATATGTTGGTGAATTTAACCTATGCTTTTCAGGTCTCCTTGCTCGCAGTTCCTTTCCCTCTACTCTTTCCCCTTGCTTGGCCACTTTAATCCTCAGTACTTATAAAAGCATTCTGAGTTAGAGCTGCCTGGAGGTAGGCCTCAAGAAATCATCGTATAGATCCCACGGACTAAGGCCGCTCTGACACATTGTTACATTTACTTTCAGAAGTGTTTCTTGATTCAGGAAAGTGGTTCACAGCACCAGCCAAGGATTCAGAGGCTCTGGTTTGCCTCTTGGTGTCTGGGACTACAACTCCCACAATGCACCTCTTCAACGTATGGAGTTGCTCCAAACATCTTTATACTTCTAGATCGTGTTCCAGAGGTCATTTGTGGGTCCTTGAAGTGTCCACAACTTGACACACGTTTCCAGAACTTCCGAGTTGCTCCTTGGGAGTTGGGACTACAAATCCCAGAATGCACCCGGCTTAAACTCCAAAACCGTCACTGGACAGGAGTCAACTGGTCAGTTTCTTCAGGATTTGAAGCAGGGGACTCTGGTAAGCTTCTTTTCACCTGTAGCAAGGAGGGAGTCCCTCCTTGAACCAGCTGAAGTCAGGGAAAAGTATTTCTTTTGATGAAGCCCAAATGCGCAGCTGGTGCAGCCTGTCAGAGTGCAGAGTCCCGGTGCAGTTCAGGGGTCCACGTCAGGGGTCCAGCAGGGCAGTCCATCTTCTCCTGATGTTCTTCCTTGTAGGGATCTGGTACGGATCTGAGGTGTGGGTGCAGCTTTGCCCTATTTATCCTTGCTCCTGGGTGAAAAACAGGGTGGTCCTGGTTCTCCAATCCAATGCAGGGTCCTTCCCCCTGAGATGACCACTTCCTGGGAGGTGTGGCAAAAATCAATCCCAGGGAGCAACATTCTTCAAAAATCCATCATGGCTGAAACTGATTTTTGGAGGTTACATCTGCCTGAGCCCACCCACTGGTTTGGCTAAAAATCCTAAACACAACCCTCTTCTGCCCTCTCCTAACTTAATCAAGAGGACACCTAAGTGTCTGGGGGTGCAGGATATGAGGGAGGTGCTGGGTTGCTCCAAATATCCTTCCCTGCCTGTGAAGAGCAGTGCAGCCCCCACCTTCCTGCTTCCCCATCTGTTGAAGTAGTTCTCCTCCCCCAGGCACATATTTTGTGTTCATCCCAGGCCACTTCACACCTCATCAAGGCGGCCTGGCCAGGCTGCCAGAGGCTGGTCAATCAGAGAAGGGCACTACAGAGCTGAAACTGACAACTTTTTAGGTAGAGTTTAAAACCCTTTACCTGAACTAGTTAGATGAAATCCAACAATTGTAAGTTGTGCGATTTATTATAACAATTAATTCGATACCAAACTAGAGGTATCTGACACTTAAGGGGACTTTGTTAATTAAAATAAAGTCTCCCCATTTTAGCCAATGAAGGCTTTCACTAGAGTGAGGGAAAAAACAGTTTGTCTGTTTTACCTCACCAGGGCTTAAAAAACTATGTTTATAAGGTCCGTGCTTATTGTTACATGGCATCCAACCCTAGGGGCACATAGGGAACACCTGAGGGGTGACATGTATGTAAATATAAGATAGTTTAAGACTTTAGAAGTACTTTTAATTCCAAAGTCGAATTTGCATTTTACTTTAACTTTAAAGCAGCCAGCAGGGCAGGCCTGCCTTTAAAATGACCCTGGGCACTTCAGCAGTGCACCTATGGCCCTACCATATACTAAGGGCTTATAGGTAGGTTGACCTAGCCAATTACCAGCAACGTCATATGTTGGACTGTGCACCTGGAGAAGAAGAAGGTGGTGCTATGTTAACTGATTCACGACAAAATTAGCAAAGAACCATTAGTGGCAAAACACAAAGTCGTAGTGCAAATGGCCTTCTATGGGAGGCACATCTAGGCTATTGAATCTTATATTTGTGTGTGTGATAATACATATTTTTAAAATAGTGTGCTCATTGCCCCCTTAAAATTGTTCCAATATTATTTCAAGCATTTCTATGTACTGGGCAGATACACACAGGCTCCAGGGTGAGCAGTCGGCGATTGAACGGCGATCCACTGTTAATCATGATGTATATGGACCTACATACCTGTGCCAAGATACCTAAAGAGCTGGTCATATTTACTTCTCGTCTGGCTTCTGCAATAATGCCTTCCACGTATGCACTTTTCTAGGTATTCAGAAAAAATATTGAATAAAAAATATTGATTTGCACAAATATTGCGTTTTTATTATTGTGACTCAGAAATATCATGAGCAAAAATATAGTTGACAGAAATATCGTAGTTTAAGGTAAGAAATATTGTTTTGGAAGTTTCTTTATGTGTTTAAATGCTATATTAATTTTATATGTTTTATTTTGTTTGTGTACTTTTAATGTTTTTAAATATATTTTGTAATTTTAAGTTATTTATATTTTTAATTTAATTGTAAAATAGGAATTTATAGTGTTCTAGTGGGTTGTGAGATGTATAGGGGTACATGGTGGGGAGAAAATTAAGTATAAATAATTTACATATTTCTTAATTAATATTAACTATTTATTTTATTATCAAGTGTGTAAATTGTGCAAATATTATTTTTTAAGTTGTATTTTAGGTGCAGGTTGTTGGGTTTGTAGGGGTCTGGCGTAAGAAGTGTATTAAGTAATAATTTATTCATTATTAACTTTTGATAAATTATTAATTATTCAATTGTTAATGAATCATTAATTAACTATGTAAATTGTGTAATTATTATCATTTTTAATTTAGATATGTGTTAAATATCCGAATATAGTCTGGGAATTTAATAAAATAACTATTACATTATTTTTTTACTTCTAATTATTGAAAAATTTAAAATTGTTAATTGTTTATTTTTTTTATGTATATTTTTATTTTATGTAAATTGTTTTATAATTTTATGAAATTAATAATTGTATTAGAAAAGGTATGTTTTCAAAGTGAAGTACTTTCCCTACTGTTATGCAGATTGGAGTGGGAATAGTACATTTTATCTCTCTTTAGTCCAAAGTTTTCTTTACTTTTTCATTGACTGGAGTGGGAATAGTAAAGTTTATTGCTCTGCAGTCCAAAGCTTGCACTACTGCTGCACCAACTGGAGTGGGAATAGTAAACTGTACCCCTCCTGAGTACAATGCTTTCCCTACTGTTGCACTGACTGGAGTTGGAATAGTAAATGTTACCCCTCCTGAGTTTAATGCTTTCCTCACTGTTGCACAAATTGGAGTAGTAATATTATTTTAAAAACTTATAATTTTTGTTTATATTGTTTAAAAATGTATTATTAATATTATGTTTTGGGGTATTCTAAATTATATTTGTTTTTCTTAGTACTGTTTGTATACATAATATATTTTAATAATATGTATTTTTATATTATTTATTTTTCATGTATAAATACATGGTATCTGTTTTACGTTTTTCCAGTTTATTATTTGTTACACTTTTTAATGTATTTAATCCATGTATTTATATATATATATATATATATATATATATATATATATATATATATATATATATAATATAGCTGGTCTCCATCTAAACTTGGTACCCAGATTTCTCACTCCTGTTCTGCATAAGTTATGAGTTACGCTAACCCTGAAAGGGGATTTGTTATTAAATTGAAACAAAATGTCCTTATAAAATAATTGAAAAATATTATTTTAATAGTAGTTTTAAATTATATATATAAATAGACATAACAATGTGTGTGTTTGTTAAATACATTTGTTTTGTATTATTAAAATCTATTTAATTTACATTAAAATCTTGTTAGATGTTAATATATTTAATCATTACTATTTTTAACTATATATATTTTAAATCATTATAATTTTGTCTATTTTTTTGATAGTGTAAAACAATATGTTTTTTTGAACTTTTTTTGTCATTTTCATTATTGATATAGGAGAACAATATTTTTGGGTTCAATTTTTTAGTCTCAATATGTTTGTGTCACAATATTTAAGGTTTCGATATTCTGTAAGTCAACCACTTATCTACAGAGCTCTTTTTCTTGACCTGCGTCAAGCATTGCACCCTCATCCCCTAGTACTAAGTCCTATACATCGCTGTGGCACTGCATTTCCATCCTGACTGACACCTTGTGCTGCTTCCCCAGTATAGAAAATGTCTAAGACTTACCAAAATGGCTATCTCTTCTGACACCCATGCACAACTATGTAGCTAATGAGAGACCTAGAGTGCTCTGGTTTTGCACCTCTATTCTGAGCTTTAATGCAGTGCTGTCCCAGCAAAGAGGCATCTAAGCGTTGGACAATGTCGATAATACAGTGATATTGCTTAGGTGTAACACTTCATAGCTCTGGTTCAGTAACCCAATGACAAGTTATTTTTGTTTTGTAGAGGTCCCCGGCTGCTGGCAGATCTCCTTGACCCTGAAAGTGGTGTGGTGGAGCGTGGAGTCCTGTGTCTCTGTTTTCTCTCTTATTTCATTGCCCTTTTCCTGCTTTTAGCACTGGGCCTCATATCTTAGCCGAGTGGAGGGGAAGGTGTGAGATGGAAAATGCACAAATGTCTTAACCTGCCATACTTTGCCATCCCAACACTGATCCATGTATAAAGCTCCGACAAGGGATCTCTATCATGCACTGCCATGCCCCACTATCCTAATAGTCATCCATCTGCTGAGATATCACAATTTACTTCTAGCCATCCCATCATGTACCACAACAGTCACAGATCTATAATGGGGACCTCTAATCTGGATTCACGTGGATCATTGTCCCAACAGTACAACATCACCGGAACTCTCACACTGAGTGCCAGATGTACGTAGCTTTAGGTTTGCAATTTATTTTCTAATAGCAAGTTTTTGCAATTTGGTATTAGGAAATTGCAAACTGTTATGTACTACTTTGCGTTTAACACTGTTTGTGATCCGTTAATGGTTCGCAAGGGAACTGCTTCATTAATATTCATGAGGCAGGTCACAATTTGGGACCTATTGGGTAGGGCCATCTTTCACATGGATGGCAGCCTGCTGGTGTCGGCAGGCCACATTGTCTGTGACTGCTTTTTCAATAAAGCAGTTTGTTTGGTAATGTAGCCCTTTTTCCTTAAAGAAAAACAGAATACATTACCCAAATTTTTTTTTTTCATTTTTTAAGAGTAGACAGTGGTGTGTGGGACCACTGCCTGCTCTTAAAACATATTTGCACCCACATTCACAAAGGGGAATGGGTCCCTTGGGGACCACTTCCCGTTTGTGAATGCTTACAACAACTTGAATCTGCGAATGCTTTGCAACCACATACCAGTCACAAAACATTCCAACATGCCAATGCAGCTCGCTATTAGGAAGGGACGCCCTTGGCACTCCCCTTCCTAATAGCTAGTCACAAACCCTATTTTGCTAGTCGGTAATAGGTTACCGACGTGCAAAATAGGGTTGGTACATGCCCAAAAACGGTTTACCACTCTCAAACGGCCGGATGGGCTGTTTGCGGCCGGTGGTAAGCTTCGTGCATCTGGTCCTGGATCTCTTTCACTGCCTACAGCACTCACTTGGGAAATCTTCTGAGATCCCATGATACATGTTTATCATGACTGGCAGTATGCACTGGTGCCACAGCATTGTGGTATTGAGACAACAATGGAAAATTAACTCCTTAGCCAGCAATACACTCAAGCATTTCCTCTTCCAAACAACAAATGCAATCTCTGAAGTGTACTTCTTCTGGAACACTTCCTTTGCCATCCAAAGGTATTCATTTGTCCTAATAAAATAGGTTGCGTTCACCCACACAGTAGTCAGTGACATTCCCTCTTCCAAGTATGACGAGGTTGCTGCGCATCTACTACCTGTATCACTTTCCAAGTACTGAAAGGGCTTTCGTAATTCACATCTCTCTTGGCCTGCACAATTCAACTCTATTCAGGTACAGAGATGAAGAGTTCCAAAGAGCTCAGTCAAAGCACCTATGCCCCAGCGGCAGCTGCTGCAAATATCAAAGGAGAGGGCCGATGGAGAGAGGAATAAATTAAAAAGAAAGTCTTGCTATTTGCTGCCATCGTCCTATCCTGCTGCCTCGTTCGTCCTCCTTTCCTGTTCTGGTGTCCCAGCATTCGCTGAGACACCAGAATAGGCTCCCAGCAATCCTGGTGCTGCTTTCATTCTAAAGCTCGCATGAAAGTAGTGCCAGGATTGGTCTGAGTGGCAGTAACTGCCACACAGACACAACCCTAGATCCTGTGCAGTTTCTCCAGCCCGCTGTGTAAACAGCTGGGCTAGTGAAACCTAAGTGCGTCCAAACACACATGCAAACTTAGGCGGTCATTCTGACCGCGGCGGGCGGCGGTCGCCGCCCGCCATGCGGTTACCGCCGAATGACCGCACCGCGGTCAAAAGACCGCAGCGGTCATTCCAACTTTCCTGCTGGCCCGGCGGGCGACCGCCAAAAGGCCGTCCGCCGGCCCAGCGGGAAAGCCCCTGCAACGAGGAAGCCGGCTCCGAATGGAGTCGGCGGAGTTGCAGTTTGTTTTGATGGGTGCAGTGGCACACGTCGCGATTTTCACTGTCTGCAAAGCAGACAGTGAAAATCTTTGTGGGGCCCTGTTAGGAGGCCCCTGCACTGCCCATGCCAGTGGCATGGGCAGTGCAGGGGCCCCCAGGGGCCCCACGGCACCGGTTCCCGCCATCCTGGTTCTGGCGGTGGACACCGCCAGAAACAGGCTGGCAGGAAGGGGGTCGGAATCCCCATGGCAGTGCTGCAAGCAGCGCCGCCATGGTGGATTCCCTGGGCCAGGGGAAAACCGGCGGGAAACCGCCGGTTCCCCTTTTCTGACCGCGGCTTTACCGCCGCGGTCAGAATAGCCCAGGAAGCACCGCCAGCCTGTTGGCGGTGCTTCCGCCGCCCTCCGCCATGGCGGTCATGGACCGCCAGGGTCGGAATGACCCCCTTAGTGTACTCCATTCTCATCCCTCCTCCGACCTCCTGAGGCCCAGCCCCACCATCCCCCACCACATGCAGGTTAAGTCAGCAGCAGATAAATAAGTGTTGTTTTTGCTTTTCTGCTGCTGGCTCTTAGCCAGGGGGGTGACGCTCCTCCGCCATTACAGAGGAGCCCTCCCTGGGTTCACTCAGAAACACAGAATGTTTGATTTGATGCTGAGAGTTGAATCTAGTTTCACAGTTCTGAAGTCGGCAGCTCTGGCCATATGCCACATACTTTCCACTTTTCCCACCTTTTCATCATCCTATTTGTGGTGAGTGAAGAGTACACTCCATACAATATTTCAGACATGCATAGAAAATCAGTGGTATGCCCACAAACTACTTTTAGCAGGGAACTGCAGGAATACTTACATGTTTCACAAGCTGTTTGTAGGACACTCCAGGCAATCTGCTTTCACACGAGTTCAGTTTACCATGGCTGGAGACCCAGGGGCATATTTATACTCCCTCTGCGCCGATTGTGCGTCAAAAATTTTGACGCTCAATCAGCGCAAACGTTTCCCCGTATTTAAACTTTGACGCCCGAGCCCGCGGATGACAAAATTCAGCCGTGTGCGTCATTTTTGGGATGCGGCAACCCGCCTTGCGTTAATTATATGCAAGGTAGGCGTTCCCGTCCAAAAAATGGCTTAAACGGTGGTGCGTCGTATTTATGCTTTCGGGCAAAAATGACACACGGCCGGGAGGCGGAGCCAGAAAATGACGCACAGCCCGATTTGCGTATAAAATTAACGCCTGGGGCAGGGCAGGCGTTAAAATGGGGCAAACACACCTGTATTTAATCAGAACACACAGAACAAACAGCAGAGCAGCAGAGCAGCAACAGGGAGCCATGGAGGTGATTCTAATCCAGCATGCACGCAGACGCAGAGCCCAGCAGCAACAACAGCAGCAACAACAACACCAGCAGGGACCCCAAAGGCAGCGCAGAAGGCAGGAGAGGATATTCCACCCAAGAACAACCCTTCAGGGCCTCAGGGAACACGACATCATACAGAGGTACCGGTTGAACTGGCAGGACATTCAGCAGCTGCTGCGAAACATTGAACAGCAGTTGGCCCCCACTTTGGTGACACCCCGCACCATCCCAACAGAAACAAAGCTGCTTGCCGTACTTCATATGCTGGCAAGTGGCTCTTTTCAAACAACTGGTGCCCTGGTTGGCGGAATATCACAACCATCATTCTCCGCCTTTTTGCCCAAAGTACTGGACGCCATCATTCGACTGACACTCCGCCACATCTGCTTCCCTAACACACTGCAGAAGCAGCAGGAAACTAAACAGGGGTTCTACGCAATCAGTGGCTTCCCACACATCCTTGGTGCAATCAACTGCACACATGTACGCCTTGTGGCACCTGCTGCAACTGAACACCTCTACTGCAACAGGAAGCACACACATTCCATCAATGTGCAGGCCATTGTCGATCACCAGGGATTGATCACCAACATCGTGGCTAAATATCCTGGGAGTGTACATGACTCATACTTCTTCCGTCACTGCACCATCAATGAACACTTCCAGAATGGACGGTATGGCAATGGACTACTTGTTGGTAAGTACAAAAACCTGCTTATTTACACACTGCATAGCAACCCTCTAGGACACACAACACATACACCACAACAGCAACATGTCGACAGGAACACACTGAGGTCGTGACATCGCTAGCCATGTTTCTTAAGTCACCATTGAACCTGTCACACATCGGAATTTACTGTACAGCCTAATGTGAAGACGTCAATGAGTGTGGTTGCCGAAATGTCACCTTGCAAATTGTAAGTGTCCCAATGACCTTTACATTAATACATTGCCTAAGTCTAAAGGTATGGGATGTCCAGGGTACTTTGATATGAACGTGTTAACAACATTTTCAATTCTAACTGTGCATGGAACTATCATCTCACCCCCAGTGAAGACACACCGACACCTGTATCACAAGTCACAATGCTAGGGAGGGCACACTGTACTGCAAATCCCAAAACATACTGCTGACAAATGGTTAGCAGACAAACACTTGTTCAGCCAAGGAAACAACACAATGCAGATGGTATAGCCTACAAGCATAGGATGTCACATTAGTACACAAAAGAGTCACAGACAACACAAGACAACTACTGCCATTAAAGGTCTTTTCAATAGTGCCATCTACATCAACATGATCCCATTCATTTTCTCTTGCAGGTGATCAGGGGTATGGCATCCAGCCATGGATTATGACACCATTTGGCAACCCAAGTACTGCTGCAGAGCGTGCATACAACGACGCCCATAGGAGGACACGCAGCATTGTCGAGCGGACCTTCAGCATCCTCAAGTCAAGGTTCCGCTGCCTCGACATCACTGGTGGTAGCCTCCTATATTCCCCCGAGATGGTCTGTAGGATCATCCTCACATGTGCAATATTGCACAACATTTGCATCTGAAGAAACATTCCCCTCCTGGAACCAGAGCCACACATGCCTGAAGAGGAGGAAGAGGAGGATGCTGGCCTGCAATAGGAGGGGGAACTACAGAACACAGCTGCTGGTACACGCAGGCGGCAACAGATTGTAAATAATTTCTTCTGAATATGATCACCTTCACCACTTTAGTTAACCAATTTAAATAAACACCTATTATAATCACCATATCATGGTCTGGCTATTCTTTTTTAAACACCTTCATCTCTACTTATCAGAATAAGAGTGTTGCCTCATGGAGCATTGCTGAGATACTGAGTAGGACACGGAACATCCCAGAGCTTATGTGATGCCTAACATACAATGGTCACATACACACACACTCTTAATGACATATATCATGTACACATCTCCTTTGAAGGCCTATAGCAGAGGACCACAACTATTTCACACATACATGTTGAAAGCAAGGTCCAACGCAGCATATGGCACACAACTATGACACCATCACTCAATAAGGGGAAAACAAGCCTCATACATGAGGATGTCAATGTGCTTTGGCATCACTAACAGGAATGTCTGACAAGACCTTTGACAGCAGTTAGTCCAACTGCATCCAATATTTGCAAAGAATATCTGTGACTAGAGTTCCATAGAAGCAGGACATAGACAGCACAAGTGCCACACATATGAAATGCATTGCGCACATGACATTCCATGCACATGTCAGCCCCTTTCCTAACTCCTGACACACCCATGCACCTGGTCACAACCCAGCTGTCGGAAGAGGTCCCTGGAATACTAAGATGTGTACCCTGATAATACCTCCTCTACAAACACAGACCAACATTAGCAAACCAGTGTGCTACACCCTTTCCTAAGGTATGCCATTGTCAAAGAACATCTGACTGCATGGACGTCAGGTCAATTTATACACTGTCTTCTAGTTTCAAAGCCCTGTTAGCACATGTAGATTGCTTCCCCTTGTGAAAATGTCTGTTGGCCCTTAGAATGCAAGTCTCACCTACAGGATGGTGAGAAACAGATGCAGGCCACACCTGTGATCACCTCCATGCACACCACCCATTACAAAAAGCACTGCCCCTGATGATGCCTGGAACAGCATAGGAGTTGCCATTATGTCAAATACACCGTCAACCATTGATAGTAATTAGTCCATGTAACACAGCCCTTGGGTTCATTTGTCACCTTCAATAACACATGACGTACACAGATTGACATGTCCACTGTCTAGTTTGTCCTTGAAACAGTCTCAGTCAGACCACTGATTATGTTACTTGTCCAATAGCTGGCTCCTGAATCATCTTGCATTCTGTCAGCCTGACTGGCAACTGTCTGTGCGTCACACTAAAGTATCCCTGTGTCTACATATGTACCACACTTGCGTTAGCAAACCTGCCATTCATCAGGGGACATTGGGCATGGGCTTCTACCATGCATACACAAATACATTGTATGGCATCATCTGCCTTTTAACGGTACCATTTGAGTTAAATCCTCTTGGAAATGCAAAATGCATGGCCCATCCCTTTTCTGGGTTGCATTTATGCATGAATGACAAAGTGTGACAGTGTCCCAGGGTCATAGGCAGGGCTTGGGTACGGGGCTTTCAGCACAACCAGCAACCTCTGATAATGTACATGACTAATACACAAATGTCAGAACCATGACAGTTCACACACAGCATCACAGTGCGCACAACATAGTGTTGGGCCGTGTGTGGTGAATAGCTGCGAGAATAAACAGCACAGAGGCTATGATGTTCCCAGATGCAGTGGGAAGTGCAGAGGCCAACCTGTGTACAAATGTTGTAATGACACCTGCCGGAACATGACAATTGAGACATTATCTCACTCAGCACACCAAGGTTGCCCTGTTGACTGTCTCATTACACGTCTTTAGTGACAGGGTGGGACCATCCACATCTACTTTACTCACATTGATCAAAAAAGGATACTCAGTAGTTACAGGAATAGCTGCCACTGACTCATGATGAGTCTTGGTCCAAACTGTGACAAATTACATCCCAAAAAATCTACAGGATCATCATTGGACCACACACATGAACAAGACACCTATGTGCAATTGATCACTCGAAATATGTGGACACATGCTGTCTTGTATGCTGGTCCACCACAGCCACTTGATAGTTGGGGCTTACTTCTATGGCCTCAACTGTGGTGTCATCATACATATGAGATTGACCCTTGTCTGTCTGTGCAAACAACATGGTACCCACTTCCTCAATACATGTGTATGACTCACTGTGGGATTCATCAACTAGTGCCTAGGAAGCTGTTACCAATACTCTAGGACATAGGATGTAGAGATTGTGGACCTTTGACATGAACATGCGTCTGCCATCCATCTAGTGCATGCTATGTCACATGTGGTGTCTACGTGACCCTAAAACTTGGAAATATACTTTGCGGGTGTTGTTACATGTATGACTAACACATGCCCTTGCTCATTCCAATTTTTACTTGCATCTTAGGGTTGGACACATGGACGTCACATTCATACAACCAAATGTACAATAATGCTTCATGTGATGTACACACACACTTGGTCAACCAACAAATTAGTTGTCAAAGCACACACTTTGAGCCAAAGGCAATTAGGTATTGTACATATGTGCGTCACATTGCTATCCTCTCCTTATGCCAAACATGCACAATTTGTGCAACACATATATGTAGGCCACACTTATGACCATCTATGACGTCAGCCAACTGTAAACATACTGTGAAGGGTGTAGTGGATGATGTTCCGCAGCAGTATGATGTCACACATGTGAACATACACCATCAACACCATACTGTCTTCAATTAGCCAATCTCTGATGTGTTCCAAATGTAAAATAATGAAAAAAGAAGTAAAAATGCCCCAAACCAGTTAATGCACTGTAATTTTGACGTCCCTAGCGGTGTGCGTCATTTTTTGTTTACCAAAATTGTATTTGCTTAATTTTTTTGACGCACAGGAGTGAAATTTAGCCCGCATCCAGATATTTCTACAGTCCATGTATCATTATGTGGATGCGGGTTCTTATTCACGTCTGTGCGTCAAATAAAATGACACAAATACAGTTTTGTGCAACAAAAAATGGCGCATATCGCGAAAAAGGCGAGACTTTTCATACAGGAAGTGATGTAATAGGATATCCTGTTTACAGATCATGTACAGTGGGTGTACTTTCACTTTCACTTTGCAGTCTATGATCCTTCTAGATTTTGTGCTGTATTTGTCCTGTGTGCTATCTGTAAAGTCCTTTTGTGAAATAAATATTGTTTGTGTATACTGTAGTACTGTGTTTTGTCTACATTTGTCCATTTATCTTGTGTATTTCTTGTTTGTGGGAGTCTGTTGTGGGCAGTGTTAGTTTGGGGATAGTTGGGCTCTTTTAGTGTTTAGGTTTACTTTTTTTCTGTCTTTTTACCCCTACTTTCACCCATTTCCCCTTTCTATTTCTTTTACCCCTATTCCTTCTCTTCAATTAGAAGTATGTCTGGTGGGCCACGTCTTGGCAGGATGGGGGAAGAGGAGTTGGGGGGCTTCATCTGGCTGGTGACACATTTCTTGCCGCTCATGATCCAGGCAGGGGGCAGGGTCATACAGGGGTACCCAACAGAGGCGCGCAGAATCCGGTGGGGAAAGGTGCTGCATCACCTGCAGCGTGTGTATGCCAGCCAGAGGAGTGACCACCAGCTGAAGCACCAGTGGGCTGACCTCATCACCAGGGAGCAGGATCTCTTGGACCACCTGGGAATCATGATTGGTGGCACTGTTGGTGAGTACGACTATTGTTATTGTGCACAATTAAATGCTCTGTCGTGACATCAGTGGATTAGTGCAATGTCTGCCAGCTAACTTGATGACTGTGTGTAATTTTGGGGAAATATAAGGGGATCATTGATGCACTATGGCAAGGATCACAATTGCTAGCTGCTAGGTAGCACATGCTCAGCAAACTCACAGGAAGGAAATTGGTGCGGCCTTTTTGTCAGCACACCTAACAAAATAGGAGCCAATCATGTCTATATAGGGTATTATTGACAGAGAAGTACAGATGTACCACCATTTAGGCCAACTATGTTGACGCAATTGCTAGACTGACTTTAGAATCACTACATGATGCTGAAAATAAGTGCTGCCTTCACGTCAATTTATAATAGCAAAGTGGCTCAGACATTGGTCTCATGTTAGTCTGGTGAGTGTGGAAGAAAAGCGTTCACAGAAGTACTATGAATGTGTGGGATTATTGTGTTTCTTGATCTTTTTGGATACATGTCAGTTCATGATTTGAAAACATTGTGAAAAGGTGTAAGGTGTCCTCAGCTAACATCTTAAGATGTTTGATGGAATCGGTTGAGCCACAATCCAAATATGGATGGCAGTCCAAGTGTATGCACATGGCTTTACATCTCCATGGTTGGTGCAAATCACCATAGCTGGGCCACATCAATTGACTATACTGTAACAACAGGATGGCTTACAGGAGTCCCTGCCCCTCCCTCTGTACATTGGGCCTATGTGCACTAAATGTGCCATGGCCACAAGGCATGTTTGACTGGTAATGCAGTCCTCAAGTAACCAGGCGTTGGATGTTTCTCTTGGATGCACATGATGAGACGATTACTCTCCATATTTTTTAGTGCTCACCAATTATGGGGCAAGTGTGCAACCACATGATGATTAGGGCCAATGTATGTGTGCAGATATGTATGTAACTGTCACAGGAGACCCATGCTATGTACAAGTTGGCTGTGAAATATCAGATGCAGTACAATCATGTCTGAATGGCTGCAATTTACTTATTCAGCCTACACATTGTAAATGATACTGAAAATGTTGCACTATGCACAGATATCGAGCACATTTCTTCCTTCCATACCTTACAGGTGGACCGGCGCCCTACACTGTGGGAGAGGTGGCGACATTTGAGGACCCCGACCACTACAGTAAGTGTTGATATGTCTGTTATGTGTTGTGTTTGCTGGTTATGGACTCGTGTGAGTTGGATGCATAGCAAGGTGTGATGCTGTGGGCAAGTTTTTCACTTGTTCCATGATTGGGAATGCAGTTCTCACATGTTTTGAGTTAGCCAATGCGTATCCAATGGTATCATGTAGGGATTGTAGGACATCCCTGTAGGCCCCACTGTGAGTACAGAGGATAGTCATGTCTCTGACACTTGTATCACCAAGAGTCGCAATGGAAGTCAGCCCCTATTTAGTCAGCCTGTCAGACCCACATTCTCTAAGATTGGTGGAGCTAATAGCTTCCCATAAGGCATTTGCTTCACTATTTTCCTACGTAAGTTTGAAACAGTAGGTAGAACCTCCTAGCAGCATGTACTTCCACATGTAGTGTATCAAGTCTGTGGAACCTGAGTGTAATGTCCTAGGTGTGCATGCAATTCATGATCATGGGTGTTCTAGCAACTCTGTGTCTGATGTAAGTCAGGCCTCACTGGAAGTATATGTTGTGTACTAAGTTCTGATTTTCCTGACATGTCTGACCCTATGAGTGCTCTAGGGTTTGCTGACTCCAAATTGTAGATAGACCGTACCTGTGGTGTGTCTGTAGAGACAAAAATGTGTGGATTAGCCCATACACTCCTCGGTGTACATGTTGTTGGCAAATTATAGTTGTGTATCCACCGCCCCCCTCAAACATGGCCATGGGTTTGTGAATGGGGTACCTAGTACTGATGCTACCAGTATGTTACACATACCTGTGAATAAGTGACGGTTTGGTTGCATACTAGTATACACACTCAGGTTTGGCACTTGGTACCATACTGGAAAGTCCAGTTACAACTTGCAGACCATGTGGCTTTAGTTTTGCTTTCCGTACACTGACATTTGTAGCCCAGCTCTTGGTGGAGGATATGCAGCATGATTCTTAGATGTTAACTGTCAGAACTCAGATTGCAAGTCAAGGCCAGTTGTTACCCTTCTTGTGGGTTATGAATGTGCTTTGTGTGATGTGACCTTTGTTGTCTGGCCTGCCATGTACTTCCTCAGGGACATTCGATGCTCTGCATCGTGATATGAGCTGTTAGAAGTACTGTAGATGTAATGTCTGATTAACTTGCTGTGCTGTTTTACATAATGCAGTTACTAATGTGGCATATCTGCATTTGTCTTCACAGCAGCTAACATGACTCCAGACCAGGTCCGTGAATTTCAGCGTCGGGCCATGCGATACCAGCACATCCTGCTGGTGGAGTCGGGGTTCCGGAGGATGGCCCGGCGATATCGCCATGAACGTGCCTCCGGGGCATGGCAAGCCTTCCCACAGGGTTGGCCTACTGTGCCCACCACAGCCACCACAGAAACAACCACCAATGAGAGCCAGGTGGCCCCACCCACAGCTGCCTCTGTTGAATCTACATCTGCTGGACTTCCTGGCCCCAGCATTGCCACCGGTGCAGGACAGCCCAAACAGACCTCCTCCACCGGTACCCAGACTGCCACTGCTCCATCTGTTGACCCTGCAGCCTTCAATAGTCTTGAAAATAAGATGGACAAAGTGCTGCGCAAGGTGAGCCACCTGAGCCGGGACGTGCAGCACATTAAACGGCGGGTTAAGGATATAAAGAGGACCCTCCGGAGGGCCAACCTCTTGACTGTTGATTCGATGGACATGATACCCTCCTCTTCCCTTGTTCTTATAGTTAGTGGGCTTAGGGGGCTTAGTGTTAGTTTAGTATTGGCTGTTAGTTTAGTCAGTGTTAGTGGGTGGGGGTAGAGGGTCCTGCTTGTTTCTTTTTTGACTTATTACATGTGTGGGTGGGTGGGTGGGGGGCTATATTGGGGTTCTTGTGTGTAAAAAAAAAACATACAAAAAAAGCAAAAAACATACCAAAAAAAGTACCAAAAAAATATATATTTGTTTAGGATAATATAGTATGTGTTTAGGTTAGTATGTGTTGTCCTCCATGTGTCCCGTCTCATAAGGGGGTTGGGGGGTAGATGTTTAGAACGTTTCATTACATGTGATAAGTAAGTGTAGCTTAGGTTAGTTAGGGACAGTTGTGGGTAATGAGTAGTCAGGGTAGATTAGGGTAGGTAAGATTTTTCCCTCAGTTAGCTTTTATTAAATATTTGGTTACCCCTTAATAGTATGTGTTGAATGGTACTTGATCGTGGGTTTGGATTCCGTGTACATCTCTTTTGTACTGTAACATCTGTGTCCAATGCTACAAACAAATCCCAACTGAGTTGTACGATTGGCAGGTAACCCAGAGCTACCTTGCAAAGTGTCTACCCTTTGTTGCAACCACCAATCACAGTTAATATGGATGACAATGTGTTTCTGTTGATAAGTGTGTTTTCAAAGTCACTAACAGTGCTTCCAGACTTGATATTGGGGAAACAGTTTTAGGTCTGACTGCAGTGCGATGATCATGCACACCCTTATAAGATGAGCTCTCATTGGCAATCTTGTATTCTTGTCTTCATGACCCTCATACATCATTTGTGATACAGTTCGGCATGATTACCTATTTATATGTTAACTCAGACACCTTCATTTGTGCAGTTTATTTTTTGTATTTACTTAGATTAGTGTGGCATGTTTATTGTGTTATTTTTGCATGTTGACAACATTTAGCGGGCACTATTTGATGACTTAGTTATCCCCTGAGGAAGCATTCTTCTGTCCAACATAGCATGGTGGTGTATGGTTTCTCACTTCATCAGATTATTCCCTCAGGATGGGCAGAGTATGATGCAATCATGGTCACTGTGCAGATTTCTCTAACTACATAATATCTGGACAGTTGTATTGACAAGCTACGTTATTTGACAGTAGGGACATTTCAATTTTCTACTGCGCAGTTGATATGTCACATTACCCAGAGACAGATTTGTTGTGTAAGTGCTATTTATTGAAAAGTGCTGTAGTGCTATATGTACATTGTCCATGATTGTGAGTCCATTAGAGTGATATCTTCCATTGTGATCCAACACAAGGGTTTACCTAAATGCTTTTGTCATTTCGTCACAAATTGACATTTGAGAGTAACTGTGCATGCGTGTATGTGGGTCTGTGTTGCATGCTGTATGTGTGTGCATGTTTGGGGGTGTGAGTGTGTGTATGTTGAGTTGTGTGAATTCGTGTCTGCGTGTAGGTATGTAAGTGTGTGTCGATGTGTGTGTGAATGGATGTATGCATGTGTGGATGAATGTTGGAATGGGTGTATGTATGCGTGTGAAGAGAGGGGTATGAATGAAGGGGGGATCTGGAGAGAAAGAGGGAGAGTGGGGGGGGAACCTGGGGAGGGGGCGGGGAAGACCCCTATCAGTGACAGGGAAGGAATTCCCTGTCACTGATAGTGCCTTCCGCCATGGTTTTCGTGGCGGTAAGGATGCCACGAAAACCATGGCGGTATGCAGAGACATGATCCCGCAGGCGGGCAAGTGACGGTTGCCGGGCTGGAGAGTGAAGTCTCCAGCCCGGCGGTCGTTACTGCTGTGGCGGTCGGTGTGGTACATTGGCGGTTTGGCTTCAGCCAAACAGCCAATGTCATAATATGGAGAAACGTACCGCCAGCCTGTTGGCAGTACTTTCCTCCATATTAACGTCGACTGCTGGGGTCATAATGAACCCCTATGTCTTTTGACAAATTGCTACTTTTTTCGCTTTCCATGAAAATTGAGGTTTACTATTCATCCTACAACTCCAAAGTGAGAGTATATTTAAAAGTGAAATTTTGTTGGATTTCATGGAGAATAAAAGGTAAGGCTGTAGGACATAATATTTTTCTAACACAGCAAAATTGAAATACTTCTAAATAGACTATAAACGTATTTCAAAATATATCATCAATTAATAAAACACAAATCAGAGCTTTTTTGTAATTTTAAATTGTGATGGAAACAAAGAATTTTATAGGATCGAAATAAATCAAAGTGTTAAATATTTGCACTCGTAGTCTCTGGGCTACTTATTTTTTATCAGTTAAAATGTGCTGACTGTAAAATACAGTGCTCTTTGACACAATATTTTAGCAAAATATTTGTGAGAATGTGCTGCAAAATGCATGGCCCGTCACATAATAAATGCTTATGTCCCTTACATAATAAATGCTTTTCACTTACCTGCTGAATAGGCGTGGCTCGTTTGCTATGCTTGCACTCTTTGTGATGCTTGAATTTTTTATAATCACTATGATTTCAGTGATCTAACATTGATGGCAGCACCTCCACTCTGAAAATTGTTCCAGCACCACTGACACAGAGGGAATCCACAACAGATGTGGAAGTGAACTGCATTTGTAGGAAATGGGCGAGGTCCTCCTTAGAAACATTTTGGGCAGATAGGGATAGTTCCAGTCAAATCAAATCAAATCATTAACATTTATAAAGCGTGCTACTCACCCGTGCGGGTCTCAAGGCGCTAGGAGGGGAGGGGGGGCTACTACTGCTCGAAAAGCCAGGTCTTGAGGAGTCTCCGGAATGCGGAGTGGTCCTGGGTGGTCCTGAGGCTGGTGGGGAGGGTGTTCCAGGTCTTGGCTGCCAGGTAGGAGAAGGACCTCCCACCTGCTGTGGAGCGGTGGATGCGAGGGACGGCAGCGAGCGCGAGGCCAGAGGAACGGAGGAGACGGGTGGGGGCGTAGAAGCTGAGGCGACGGTTGAGGTATTCCGGTCCCTTGTCGTGGAGGGCTTTGTGTGCGTGGGTGAGAAGTCGGAAGGTGATCCTTTTGCTGACTGGGAGCCAATGCAGGTATCTCAGGTGGGCGGAGATGTGGCTGTTGCGGGGTACGTCGAGGATGAGGCGGGCTGAGGCGTTTTGAATACGTTGCAGGCGTTTTTGGAGTTTAGCGGTGGTCCCAGCATAGAGGGTTTTGCCGTAGTCCAGGCGGCTCGTGACGAGGGCGTGGGTCACGGTTTTTCTGGTGTCGGCAGGGATCCAGCGGAAGATCTTGCGGAGCATGCGGAGGGTGAGGAAGCAGGCGGAGGACACGGCGTTGACTTGTTTGGTCATGGTGAGAAGAGGGCCCAAGATGAAGCCGAGGTTGCGGACGTGGTCTGAGGGGGTCGGTGCGGTGCCAAGGGCCGTGGGCCATCAGGAATCGTCCCATGCGGTCGGGGTGTTTCCGAGGATGAGGACTTCCGTTTTGTCCGAGTTCAGCTTTAGGCGGCTGAGCCTCATCCAATCTGCGATGTCCTTCATGCCGTCTTGTAGGTTGGTCTTAGCGCTGGCGGGGTCCTTGGTGAGGGAGAGTATAAGTTGGGTGTCGTTGGCGTAGAGGTGATGATGATGTTGTGCTTGCGTACGATGTCAGCGAGGGGGCTCATGTAGACATTGAAGAGTGTTGGGGTGAGCAAGGAGCCTTGAGGTACGCCGCAGATGATCTCGGTGGGGTCTGAGCGAAAAGGTGGGAGGTTAACTCTTTGAGAGAGGTTTGAGAGGAAGGAGGCGATCCAGTCCAGGGCCTGGCCTTGGATCCCGGTGGAGCGGAGGCGGGTTATTAGGGTGCGGTGACAGACGGTGTCGAAGGCAGCCGAGAGGTCGAGGAGGATGAGGGCGACTGTTTCACCGTTGTCCATCAGGGTTCTGATGTCATCTGTGACTGAGATGAGGGCGGTTTCAGTGCTGTGGTTGGTTCGGAATCCGGTTTGTGAAGGGTCGAGAAGGTTGTTGTCTTCCAGGAAGTTGGTAAGCTGTTTGTTGACGGTCTTCTCTATTACCTTGGCAGGGAAGGGGAGGAGCGAGATGGGGCGGAAGTTTTTCAGGTCGCTTGGGTCAGCCGTAGGTTTCTTTAGTAGGGCGTTGACTTCGGCTTGTTTCCAGCTTTTGGGGAAGGTAGCAGAAGAAAATGAAGAGTTGATGATGGCCTGGAGGTGCGGGGCGATGATGTCGTCGGCTTTATTGAAGATGAAGTGAGGGCAGGGGTCCGATGGGGCGCCGGAGTGGATAGAGTTCATGGTGGTTTTGGTTTCTTCAGTGTTGATGTGGGTCCAGGCGTTGAGGGTGATGGCCGGGGGTGTGGGTTCGGTGATGCTTGGTTGGGTCTGGTGTCCGAAGCTGTTGTGGAGGTCGGTGATCTTGCGATGGAAGAAGGTGGCGAGGGAGTTGCACAGGTCTTGTGAGGGCGTGACGGCGTTGGCGTTGGGGCTGGAGAACTCTTTAACGATGCTGAAAAGTTCTCTGCTGTTGTGGCTGTTTTTGTCCAGTCTGTCGGTGAAGAAATTCCTTTTGGCTTCGCGGATCAGGTGGTGGTGTTCGTGGGTTGCGTTCTTGAGGGCGGTCATGTTGTCAGCGGTGTGGTCCTTGCGCCAGGTTCTCTCGAGGGCGCGACAGGTTTTCTTCGATTCCTTAAGGGTGTCAGAGAACCAGAGAGGTTTTTTGGTGTTGGCCTGTCGATGCCTGCGTCTGAGGGGTGCAAGGTTGTCTGCGCAGTTGGTGATCCAGTTCGTGAGGCTGAGGGCTGCGTCGTTGGGGTCGTCGGTGGTGAGGGTGGGTTGGTTGATGGTGAGCGTGGAGAAGAGCTGTTCTTCAGGGATTTTGTTCCACTGTCGACGAGGGATGGGTTGAGTGCGGGGTGGCGGGTCTCGCGTCGGAATGTGAAATGGACACAGCTGTGGTCGGTCCAGTGTAGAGCGGAGGCGTGGCTGAAGGAGACGTGTTTGCTGGCGGAGAAGATGGGGTCAAGCGTGTGTCCGGCGATGTGGGTGGCGGTGTTCACCAGTTGCTTGAGGCCGAGGTTGGCGAGCAGAGCGGTGGTATTGTTGTTCTGTTCCAGATGGAAGTTGAGGTCGCCTAGGAGGATGTAGTCCGGCGAGGCGAGGGCGTGCGGGGAGACGAAGTCGGCGATGGAGTCGCTGAAAGGGGCGCGCGTTCCGGGGGGACGGTAGATGAGGGATCCTCTGAGGGTGGTCCTGGGGTCGGTGAGAATCTGGAAATGCAGGTGTTCAGCGGCGAGGGGGGTGTCTTCGGTGGAGGTGGTGACGCTGATGGAGTCTTTGAAGACGATGGCGATTCCTCCTCCTACTTGGTTGGTGCGGTCTTTCCTGGAAATCTTGTAGCCTTCGGGGATGGCAGTGGCAATGTCGGGGGCCGAGGAGGTGTTCATCCAGGTCTCCGTGATGAAGGCGACGTCCGGTGCTGTGGAGTCCAGGAGGTCCCAGAGTTCAACGGCGTGCTTGTGGATGGATCGAGCGTTGACCAGGATGCACTTGAGGTGGTTGATGGCGCGTGGGCTGGTGGTCGTGGTAGTTGCGTGGTGGAAGATGCGTTTGCAGGAGTGGCAGGTGAAGGGTCCATGGGTGCGTTTGGGGTGCGCTTGGAAGCAGGTGTTGGAGCGCCCACTTTATTCTCTGAAAGCCGGCTAAAACAAAAACAATCCAAGGGTAACCTTTCTCCCATGAAAGATCAATCAATCAATCAGAGCATTTGTAAAGTGCACTACTCACCTATGAGGGTCTCAAGGTGCTGATGGGGGGGGCTGCCACGGCTCGAACAGCCATGTCTTGAGGTGTCTCCTGAAGGTAAGTAGGTCCTATGTCTTTTGCAGGTGGGTGGGAAGAATGCTCTCCCGCCTGCGGTCTTTCTGTGGATGCCTGGGACAGTGGCAAGGGCAAGGTTGGCAGAGCGAAGCTGTCGGGTCAGGATGTAGAATGAGAACCATCTGTTGAGGTATTCTGGTCTGGTGTTGTGCATTGCCTTGTGAGCGTGGGTGAGGAGTTTGAACATGATTCTCTTGTTGACGGGGAGCCAGTGTAGGTCTCTCAGGTGGGCTGTGATGTGGCGGGGGATGTCCAGGATGAGACGTGCGGAGGTATTCTTTATGCATTGCAATCTCTTCTGGAGCTTGGCCGTGGTTCCTGCGTGAAGGGCATTGCCATAGTCCAGTTTGCTACTTACGAGGGCTTGGGTGACCGTCCTTCTGGTTTCAGTGGGGACCCATTTGTAGGTCTCCAAATAAGGAGTTATTTGAAATGCAAGATTTTGTCAACAGTTTTCAACCTGATGCTGCAAGGAGCGGGCTGATGCTCATTGGATTCATGTAGCAGCTCTCCATCATAAGGGAGAAAGGACTTTCTAAGGAGAAAATGGTTATTTTATGCACATGAATGACTTGCTACTAATAATGGATGGGTTATCAGGCATGCTTTTTATCACTTATGCATACCCCGTTAAAAAAGCCTGGGTCACTCTGTCAAAAATCAGTTTAATATCAACTTCCAAACTGTGTAGGGCAAAATGTGCACCCTCAAAATCTAATGCTAGCACTTCCCATTGTTATTCTACATTGAATTATATGCAATTGGGGCCTCCAGTAACTTATGCATTCATCCCCTTCTATCCTTATTTTCTTGTTATTCATATAATGCCAATTCCTCGATTTTATCTCGTGCAGGTAGAATCCCTCATTCACCAGATTGGGCAGACAAATAGCCATGAGCCAGATAAATTATGGGAGGAGATGTGACCTAGTAATGAGATCTGCCCACTTTGCAACCCAGGACTCGAAGACTCGGGTTTGAATCACAGCCTAAGTGCTTAGTTCAATATTGTCTGAATCTGGGCAATATAATTCCCTCTACCTGAAATAGTGAAATGTATTTATGTAAAAAACAGATGTTTTAAGGCATGGGCAAAGTGGAAAATTGCGTAGGGCTCACACCTTCCACGTGGTTCCTCTGAAAGAAAGTGAACTTTCTTTGTATTTGATTTCTGCGTATAATATTTCTCTATCTAAACCTCTCTACCTACCTCTACCTGTGGTTGTGTATTTTACTATTGTTTAACAACAAGTACACTTGAATTAGCAGCAAATGTGTCCTAAGCTTCAAATTTGTTACATAAAAGGGCACTAAAAATAAGTCTTGCCCGGGGCCACACATTCTTAACCCCTTTGCAGCCAGGCCTTTTCCACCTCAGGTGCCAAGTTGTTTTTTGGCTATTTGGGGCAGTTCTTGCTTAGGCAGTCATAACTTTTTGTCCACATAAGCTACCCACACCAATTGTGCATCCTTTTTTTCCAACATCCTAGGGATCCTAGAAGTACCCAGAGTTTGTGGGTTCCCCTTGAGGAGACCAAGAAATTAGACAAAATACAGCAAAAAAAGGGCTGCAGACAAAGACTTGTGTTTTTTTCCCTGAAAATGGCATCAACAATGGGTTTGCAGTGCTAAAATTACTATCTTCCCAGCTTTCAGGAACAGGCAAAAAAACACATTTTTCAACACAATTTTGGCACCTTACCAGGACATAACCTATTTTTACCATTTGTTGCGCTTTCAGCCTCCTTCCAGTTAGTGACAGAAACGGGTGTGAAACCAATGCGGGATCCCAGACAGCTAAACATTTCTGAAAAGTAGACAAAATCCTGAATTCAGCAAGGGGTCATTTGTGGAGATCCTTCAAGGTGTTCCTACAGAAAATAACAATATTGAAATTGAGGTGAAAACAGCTGCCATTTTTCTCCACGTTTTACTCTGTAACTTTTCCCTGCAAAGTCAAATTTTCAAAAACATAATACCGTTACGTCTGCTGGACTCTTCTAGTTGTGGGGATATTTAGGGCTTGTAGGTTCATCAATATCTCTAGGTATCCAGAGCTAATAAAGGAGCTGCACCTTGCAATGGGGTTTCATTGTGTACCAGGTATACCGCAATTAATTTGGTGAAATATAAAGAGTGAAAAATAGGTATCAAGGAAACCTTTGTATTTCCAAAATGGGTATAAGATAAGGTGTTGAGAAGCAGTAGTTATTTGCACATGTCTGAATTTCGGGATCCCCATCCTAGCATGTGAATTACAGAACATTTCTCAAATAGTAGTCTTTTTTACACTGTCTTACATTTAGAAGGAAAAAATGTAGAGAAAGACAAGGGGCAATAATACTTGTTCTTCTATTCTGTATTCCCCTAAGTCTCCCAATACAAATGGTACCTCACTTGTATGGGTAGGCCTAATGCTCGCGACAGGAAACGCAACATGGACACATCACATTTTTACATTCAAATCTGACGTGTTTTTTGGAAAGTGCCTAGCTGTGGATTTTGGCCTCTAGCTCAGCCGGCACCCTGGGAAACCTACCAAACCTGTGCATTTCTTTAAAACTGGACAGCTAGGGGAATCCAAGATCGGGTGGCTTGTGGGGCTTTCACCAGGTTCTGTTCCCCAGAATCCTTTGCACACCCCAAAATTTGGCAAAAAAAACATGTTTTCCTCACCTTTCAGTGATGGAAAGTTCTGGAATCTGAGAGGAGCCACAAATTTCCTTCCACCCAGCATTGCCCCAAGTCTCCAGATAAAAATGGTGCATCACTTGCATGGGTAGGCCTAATGCCCGCGACAGGAAACGCAACATGGACATCACATTTTTACATTTAAATCTTACGTGTTCTTTGGAAAGTGCTTAGCTGTGGGTTTTGTCCTCTAGCTCATCCATCACCTCGCAAAACCTAGCAAACCTGGAAATTTATGAAAACTAGACACTTAGAGGAACCCGGTATGGGGGTAACTTGTAGTGCTCTCACCAGGTTCTGCTACCCAGAAGCCTTTGCAAACCTCAAAATTTAGCACAAAATAAAAACACTTTTTCCTCAAATTTCGGTGATAGAAAGTTCTGGAATCTGAGAGGAGCCACAAAGCACTCCTCCAGGTGTCCCGATAAAAATGGTACCTCACTTGTGTGGGTATGCCTAGTGCCCGCGACAGGAAATGCTCCAAAACACTACCTGGACACATCAAAATTAAAAAATACAAAACTACCTGTTTTTGCAGGGGGGGGGGCACCTGGGTTTTTGGTCCGGGGCTCAGCAGCCATCTGGGAAAACCTACTAAACCCAGACATTTCTGAAAACTAGACACCCGAGGGAGTCTAGAGAGGTGTGACTTGCGTGGATCCCCCAGTGTTTTCTTACCAAGAATCCTCAGCAAACCTCACATTTAGCTAACAAATCACATTTTTTCCACATTTCTGTGTGGGATCACTGCACCAGCACAAATTTCCTACCACCCAACATTCCCCTCAGTCTCCCGATAAAAATTATACCTCACTTGTGTAGGTGGGCCAAGTGCCTGTGACAGGGAAGAGCCAAAAACAGGTCAAAATTGAATGGGAACCAAAGCGGGTCCAAAAGGGCAGTTTGGAAAATAAAACATTTTTATGTTGACAAGTGGGGCAGAAGTGTTATCGGTATAGATGCAACAATAATGGGTGGTAGGAATTTTGTGGATTCCTGCAGATTCTGGAATGTTCTATCACAAAAATGTGGGGAAAATGTGTGATTTCCAGCAAAGTTGGAGGTTTGCAGGGCATTGTAGGTAAGAAAATGGTGCGAGATGCATGTGAAGCACACCACCCTGGACACACCTAGATGTTTACTTTTCAGATGTGTCTAGGTCTAGTAGATTTTTCTACATGGCAGCCTCCCATGGTCCAAAAGGTTTAGCCCTCACCACTCCAAGTAGGACGATTTTGAGAGTTAGACAAGCTCTCATAGCCCAAATGTAAAGCCAGAACCCAAAATAATCAAATATCCTCTTGCTAGCTGGGTGGTAAGATGTTTTAGTGTGCGGGGGAGAGCTGAAAGACTGTTACCCCCTTCATTTGGGGTGGGGGCATAACCATGCCCATACTGGTTGGTAGCCACCACTCCATTATTTATTTATTTTTTTTATTCCCTGGCTTTCTGCCCTCCCCCCCCCCCCCAGGAAGTGAATCAGGGATAATTGCCCCATCTGTCGATCGGTGGGCAGAACAACTTTGTCCCGATTTATTTGGGGTGGGGGTATGGCCATACCTCCACTCTCTTTTTTTGAAAAAAAAATCTTCCCTGGTCTCTGGAGGGCTTTCTGCCCCCCTTAGGGGCAAATGGGCCTTCTAGAAATAGGCAGGCAGAAATGGCCAACAGTAATGTTCTCCATGGGGAGCGACCCTTGCCAACTGGCTGCCCCCCAAAGAAAACACACACACCAACCCCTGGTGCCTAAGTGGTTTCCTACCCCTTTGGGGGCAGATCGACCTATTTAAAATAGGCTGATCTGCCCCCAAGAGGGGCAGAAGTGGCCTAAAATAAATTTGCCCCCCAGGGGAGCGACCCTTGCTCAAGGGGTCATTCCCCTTCATTGTTTACATAAATGAAAAAAAATCCCTGGTGTCTAGTGGCTTCTGCCTCCCCTGGGGGCAGACTGGCCTAATGACAGTAGGCTGATTTGCCCCCCGGGGGGACAGAAAAGAGCTTAGAAAAAATGCCCCCCCTGGGAGCGACCCTTGCTCAAAGGGTCGCTCCCTTCATGCCAATTTCCACAATAAACAAACAAAAGCACAAAATCCTTGGTCTCCAGTGGGCATTTCTGCAGTCTGATCACTTCATGATCAGGTTGCAGAAATGCTCCGAGAGACATCAAAAGAAAGGAAAGGCCTTCCCTTTCGATGCCTCTCCCACCCCAGCATGTGATCGGAAGGGAAATGCTTTCGCATTTCTCTTCCGATCCCTGCTGGAAGCTGACCTACCAGCGCGGTAGGGGTGGCCTCTGATGAGGTCAGCGTGCAATTGCGTGCTGATGTCATCGGACATCACTGGGCAGTAGGAAGGGGTTGGGGTGGAAGGGGAAGCGATTCCCCTTCCAGCCATGCCCTGGGGCCTCTACCAGGACGTAACGGTTACGTCCTGTGCACCTCAGCGCCGCAGCCAAGGACATAATCGTTACATCCTTGGCGGTGCAAGGGTTAAAATAGCACTGTAATAATGTAATCCACACATAGTGTACAGCGCTCTTTTGCTTTTTAGCAAGCTTTGTGCCATATAAATATCTATATACATCATTATAATAAATATTGTTGAGAAACAGGCACAAAAGCTGATTTGCAAGCCACCCATTTACATTTCTGCATTTCGTCTCATAAAACCGTTTCAGAGGCATGTTTCTGTACGTGTGGGTGGGTCTGTTACAGGTCAGTGTTGACTTAACTGTGCCATTCTGAGGATGGGCTGTACTGAAATGTGAATGCGCGCACTTTGATGAAACATAGACATGACAGCAAAGACCTCAGGTGTTTCTGGGCAATTATGGCAATGAGATTTACAGAAGTCTGTTGGAGTGGAATAATGCAGGGAGACGCGTTTTTAGAGCTGCCATGAAGGTGTCTTAACAGATATAAACAAGCAAAAATGAAGCAGCATTTGCAGAATTTGTATGCCTGTATTATACTTAATGTTACACTTATCTTTACTTTGGAATAGAGTGAGGACTGGGGGAAGGTGCGGCAAGAGAAGAGCATCAGACAGTGACGACTGCACCTCATTCTGCTGAAATGCTGCAGTCTCAATGAGATGAAAGATAGGTGGCGGTGAAGGTGGTAGGCTGCACATAACTTGAGTAGGACAGGGTCAGCTCCTTTGCAATGGTAAAGGATCATCGCCCCACTGGCTGAGCCAGCAGCTGAAAAATAAAACAATATTTTAATATTTTAATGTTTTATTTTTCAGCTGCTGGCTCACCCAGCATGTGCAGGGAGAGGCGGACTGGTCCACTGGAGGGGGTGGAGGAGGAGTGGAGTGAGTGCACTAAGTGTGCATTTCAGTTTGGCCAGCCATCTTAGGCCGGCCAAACTGACATGCACACTTAGGTTTCTCCAACCCGACTGTGCAACACAGCCGGGTTGGAGAAACTGCACAGATCCCAGTGCACTGTCTGAGCCGCAGAACAAGCTGCTCAGACCAATCCTGATGCTGCTCTCATGCTAAGTATAGCATGACAGCAGTGCCAGGATTGCGTGGGGAGCCTGTGCTGGTGTCCCAGGGACTGCTGGGACACCAATACCATCGAGGGAAGAGGATAGAGACTGCCGGCAGGGGCAGCAGCAGAAACAGGTACTGTTTTTGTTTTTTAAATTATTATTTTATTTCCTCCCTCCATGTATTTCCCCCCTGCACACTCCCTTTCCTTGAGATTTGCGGCTGCTGCTGCTGGTCGGTTGCAGGTGGTCAGCACTGCCGCTCATTCTTCGGGAGGAAGCCTTATTTCTCTTCATGAGACTTTGACTAAGAAGAAGAGATAGAAATGCAGCATCGGAAGCGAGAAGGAGGAAGAGATCTATGGGACAACAGTGAGAAAGGGAGATGCCAGTGATGAAAAATCACCCACTGTGGCGAGATAAAGAGACAGGAAGTGTGAGGCAACTAGACAATAGACAACTCAGCAACCCGGTCATTCAGCAGTGATGACATCAGACCTCAATAAGAACCTCTGAGCTTCTCCATTTATTATTGTGTTTTTACATATTGAGACTGGTGAGAGGGTGCTCAATAAACCTTGTCAATTCTTTTTCATTTCTCAACCCAGCAATAAGTCTGTGGTCAATGTCACGAGCGTAGGAAGGGTAAAGACTAAGAAGAGCAACATTTATTTTGCTTCCTAATTCTATGCTCTATATAGGCATTGAATCTGTGGCTGTGAAGGGAAGGCATGTTGGTGTGGATCTCCCTTTTTCACTTTACTTTTCCATCCTAGGCACAATCATGTGCATCGGCAGATATGCCTTATCAGAGAAGGTTCTGCAAACAACGAGATGACCACACTCACCCATTATTCCATAAGAAGGACTTAAGATGCAATAAGGAATCACCTCCCACACCCTCTTATTATATTGCAGATGACTTCCTACTGACGCATTAACCATACACCATTGTGAGTTCCCAGTTAGGGAAAATTATTGAGCGTTTATGTTAATTAAATTAATAATTACAGGTTTCCAATAACCAAACATCATTGTTTTGCCCGTAACTACATACCAGTGACAGAGCAGGTTCTAGGGTTTGTGGGGCACCAGCCAGAAATGGAACATGCGGCCCCTCTAAGATGTGACATCACAGGAAGTGACATCAGTTGAATACTGATTTTCAGGTATTATTGAAACAGCTTTGCAATAGACTACCTATTTAACATACATATCATTAAAATGGCTACAAATCTGAATAATAACCCCAATAAGACAAATACATTTATTTTAAAGTTGTAAAATATGGGAATACATTACATTAATCAGACTGGCTGGAAAAGCCAGGCCTAAGTCTCTCCAAAACTGATTTGATTATTACGATGTTCACTAATGATTTTAAAAGTAGGGCAATTCCGATTGTTCCAGAAATATAAAATGGATCTTAAATTGATTCTTAAGCCCTCCCTTTACACTAGTGTAGTTAAAGATTAGCCATTTGATTTTCAGCGGGCACGGAGAATCAACACAACAGATGTATGGTAAATCGAGTGAGTCACCTGCATAAACTGCAACAAACAGAACACACAGATTGTAAAAGATAGGAGGAGGAAGCACATAGGTCATACACAGGTGGGGTTCCTAATATTAGCAGGCAGATGCACCAAAGGCTGGACCACAACTACACAATGAGTACCTAAACTCAGGAATCACTCTCAAACTCCATTTTTACGAGACGCAAATGAATGAACTAACTTAAAGATATACAGAAGAGATGACTACAAATGGAAAACAGTTTGTGACCAGAGGAAAAAAGACTGCCAGTGCTATACTGGGACCCAATCACTAAAGAGATACTCCTAACCCGACTTTTCACCTATTGGCAAAAGTGCATTTATGTACGTAACCTGAAAAAGTGCAATTAACTGTGTAAAGCGCTCGACTTCTGCCAAGCGAAATCGCGATAGTAAAATAGAGAAAAAGTAGTCCACGAGCCGGACAGAAAACAGCGAGCCTCGCATGTTTTCTGTACTTGGTCGATGCGCTGGAGGAGGGCTAGCCACCGGAAAAGGCATGATGTATGCATGCCTTTGACTAATGAAAGCAAGCAGATTTTAATAGGCAAGCCCACGAACCAATGAAAAACACTGACGTGACGTCGACAGGGCTCCGAGCCCTTTTCTAGTACCTAAAGCGTCTCGTTGCGATACGCATGCGCGAGCGCATGCAACGCAGACTCGACCCTAAAAAGGGCTTACAATTGCAGACTCTGCAGTTTACAGCTCTATGAAATTGAAAAGTAGCAACATGGAATATGTAGTTTGGGAGGTGGTGCTTGACTTGCAAATAAAGCTAAAGTTATTTCAGAGACTTACAGTTTAAAAATGTTAAATCTCATGTCACTCATATCTGAGACAACACTTGCCAAATTGCAAAGGGCCAGAACCACTAAAATCATACTATAGTTTAAGAAGTAATAACCGCATTGAGCCTGTCCTCAGGTAACTCCATTGGATCTTGGTTAAAGAGATAATTGAATGGAAGACCATTTCCATCATCCACAAGTCTCTCCAGTCACTCCCCAAGCACCTAAACAGTTTTGGTCTTCCAACCTTAAATGCAAGATCTGCCTATCAGAACCTGTTGGCCACCTACTCCAATAGGCCCCGTGTTTGGCAGATCACTTATGCTCTCTATGGAATGCCCCCTTGTGTCTCAGCTGGCCTCCTACCTCGCAGCCTCCATCACCTGTACACTCCCTTCTTCTTCTCTCCTCCAACAGGAGACCAATTCTAAATGTGTTCCTGAAAAGCAGCTTTTTCCTCAGGCATTGCTGTCTTACACGGAGGTTTGAGATTATCTGTTGTGGGAGAAGGTGCAGATCATTCTGTGCTTGCCCAGGTCGGCCCATTGTCATTCTGCTCATGGCAATAAGAAACTGGCTTTGCAAGCAGGCTGGCATTGTTCACCTCAGCACTAAAGCTGTAGCATCCTTTTGGGATGTACACCAGCAGCTATGCCAGTCCAAGCAAGGAGCCCAGTTTATCGACAGTAATAAAAACAATTCTCTCTCCAAGTGGTACAGCCATAGGCCTGTCAGTCAACTGTGGATTCTCCGCCTTCCAAACTGCATCTAGCCAAATCCTTGGGCCTTAGCATTTAAGTTTTGGAGGGTGGCCACAATTGAACACTTTGCAGGACACTTTGCACACACAGAGACATTATACAACATGTTTTGGGTGTTAGGGGAGTTTTTTGACGTTTCATTCCAAAACCACTTGCTCTAAATCATTCCCTTTTAAAAGACATAGCTAGTCTGCCTGAATAAGTTGCTAATCTGGCATGTTTACTATGGCATACTGTATTTGAGTTCTGTTGTAAAGTCACCTTTTTGAATGGTCACCCCCCACTTTATGCTGCTGATACAGTTGCTTTTGACCTGAAAGTGTAACCAGATCTCAATACCAGTGCTCTTTCCCTTAAATTGTACTGAGATTTTACAAACCCAATTGACAAGGACTTTACCACCCCTGTAAGGCCCCAGTAAGTGGTGTCTGTGGTACCCAGGGCAGGGATGGTGAAGGGGTCATCAGGGCTGCAAAACTGATTATGCCAAACTTTATGACTGCAGAGCTGCCACATCAGCCTGCATGAGCAGCTTGTCTGTTCGAATTCAAATTTGCCCACACCAAGTAGTCCCTTCATTGCCTATAGCACAGGGCTGTCACCTTAAGGCAGGCCTCCTATAGCCCAGGAGGCATGGTGCACTGTGTTATGAGTGTGGCCATACATGCACAAGCATAAATGACCCTGTGATAGCCCTTAAAAACTTAATTCTATAACAAGTTACCAGCAGTCCATAAGATAACATGGGCTGGCACCCGAGCAGTCCTCAGATTTCCAGCTCCGTGATGGTCTAGTCAATTCCCCCGTGTTTGGTTTCAAACACTGTGCTTTTTAACCCTAAGTATGATTCTCATGCCCAGCATTAGCTAACATGTACACTGGTGGTGTCCTTAAGGATGTCTACCAAGACACCAGTTTTCCCCTGCCTGCCTTGGCCAGTTCTCCAGAGCCATTTGCTGCCTAGACAAGAGTCTGTCCTCCTGCTGGTCATGCTAAAACTTCCCCCAGGATGGAGACAAAGGACCTAGGCAGGAAGGAAGTCACACCTCCTCCCTAGCAGGATGGCTAGTGTTTACAGAAATCAAGGGCTTCCCTGTCCTAGATGTGTAATCTCTTGTCCCCCACTCAAGGACAAAGCACTTCCCACCATGACCAAGCTGGCAGAAAATTAGCTATTTAGGAGGCGTACACCTCCAAGAGGCTAGCCACACCTTAAGGGTGGGCTAGGAGGCCTGTACAGCTGGGGGAAGGACCTTCCATGTTGACAACCCTTAGAAATAGTGGGTTCTGGGTAGAAAAGTGACACACTCCCTCCGGAAGTTGTCATTTCAGGGGCGGGCTAGCCAGAGGGACCAGTAGCCCATTGGCCACAGTCTCCCACACCCTTAATGCCCCCTAAACCAGGATTTAAGGGGCTCCCCTGGCACCAGAATCTCAGTTCTGACTTTTAATCCAAGAAGAGGCACAAAGAAGATGATGTCACAGACAATACGGTTTAGAACTCCTCTGCCGTGCAAAGAAAGGACACTTAAGTGCCCTGAGGAGATCATATACTGGAACTGTGATCAAGGTGTGTCCGTGGTGAAAACTCATGGCTCCCAGTAAGAGGGACTCCAGTGGATGCCAGAAACTAAAGCAGAATCCCCTGACTGTTGGTACCAGTCATCTGCTACTTTCAGAAGAATCGTCATGCTGCATCCCCAGAAGTGCAACCCGTTGGGCCCCTCTTATGTGAGCCCAAAGAAAGACGGTGACCTGTACCTCGGGAGTTGGAGTGAGGCACTCACCAAGCTTGAAGCTGCTACCCTCTTCTGGACAACCTCCAGCCGACAAAGTAACTGCAGACTACTTTTGCAGCTGCCAAGGTTTGTCTGCTGTCAGCCTGGTAACCCAGGGTTTCTCAGACATCACTGACTTCAGAACAGTTACCTGCATAGAGACCGACATTGGCAACAGCCACTCTCCTGAGATCCTGCATCCTGAAGAAGGCGACTTCGAGAGGAGCAGCAAAGCATCTTTGGAACGACCATGATTGACAACTGTAAGGCCACATCTGCAACCGGAGTCGCTAGACATGGTGGCTGAGTTCCGGCTGTGGAATCCAGGTCCTGGGATCCCAAAAGGCCTCTCCAAGGGTAGAGTGTGAGGCCACCCAGAATTGTGCTTTTGTCAAGTGCTGCAATTTTGACAGTGCCTGCGGATCCTGTCAGCACCAAGTACAGCCAGACTACCTCTGCACCCAGACTCCCAGGGCCAGGTAACTAGAAACTGACTGTTGACGCTTGGCCTAGGGAGCCAAAAGACCTTAACTCCCAGTCAGTTCTCCAGAGCTCACCCCACAAGTTAGCAATTACACACTGTGATTTTCCCCATTAACATCAAAGGGAGTTGTTTGACATTTAAAAGTACTATTTGTCAACGCTTTAAAAATTCACAAATCTGGTTGTATGTAAGATACAAAGTTCATTTTGGTGTCTACATTAAGATACATTAAGATAAAAATGTGTTTTATTTTTCTAAATTGGTTTTGGATTTCTTTCAAGTTGTGTCATTTACTTATCGTCCATGTGAGTGTTGTGAAATGCTTTGCACATGTTCATCTAAGTACCCTGACTGCTCTTTGCCACTGTACCAGGACTTACCTAAGGTTTACTAGAGTGAACCTGGGGTCCACTTCTGGGTAACATACTAATATTATCTTGTAAGACTCCCCAGTCATACCACATAATACTTCCACTTTGCTATAAGTTACAATACCTTTGTTGCCTCTTGGAGTAAGCTTTGACTGCTTGCTGTTGCCACCTTTGGAGAGACAGGTTTCTAAAATGAATAACTTATCCAAATGAAATGAAATAGTCAGCTCTGAAACAGCAATCATAAACAGTGGTATCCTTCACAGATGCTGCCAATTATTCACCTGCTGCCTCAGACCCAAAGAAAAGGTCTCACAATATATGTCTGCATTTTCTAGTACAGAAAAATATTGTGGAGCTTTCATGAAAATGGTAGCAAATGGATGTCAGAAGATGCAGAGAAGTTCTTGGGTTATGAAGGTTTTTTGAGCAGAGAAACGATCACAGCCTTTTCAGTTTTTACTTTGGTAGAGACTCATAATGAGGCAAGCAAGATATTGCAAAGGGAGTGCAGAGCCGGAGCTATGATCTCTAAATCCCCAGTGAGGACATGTGTAAGAAGGTGTTCCACTGAGAGGGGGATTTAATAGAAAGGTCAAGAGGAGTGACATAGAGCAGGATGAAATTCATCAGACACATTGAGGACGGTTCAAGGTCACAACCCTTTGTGAAGGATGTTACATGCATCTAAAAAATAAGACATATTTTTTCATGGCAAATAAAGAGATAGGGATTTGCAAATTTTGACAGAAGGCTCAACGGACTTAGCAGTACACACTGGTTCCAAAACAGTTTTACCCGTTTACCAGCCTCTTCCTTTTTTTGCCTATTATTTACTCTTGTTGGTTCAGCCGCCCCTTACATCCACTTCAACTCTGCATTAACTCCTCTTCACCTCTCCTTTCTCCCTTAGCATCTAACCTTTTTTTCTCTGATTCTGCCACTGTTAGGTCCACCTTTCCCCTCAATGCTCTACTCTTTTCCTCTCATCTTACCAGCCAGCCTCTCACTTTCTATTGCCTCTTTTACTAATTCTGTCCCCTTTTCATCCACCTTTCCCTTTTCACCAGCCTCTACTTGCTGGTTCTGCCCTTCTTGCTTCCACATCTTCTTTCTATAGGCTGATCTTTGTCACTCTTCTCCCCTTGGCTCTTACCTTGTTTCAGCAGTTCATCTCCTTTACATCCACCTCTCCCCTTCCACCCTCCCACTCTCTGAATGACCTTTAAATTTTTGCCTGGATTGTGCTCCTCGAAACATTACTCTCTTTTTCTTGCAGTTATAGATGGGCAAGCCACTGAAAATCTATACCACAGGCCTGACTCTGCTCACCTCAATGTCATCTTGGAACCTTGAGCCCAGAATGAGACAAGCTTTCAACGGAGGAGATGTGGTCTTGTGCTACAGCTGCCTACCATGCATCATGGGAAACCAGGCTTAAAACCCAGCCTCTACTCAGCATACTGTGAATCCAGGCAAATCTCTATACCCAAAAAAGAAAAAATATAGTCTGTGTCTGTTGTAAAGCACTCTCATGGCCAACTTTAATGCTATGTAATATGTAAAACTACTAATAATACAATAGGAACCCTGCCTGTCACCCAGGCTCTAGTCTCATTTGCCAAGAATTAAAGACAAATTATTAGGCTTTAATGTCACAAAGAGATACCCATGTAGTGGCTGAATTGCTATAGGACCAATCCAGCTTCCCTGCTTGACCACTTTCTATGATCCTAGGCAAATGCTTGATTTCACCAACTTCTAGTTTCTTCATTATCACACATCAGAGCACCTTCAAATATGTGCAGTCAGGGTATGTGCTGCACAACACTGCTTGTGTTTGGTGTGCATGACTACAATTTTGCTCCATTTTTGTAAGAACCTAGCCCACATGAACACTGACAAGCCTCTTAATCAGGGCCACTGGAATTATGTGATTTTGTGGTTGCTGCATAATTATGCAGCGTAAACCATATGCTGCATAATCTGTAGCTTTTAACAGAAAATATTTTTTTCTAGTGCAAATGGATAAAAAACGGATAAAGTGTTACTAAAAACACAGCAACACTTGTTGCAGCACAGTGAAAAGCCCTTCACAAATATTGATTGGTCATCTTTCTTTTGCTAATTGCTATATTTGAGTGTCAGACTGGTACTATTGAGATTAAACCTTTGCACAAACAGCCATAATATGGTAACAATGACACTATCAAGAAATATGCTGCACAATGCCACACAATTTGCCTTTGCTTGCTGAATAAGTTAGAAAGCCCTGCCTCCTACTTTAGGCCTTTTCTGTCACTTAATTCCAATGGTCCAACATTTAGGCTCTCATTACAACCCTGGCGGTCGGTGTTAAAGCGGCGGTAATACCGCCAACAGTCCGGCGGTAAAAAAAAATAGAATCACGACCAAGGCGGAAACCGCCAACACAGACAGCCACTTTAACACTCCGACCGCCACGGCGGTAGCAACAAACACCGCGGCGGTAACCGCCAACAGCCAGGCGTAAGACAATGTATCGCCCACCCCATTACAACACTCCCATCCGCCAGCTTTTCCGGGACTGTACCAACGCCATCAAAAGCACGATGGAAACAGTACTTGGAAGAGAAACCACTCATCACTCGACACTCAAGGAAGAACCAGGACGCCATGGAGCCCGAGCTGCACGTTCTGCCCATGCTGTTGTATCTTCTCATATATCAGGAGTACCAACGGTGGTGATGACTACCACAATGAGTACAGCATCTAGTAGACAGGGGAGGAGGGAGGAAAAAGGGAGTGACATACACATGCAACACGCAACATCCCCACCCCCACGCTCACCCCCAACACCATACACACAAACACATGCAACATTACATATACACCCCGTAACCCTCTGGAATAACGCAAGGACAAAAGTAATTGAGTCAAACAAGTGTTATATTAGAAAGACTCAGAAATACTTTAATATCTCAAAAACTGTATTTACAAAATATACACTATGTACAAAAGGCGAGACAATGTCCACCCAAAATGTCCATGGCCCACTGGGCCAAAACACATAGGCTAAGCCCACACTTGACTCCTGCCTCAGTACGGAGAGAACACTGCAGGGGCATCAGGTTGAAAACACACAGGCACCTCAGGGGGATGGGGAAGAAGGGGGCATCTCAGCCGGAAGATGGTCCAACACTCCAGGAGCAGTGATATGCTCCTGGAGGGGGCTACATGTCCACTGCAATGTCCTGGGGAGTGCAAGGCCACAGTCTCTCAAGTCTCTCCAGTGGGTGGTTTGCCCACTGCTTGCTCCTGGGGAGTGCAAGGTCACAGTCTCTCAAGGGGGTGGTTTGCCCACTGCTTGGTCCTGGGGAGTGCAAAGCCACAGTCTCTCAAGTGGGTGGTTTGCCCACTGCTTGCTCCTGGGGAGTGCAAGGCCACAGTCTCTAAAGTGGGTGGTTTACCAATTGCTTGGTCCTTGGGAGTGAAAAACCACAGTCTCTAAAGTAGGTGGTTTGCCCACTGCTTGGTCATTGGGAGTGCAAAGCCACAGTCTCTAAAGTGGGTAGTTTGCCCACTTCCTGTTCCTGGGGAGTGCAAGGCCACAGCATCTCAAGTGGATGGCTTCTCCACTGGTTCTGGAGGGGTCTTTGTGCCCAGTGTGCTTCATCCTGCCAAAGATAGGGTGAGTGGATGCCTTTCTCCACTGGCTCTGGAGGGGGCTTTGTGCCCAGTGTGCTTCATACTGCAAAGGATAGGGTGAGTGGATGCCTGTCTCCACTGGTTCTGGAGGGGCCTTTGTGACCAGCAATGCAGCACTTAGGGGGTGCCAGGTCACAGTCCCTCACCTGGGTGTCAGAGCCACGAGATTTGCAGTGGTTAGGATGCATGATAGTCCATGGATGCAGGGCTACAGTCCATCCACCGGCGGCTACGGCTGCACAGTAGTGGTAGTGCAGGTGTTGGTGGGGGTCCTGCCAGTGGTTGGGGGAGGCTCCGGCCCTTCTCCTGCATCCTCAGACTACTGCCCACTGGGCCTGCTGCTGCTGGCCGTGGTGCTGCTGTCAGCGGTGCAGGTGGCGGGGTATTTGGCGGTGCTTCCGGCGGTGCAGGTGGCGGTGCTGGCCACAGTGCTGGTGCTGCCAGTGGTGGGGGAGGCTCCAGCCTTTCTCCTGCAGCCATGGACGGCTGTCCACTGGGGTTGCTACTGCTGACAGTAGTGGTGCTTTCGGCGGTGCAGGTGGCAGTGCTGGCCGTGGTGCAGGTGCCGGTGCCGGTGCTGGCGGTTGTGTTGGTAGCCACCAGGCCTTCACCTACAGACTCGGACGGCTGAAGTGCCTTGGCTGGTGTTTTTTTGCCCCTTCTTGCCCTTGGCACATGGTGGTGTCATCTTGGGTCTGGCTGCTGTAGTCTTTGAGGTGGCCTTGCGGGGTGGTTGTGGCTCCTTCCCCTTGATGGATGCTGTCCCCTTCTTCACCTTGACAGGTGGCGGAATGTTCTTTGCCTTGGCAGGGGTTGGTGGCACACTGGCTGGGCTGACAGGTGCCCCCTTTGAGCCTCTGACAGATGCAGGAACCACAGCGTACATGGACTTGGTGGCTGAGGTGCTGGGCTGCGGTTTGGCCACCCTGGCCCGAGGGGAAGGAAGAGGGTGAAGGTTTGGGAGTGGAGGAAGAGGGAGTGGTTGTAGGAGGTGTCAGCCTGCTGTGTTTGGGTGCAGGTGCATGAGCTGGATGCTGTTTTGAGGTGGATAGCTGTTGGGTGGGTGTGTGCTTGTGTTTGTGTACTTTGGGAGGAGGGGTCACTGACACAGTGGGAGAGGACACAGGGGACGTGTGCATGGATGTGGGGGTGGTGACTGTAACTGAGGGGTGGGTAGTGATGGGCATGCAGGTGATGGAGGTAGTGGATGAGGATGTAGTGCATGCAGGTATGAGTGGAGACGCTACTGGAAGGGAGATGGACGAGGAGGAGGAGGGGGACACAGTGGAGGCAGTAGATGTTGGTGTGTCTGCATGGGGATGGTGCTTGTGTGAGTGCCTGTGAGATGAAGTGTGGTGCTTGTGTTTGCCTGAGCCACTTCTGTGTGTTGATTTGGGCGAATGCTGGTCAGAAGGTGTGCTTGGGATACACTGGGGTTCAGGGGATTGGGACTGGGTGGAGGAAGTTGGAATGGAGAGGCTAGAGACAGCAACAATGGCTGTCATCAGTGCAGAGGCCAGAGCCTGAAATGCTCTCTGTTGGGCCGCCACACCAGAGTGAATCCCCTCCAGGTATGCATTTGTTTGTTGCAAATGCCTCTCGACACTCTGGATGGCATTCAGAAATGGTTGACTGCCCAACAGTAAGGGATCTCAAGAGGTCAAATGTCTCCTCACTGAGGGCAGCAGGGCTGACTGGGGCAGGGCCTGAGGTGCCTGGGGCAAAGGAGATGCCCACTCTCCTGGGTGTACGGGCACGGGAAACACGCTGAGGGGCTCCTGGGAGGGCAGTGCTGGTAGGGGGGTGGCGGCTGTACCTGTTGTTGGGGTGGGCACAGAGGTGTCCGCCACCGTCAGGGAGCTTCCATTGGAGGAGGAGTCGCTGACTGTAGTGTCCCCTCCTGTCTCCGCCGTGGTGCTCCCCTCGCCCGCCATCCCACTGGTGCCCTCACCCTCTGTGGATTTGGCTTCCTGGCCCATGTGGGATGCAGCTCACACAAGGACAAGGTGACAAAACAAAAAGGGGGAAGAGAGACATAGGATACACTTGGTCAATGCCAGCAACAACACTACTGTTGGCGTACACAACACACAGGGAGCTGCCCTATGCACTAGGCCATGCACTACCAGTTACAATGCTAGTCACCAGCCCATGGGGGACATGGCATAACACCATCAGCTGCACACCTGAAACCCACAGGAACCTGCCCAGTAGTAGATGCCCAATGACACCATTGGGTTTGGAGTGCTTCAGAGCCTGTCCAACAAGGGACCTATCCTGCCATGTTCACCCTGGCCTAAGGGCACCCACAGTCCACATCCAACCACCCAGATAAAACCTTAACGCGCGCCAACTCATGAATCTGAATTTGTACTCACCCCATTGTGGCTGCTCTGATGCTCTAAAGCGCCCATCCAGCTCCGGATAGACCACCGCCAGGATGCGTAACATCTGGGGGGTCAGGGTACAACGGGCATCCCTTCCTCGTTGGGAGGCCAGCCCAGCTGGGCCTCCGCCGTCTTCCTTGCCCAGCCGCGCAGGTCCTCCCACCATTTGTGGCAGTGGGTTCTCCGCCTGTCAAAGACCCCCACGGTCCGCGTCTCCTTGGCAATGGCACGCCAAATAACCTTTTTCTGATGGGCACTAACCTGCATGAAAAATACAGCAGAAAAGGGATTAGAAATACCGTCCGGACCATCACACTCATGGCGCACCATATCCCTTCCATCCACTAACGCACATACATTGACCACCATACATGCTGCACTCTCCCCAGGACACCTCAGCCCCCCTACATGTGGATTACACACACAGCACTCCATACATTCAAGGCCCACGCATCATGCTCACAGTGTACTCAACAGTTTGTCTGGAGGACCATAGAGTAAAGTGTACTGGGGTAGGACCACATCCACAAGTCTCTCCAACTCCTCCGCAGTGAAGGCCGGGCCCTTTCCCCAGACACATGAGCCATTGTTGGTTCCAGACACAGGTCACAGCAGCACTTGGAGTGTAGGTCCCCTCCTGTTGAAGGTCAGGTAGCAAGTGAGTGAATAGATAGAAAATGGCGGTCACGTCCGCTGCGGTGCGTACCGTCAACGCCAGCGTACATTGCCATTGGCTCCTGGAACCCATAGGGCCCAATGATAACCAATGCGAAGTTGCGCGGCGGTCATCGACCGCCTACCGCAACGGCGCACAACGCCAGCAGAATTACCTCATTTCCACTTGTCCCTCCTCACAGGTCAGGCAGCCGCCATTTCAGGGGGTCACAGGCAATGGCACCTAACTGTGTCACAGCAGACATTGGCACATCAACTGACTCTCGGATTCACATACTGGTTCTGTAAATGAAGAGATGCATCATTATTGCAATAGATGTGTGAATATGACCCTCTGCTCACCGTTTTCCTCCCTAAGCTTCAACCGCTGAGGATGAATATGAGATGGAGACATCCTCCAGTGTACAGACCCCTGGTGGACCTTGCGACATTGGAGGACAGACACATTATCCTAACATACAGACTTGATCGGGCCACAATCCAAGAACTGTGTGCCCAATTGGAGCCAGACCTGATGTCAGCTATCCTCCAGCCCACAGGTATCCCCCCTCTAGAGCAGGTCCTGTCAGTGCTCCATTTGCTGGCAAGTGGTTTCTTCCAAACAACAGTGGCCATGGCATCAGGCATGTCTCAGCCAATGCTCTCAAAAGTGTTGACCAGAGTGTTGTCTGCCCTGCTGAAACACATGCACAGCAACATCGTATTCCCCCACGTGGAGGATTTGGCCACAGTGAAAACTGACTTGTATGCCCTGGGACATATCCCCAACATCATTGGTGCCACTGATGGTACACATGTAGCATTTGTCCTCCCCGGAATAATGAACAGGTGTTCAGGAATAGTAAAAGCTATCACTCTATGAGTGTGCAGAAGGTGTGTTTGGCTGACCAGTACATCTCCCATGTGAATGCCAAATATCCTGGCTCTGTGCATGACGCCTTTATCTTGAGGAATAGCAGCATCCCATATATGATGGGTCAACTCCAGAGGCACCGGCTGGGCTAATAGGTGAGCCCAAGGTCCCCACCCAGTATATGTTGGTGTATGGGTATTGGGTTGTCCCTAAGGGTTAGCGTGTGTCTAAAAGTTGTCCCTCGATATTTGCAGGTGACTCTGGTCACCCAAACCTCTCATGGCTACTGACCCCAGTGAGGAATGCCAGGACAAGGCCAGAGGAACGCTACAATGAGGCACATGGGCGAACAAGGAGGATTATTGAGAGAACCTTCAGCCTCCTGAAGGCCAGGTTCCGGTGCCTCCATTTGACTGATGGATCCCTGAACTACTCACCCAAGAAGATGTGCCAGATCATCGTTGCATGTTGCACAACCTGGCCTTGAGACGCCAGATGCCTTTTCTGCAGGAGGATGAGCCTGGAGATGGTCTTGTGGCAGTGGTGGAGCCTGTGGACAGTGAGGAAGAGGAGGCAGAGGATGAAGATGTGGACAACAGAAGTAATATCATACAGCAGTACAGGTAAGACACTGTAACTTCACTTTACTTTTCAGTTTTCTGTTGGACATTGTACATGGCAGCATGATTTCCCTTTGTCTATGACCACTTACTTTACCCTTTGGCATCTCTATTTTCCGATCTCTGTGCCCCACTCTGGCTCCTGGGGTGTTTACCGCTGCCCACTACAGGTCATACCAATGTATAAATTGCTGTACATATGAATTGCAATGTTTTCAGAATGTTGTACTAATACATATTTCAATCAATTGACAGACTCCAGCAGAATTGTATTTGTTCCAAGGGTGTTTATTTAAGTGCTAATAAGCAGAGGGGGATGTGCAATGGGCTGGGGTGATGGTGGAGGAATGTCCAGTTAGAGTCCAGTCTCTTGGTATCACAGGTACATTGTCCAATGGGGCAGAGAAAGGGGAGCAATGGCAGTTCAAGGTGGACAGGGTGACAGAGTGGGACAGAAGGGTGACAATCAGGAGAGTCTTATTACCTGGTCGGGGTCTTGGTAATGTTCTCTGGGTTCTGCCTGGATAGCAGGGACCGTTTGCAGGGTGGTTCTCCTTCTGCAGGGGCTGGGGTGCTGGTGGCCTGTTGTTCCAGTAGCGGGGCCTCCTGTCCACTAGCGCCGGCAGAGGTGAAGGGCTGTTCATCGGTGTAGCTACTGTCAGGGGCCTGTTGGTGTGCCAAGGCCTCCCTCATGGTGTTGGCAATGTCAGTCAGCACCCCTGCAATGGTGACCAGGATGGTGTTGATGTGTGTGAGGTCCTCCCTGATCCCAAGGTACTGTCCCTCCTGCAGCCGCATGGTTTCCTGCAACTTGGCCCGTATCTAGCCCAAGGTCTCCTGAGAATGTTGGTATATTCCCAGGATCCCTGCAAGTGCCTCATGGAGAGTGGGTTCCCTGGGCCTGTCCTACCCCTGTCGCGCAGCAGTCCTCCGAGCTTCCCTGTTGTCCTTTGTCTCTGTCCCCTGAACCATGTGCCCACTGCCACTGACCCCAGGTCCCTGATTTTCTTGGGTTTGTGGGGTTGCCTGGGGTCCCTGTAGTGGTGGACACACTGCTGATTTACATGTCCTGGGGCCAGCGGTAATGGCCCGCTTGGTGGGTGCTGTGCTGGTGTTTCCTCAGGGGGGAGGCTCTGTGGTGGGTTGGGACTGTGGCAGGGTAACTGACTGTCCAGAGGTCCCTGATGGGCCAGGTTGGCCATCGTAATCCAGGCGTACAGAGCTGCTGTCATCACTGTGGGCCTCTTCTGTGGGGGACTGGATGTTGTCTTCCGTGATGTTGAGTGGGGGTCCTGTGGGGATGAAAATGCAGTGTTGATGTATCTGCGTGTGCCATCTTGTGCTTGGGTGTGTTTCCCTGTATGGGTGTGATTGCCAGGCCAGCTTTGCCTTGTGTGCGTGGTGATTTTGTGGGCTAGGTGATTCTCTCTAATGGGCATGCTGTGGTGATGGGTGTCCATGCAGGTCTGTGATGGGGGTCCATGCATAGGTGTTGCATGCAGGGCTTGATACTGGGATGGTTGGGTTGTGATAGTGGAGTATATGTAGTGGTGGAGTGATGGGGTGAGGGTAGGGGTAGGAGTTTGTGATGGCATGCAGGTAGGGTGGGGGATATAGTAGTAAAGATTTGACTTACCAGAGTCCAGTCCTCTTGCTACTTCTGCGAGGCCCTCAGAATGCATGATCGCCAAGACTTGCTCCTCCCATGTTGTTAGTTGTGGGGGAGGAGGTGGGAGTTCATCACCAGTCCTCTGTACAGCTATCTAGTGTCTTGCAACCACGGAACGCACCTTCCCCCGTAGGTCGTTCCACCTCTTCCTGATGTCATCCCTTGTTCTTGAGTGCTGTCCCACGGCATTGACCCTGTCCACAATTCCCCACCATAGCTCAATCTTCCTTGCAATAGACGTCTGCTGCACCTGTGATCACTATAGGCTGTGGCTCTACCCAGATGATTTCCTCCACCATGACCCTTAACTCCTCCTCTGAAAACCTGAGGTGTCTTTGGGGTGCCATGGATGTGGTGTGAGTGGTATGTGTGAGGATGAGTGGGGTGAAGTTTTGGGTGTGTGCTGTGAGGTGCATGGATGGTGTATGGGTGATGGTTTTCGGTGGCTCAGATTGAGTGGTTGCTCCTGGCTTGTCTCTCTCTCTGTTCGCAATCTTTTTTTTTTGTTGAAAGGGTTGTGGGTAATGTGGGTGTGTGTTTTATAGTAGTCTGAGTGTGTGGGTGTGGTGGGTGTATGTGTGTCAGGTGTGTGTAGTTTGAATAGTCCAATGTGGTGTAGTTTTGTAAGTGTGTGTGTATTTTGAGTGTGGCGGTGTGTACCGCCAATCGGTTTCCGCGGTTGAAAGACCGCTGCAGTAATTTTGTGGGTCCTTATACTGTGGGTGTATTCCTGTTGGTGTAACGGTGTGGGTTTTGGTACCGCCAGTTTATCACTGACCTTAGGTCTGGCGAACTTGTGTGTGTGTCTGTATAGTGGCGGATTTCTCTGTGTGGGTCATAATACCCGTAGCGGTATACTGCCGCGATCACGGTATGTTGGCGGCCGTCATCACGGCGGTAAGCGGCATTTACCGTCAAGGCTGTAACGAGGGCCTTAGTTCACTAATATCATTATCATCATGGAGGGGGTAGGAATGTTTCTCAGTTCATGTTAAAAAACTCTCTTGTTTCTTAAATACATCTTAATGCAGTGATATAAACTGATGTACTAAGGTAAAAGCTTCTCTCTGTTATAGAAATATGCTTTTTTGAATTTTGATTACACAATCTCCCTGTCCTCTATCCTAAGCGAGTAATGGGACATTTTTTATTCCTTTCGTGTGGTTCCTGCAGAACACCCTGATTTTCATTCACCCAGGGGTAGACCTCACTTCACACATCAAGGAATTTTAAATACCTGTCTAATCTCTTATCATGCTGATGCAGCAGATAGATTTCTGAAGCCCTTTTAGCCCATTTCTGTGAGGCCTGTGGAGGAAGCACCTTCCTTCCCCTGGGCCTAGCAGCACTACATCTCTGCTGCTCCCCAAAGCCACTAACTCTAGAGTCTTTTTAAAGGCAGTGCTCTGGTGTGGGGCCCCTTAGTTGTGAACATCAACAGCTCTCACACTGGCCATGCCTAACACGGCCCTGACCATTGGATTCTGATGACTTATCACTGCCAGTCTGTAGTTAGTGCATATAATTAGCAGATTTCAGTGGCTGACTCAACTGTCATGTCATTTACACAGTGATTAGCTTAGGAGTCCATAACAAGCGCATCAATGTGCATTTGAGGGATTGATGGTTAGGCAGACTTTCCAACCCACCTGAGCCATGAACAGATGAGTAGATGTAAACAGTAGTAGAGGTTTCTACTCTGTCCTCTTGCCAAGCCGATTGTTATAAGGTGTGGCCACAAACAGCTTTAGCTGTCTAGAAGACGTCGTACAGCAATTAGATATCCTGCACTGTGTTGCATGAAAAGGTGAGAACAGGACAGCACCATATCTACTAAGGTATAACACTGTCCTACTCTCTACCATTGGTGCACAATCAGAATGCCTGGTGACCCGCACATGACTTGCACTATAGTGCAAAGGTGTCTGTGTCATGTCTACCATAGGTGTTATATTTGAAGTGTACCCTTCCAATACAAAATCCTATGCCTAGACAAACTTTTAAACATTTCCAACTTCTGATGTATGTTGTACAGTGCAGCACACATGCAAATTCAAAAAAGTTTGAGAAATTAAAGAATTCCTCCTTTTATCACCTGCGTCGAAGAGGCATTATTTTAGGGCTTATAATCCTATCTACTATTGTTAGTTGATAAGACTTTGCATCCATAAGTGGCTGCATGGAAATGCTGATTGGCGTCCCATGAACAACCCCTTGATGTAACGTAAAGCAAAGATGCTCAAAATGCTGCTTTGCTTTACTTGCAGGCAACTATCCAGCTCATACAAGTTTTCCACTGGAAAGTAAATGCCAAATAAACGTTTTGTGCCAATTGGTGTCATTTTTGTTTTAATAAACCCACTTCACGGAGTACAGAGTGATAGTGGACTTTGGGTTAGCCTTTTCAGCCTTTGGCTGTTATATTTGTTCCATGGTTTACCATTGCTTGAATGGTATGTATATTGAGGCCATTATATTTGTTTAATGGCTTTATTGTTTTATTTGTGTTCATATTAGCTTTAGTGATGAGTTAAAATAGTTCTCTTGTTACACTGCAGATTTCAGTGTTAGTGGTTATTTGATGTAGTTACTTTACAGGCATTACAATATTTTCATTTCTGGCTTATGAGTTTTTGTTTACAAAGTGCATGCTGTTTGTCTTAGTGACAGTCTATGACCACAGGAGTGATACTCACTAATTGCTGATGCAGGTACATCCTTTTTATTTTACTGTCATATCATGTTCTTAGATTTACTGATTGTTTTGTTCACACAGTAAAGATGCATACACATATTGGCTTGATTTAACATGTAACAAAAATAATAGCCATTTGCCAAAAGAACCTACCATGCTTTTCAAGTTCACCATTTACAATGTAAAATTAATCTTCTGACTCCCTTTTAAAATAATCTTCTTTGTGGGTAGAGGTTAACTTTGCTAATATGGACAGTTCTGCAAAGGTGTACTGTTTTCATCTTCCACATTGCTGTAGCCCATGATCTTGAGCTATGATTGGATTGTCTGTCAATGACAGCTTTGTAGAAACACACCAAAAGGCAACCAACTGTTAAGAACACTGCCCGTAATGCAAAGACCAGATCTGTTGGCTAGCCAATACTTTTTTTTATTGTTAATGAGCACTTATACTGAGCAAATCTTTTTTTTGTAATACATTGGATAATCCCCATCCTGCCTTTCTCAATACATGAGCCATGTAAATTTGAGGTATCAGTATGTTGATGTAGCAGCTTCCCACTATAATAAGTTGGTTGTCATCATGAAAAGAACATAAGAAGAAACAGGAAGCATATGGACTTTCTATAGACAAGTATACATTTCTGTCCAGGTGCACTAACCTTGCAATCCAAATCCAATGGGAGTGATGTGTGCTTTCATAATACTTACACGTCTCCAAACCATCAGCCAATCACATTCTAACAACATGTATCGGGGGAAGGGGGATGGTAAAGAAGAGAGAACAGGCATAAGCTTTGCCTATAGGATTTGCAACAACCCTGACCCCATCTCAATGAATATGTAAAGCAAATGAGGCCCCTCCATTTTCTATTCTTTATGATCTCACACTTAGGTTTTAATTACAATCCCAAAAAGAAGGAAGAAAAACCTATATGGTAGGACATTTATGACTCAAGTGATTACGCTATGGAAGAGCATCCCTCTACATGTGCATTCTGAGCCAACTCTGCCTACTATTACAAAAAAGCTGAAAATGTGTTGTGGAGCTCACTGCGGTTCACCTTTCCTAAGGCAAGCCTATGTGAGTAGGGCTTCAGGTTTGCCCACTTGAGGAGGGCCAAATACTCCTACCCAGCAAAATAAATAAACATTAATAAAATACAATAAATAAGTCTCATAGCCAAAGGCAATGAAGCGTTAGAGGAACTTATTTACAAAATGTCATTCACATATGACCAGGAATGCACTTGCCTCAACCTCTAGTTGACGTGTGATGCCAGATGTTTTCTGCTCCTAAAAACACATTTTAGTTTATTTAATGATCCAACACTTTCATGGTATTGTACAGCACCTGGTCGCAAAACAGATGACAACTTATTTCTTTATTTATTACGTTAAATAAGGCACCTGAGAATGAGACTTTTTTTGTTTGTTTTCCTTTGATTTCAACCTTACATTTTCCTTTAGCTCTCAATGCATTCTGTGTAGGTGCCACAAACCTTGAACACCGGAGATTTGTTAAAACTTTCTTTTATACTCATGTTCAGGTTTAGCTTAATAAATGTTGCTTGTGTCATTCATATGGTAAATCACTTTGAAGATAAAACATAAGTAAGTGATTTTGGAACTCTGGGCTTTTTGATTGGCTAAACAAAAGAGCAACGAAAGTTCTATGCTTCAGGAATGGAGTTTTGGATGATCACATTCTAATTTGGCATGTAAAACACAGCACTGTAGTATTGAAGATGTGTGTTTAAATGGCAGTAAAAGTGCACTGACTGAGCTAACAAGTAAAAATTGACAGAACTAAAATGTCCATGAGGTAATTCTACTGCAAGGCATCTTTCAAACATCAGCTGAAATGTAAACTTCCCGCCTTGGGTTCAGAAACCACAAGCGCGCTGGTGAGACACCATACCCTATCCCATCATCAGAAGACATCTGGATCTTTAGATGTAGTGAGGAGTGTAGTAGTCAGACTCATTCGACACAAATCAATAACATGCGAACCATAAACAATTTTAGACACTATGAACAAATTTGAGCACTGAATCAAACTCCAAACCGAGTAAAGTTTCAAAGCTTTATTACAATCCCATAATCAATGTGACATGTATGGTGCACAAAACTTAGTTATGAACATACATAAAAATCATGGGTTGACTAAAATGTCTAAAGAGATTTAGCCTACTAACCATCAGTACTGTTACACACTCCAAAAGAATAACAAAACTACAATATGTGCATTAATTTCAGATTTCAAACCAAATGATGGTGACATCAGTAAATCATCACACTACAGTTACAATAGTCAATCGCAGAGCTAGGCAATCCTCATCTCCAACATGAATTTTGGACTTGCGTGTATGGAAATGGGCTAACACATGCGGGCAAAAGCAAAAAGAGAAAGACAAGCATCATTTTGGAAAAATCATCTAACAGCAGACAAGATAGTTTCATCAGAAGAGCCTTCACCTTCTTGCAACATCAGTAGACAGCAGCATCAGGACAGTTCAGAACACGGGCTGCACATAGGACAGGTCAGCAGTTCAGAATTGATTGTGTATATTAGTACTAAACGGTATAAACAAATGGGGCAATTAAGACTAAGAGGAAACTCATTAGAAGACTTGAAGAAGGACAGGCGGTGACAGCAGCAGAGTCAAGCAGGAGTAGACTGACTCTAGAAGAGTTCAAGATGAACAGCTGTCTTATGGAGTTAGACGGACTGACTCTATTTCACAGTCTCTCACTAATTAGAAGTATCCATGGGCCTCTTGATTGGTCCTCTGGGTGGGCTCATCCTACGCACAAGATTTGGCATCCAATGGTAGCCAGTGACACCATATAGTTTGCAACTACTCTGGAGTTTCTCAGTGAAAGTGCATTGTCATTTCAATGATTTAATACAATTGCAGCAAAATCTTACGTTTTCTAGTTGTTTGTTACTTCAGAATTCTCTCACTTTACACAGGATGGGTTAAGCATTTCTCACATGAGAATTTAATTTCCTGTTTTGTTTGACAGCTAGAACAACTACAGTATTGTTACATAATTAACATTGAAACATGTTCTTCACCATCAATACAATAGGACATTCAACATCACATCAGCAACCCACAAAAAATATTTAGTTCAGAGGGAACAGAACAAGCAAGCAATTCTTCTCTATTGCTGAAGGAAACTTCAAGCCTAGTCCAGCTAGGAAAGTCTAAATGCACATTAATGAATCATATATGCAAAGCAAATTATTTTTACTGCAAATATTATCTACAACACTATAAGAACACATTTTAAACATGCATTTATGTTACTCTATCATGCAACTAAGGGTTCCAGCAGTCAGGGTAAAGGAGAATCACCCTCAGTTAAACCCATTCACCTCCTTGATAGCTTGGTACGAGCAGGTAGGCTTAACTTCAGAAGCAATGTGTAAAGTATTTGTACCAACACACACAGTAATACAGTGAGACACTACAAAATGGACACCACACCAGTTTAGAAAAATAGTTAATATTTATATAAATAAAACAAGACCAGAAGGACAAAAGTCCAACATACACAAGTCAAGACATGAATTTTAAAAAGAATAAGAGTCTCAATCCTTAGAAAACAGTGAGAATGTTGTTGTTACACAAAGTACCTGGTTAGCGTTAAAAAATGAAGCCGCACAGGCAAGTGTGCGTCGAAAAATGCCAGCGATGCGTCAATTTCACATGAACAAGTGAAACTGTGCGTCATTCCTACTCCGGTCGGGTCAGCGTATGTTGTTTCTTCTTTCCCGCAAGACAGCGATGCGTTGATTGCCAGACAGGCACCTCGGGTCCCGGCAGGCTTCGCGTTGATTTTTTCACTACCAGCGATATTGCGTTGAAATCCGTTGCACGGTGTGAGGAACCCATGATGCGTGGGGCATGCGTTGCTAACAGCAGCCGCTAGCAGGGGTTGTGCATAGTTTCTCCAGCCACAATGCGTCAGTCTTCCAGCCATGATGCAGATGGAGCATTGATTTGAGCCACGAGGCTGGTGGTGCATCATTTATCAGCAAAGTTGCTGATGGTGCATCAAATGTTTGCCCGCACGGCGGTCTTTGTGTGAATTTCTGTCCTTTTCCACTAGATCCACCTGTCAAGGGCTCAGCAGTGAGTCCAGGTCCTGGCAGAGAGAAGTCTTTGATGTCCCTGAAACTCCGACAACAGGAGGCAAGCTCAGTTCAAGCCTGTGGAGATTCTTCACCAGTGAGAGATCACACGACAGTCAGTCTTTGTCTTCTCTCTCAGGCAGAAGCAGCCAGTGCAGGCCAACCCAGCAAAGCACAGTCACAGGAAAATGGGCAGTACTCCTCCTCCAGCTCCCCAGCTCTCCTCCTTGGCAGAGGTTCCTCTTAGCTGCCGAAGTAATCTGATTTTCAAGGGTTTTAGGTCCACTTCTTATACCTTAGGCCTACTTCAAAGGGAAGTCTCTGTTGTTCACAAGATCCTTCCTTGCCAAGCCCAGGCCTCAGACGCAAACCAGGGGGTTGGAGACTGCATTGTGTGAGGGCAAGCACAGCCCTTTCAGATGTAAGTGACCACTCTGCCTCTCTCCTCCAGCCCAGATGCCCTATCAGGATATGCAGACTACAGCCCAGCTCCCTTTGTGTCACTGTCTAGAGGAGAGTTGCAAGCAGCCTAACTGTCAAACTGACCCAGACAGGGAATCCACAAACAGACAGAGTCACAAAATGGTTTAAGCAATAAAATGACTACTTTCTAAAAGTGGCATTTTCAAACACACAATCTAAAAACAATCTTTACCAAAATATTTTTTTTTAAATTGCAAGTTCATAGACCTTAAACCGCATATTTCTATCTGCTCCCACAGAGAATCTGCACTTTAATAATATTTAAAGGCAGCCCTCATGTTAACCTACGAGAGAGACTGGCCTTGCAACAGTGAAAAATGAATTTGGCAGTATTTCACTGTTAGGACATGTAAAACACATCTGTACATGCCACATCATAAACATATACTGCACCCTGCCCATGGGGCTACCTAGGGCCTGCCTTAGTGGTGCCTTACATGTATAAAAGGGGAAGGTTTAGGCCTGACAAGTGGGTTCACTTGCCAAGTCGAATTGGCAGTTTAAAACTGCACACACAGACATTGCAGTGGCAGGTATGAGCCATGTTTACAGGGCTACTAGTGTGGGTGGCACAACCAGTGCTGGAGGCCCACTGGTAGCATTTGATTTACAGGCCCTGGGCACCTCCAGTGCACTTTACTAGGGACTTACTAATAAATCAGATAAGCCAATCATGGATAAGCCTATTTACACATTTAATTTACACAGGGACCAATTACACTTTAGCACTGGTCAGCAGTGGTAAAGTGTCCATAGGAAACAAAACAGGAAAAACAGAACAACCTGGGAAGCAGAGGCAAAAAGTTTGGGAAGTCCACGCCAAGGATGCCAAGTCTAACACATGTCCACACATGTTCCGTCCAGCTGAAAGTAGGGAGTAACTACCCAACCTCATGGGAGTTCTTATCACTAAGGCAGAAGAATCTGGACAGACTATCAGCATTGGCCTGTTCTGTGCAAGGGCAGTGTTCCACCATAAAGTCCATTCCCTGTAGGGAGATGGACCACCTCAACAATTTGGGATTCTCACCCCTCATCTGCATTAACTATCTGAGGGACCTGTGGTCTGTCTGAACCCGGAAGTGAGTCCCAAACAAATAGGGTCTTAGCTTCTTCAGTGTCCAGACCACAACCAAATCTTCATGCTCAATTGCACTCCATCTACATTTCCTGGGAAGTAACCTCCTGCTAGTAAAGCTTACAGGTTGATTTAGGCCCTCCTCATTGAGATGTGAGAGTACTGCTTCTATTCCATGTTCTGAGGCATCTATTTGCACAACAAACTCCTTGGAGTAGTCAGAAGCCTTCAGCATGGGTGCTGTGCACATGGTAGCCTTCAGGGCATCAAAATCTGTCTGACAAGACTCAGTCCAGATCAAATTTTTGGGCTGCTTTTTGGAAGTCAACTCAGTCAAGGTAGCAACAATTGTGCCATACCCCTTGACAAACCTCCTACAGCATCCAATGAGATCTAAAAAAGGCTCTCACTTCAGTCTGGGTCTTGGGAGGCTCCCAAGCCAGAATAGTGTGAATTCTTGGCTGTAGGAGTGCCATCTGGCCACTCCTCACCTGGTGTCCCAAGTAAACCACAGAACCCGGCCCTTGGCACTTGCTTGCGTTAATAGTGAGGCCTGCCTTCTGCAGGGCCTTTCACACTTTGTAGAGGTGCTGCAAGTGTTCCTCCTAAGTGCAAATAAATAAGCTATGTCATCCTGGCAGGCGGCACTGAAATCATCCAGTCCAGCCAACACCTGGTTGACCAACCTCTGAAAGGTGGCAGGGGCATTCTTCATCCCAAATGGAATTACCCTAAACTGGTAGTGCCCATCTGGTGTATTTATTGTAATGTTTATTATTATTTTAGCTCTTTGACTCTGAGAGACATCACACAAGCTCTACTCTTTACTTGTGCTTCCAATGACAATACTTGTAATGAGGAGTTCCAGTTACATAGCTGTCCTCATAACTGGATGGTTGTGACTGCACTACTGCATATATAAGCATTCATAAATAATAATATTCTCTTACAGTGCTCTACGTTGTAATTGTGTTTTATTGGTGTTATACACAGGTGCCAGAACTCATTTGGGCCTGGCATTTGCTGTCATTTCTGCTAAACATATTTGAGACTTCTTTTTGTCCTGGTCTGCAAGCATGATAATCGTGCCTATGCATTCAGGCAACCAATTTCTAGGTTTAACCTACTGATTTGTTAGTGCAATATAAACGGGAATATGCTTTGTATTCTCTTGTGTGGTCTGCCATATAAGCTGGTTAATCATCATCAAGAATCTTGATATTTTTTTTTTTAATGAGGGATGTGTGAGATACACTGTTTTACTTGCAGTATTCCATGGTTTGATTGAGCGGGTTTGGCGGGGCAGAGATAGTAATGGGGCAACCATGTCTTGGAGAGCTAGAGGCTTACTTTATTTTCATGTCCTGAGAGAAGTCCCTTCCTGTGAAGCTGTTGGAACTTGCTATTACCTTACAGAGGTTAATGTTGTGACTGTTGTACTCATGTTATTGTTGACAACTGGACAATTATGTTCTTAGGAGTAATATATTTTTAAACTATGTGGTTTATACTTCGAAAGTGTGCTTTAGCAGTTAGCCTTTAAACAGTATATTAACATATCTGATGCTTGTTCTCACTATTTCAGCATTATTGAATCAATTTGAATGGATGTTGCTTATAAAGTAACTTCAGGTTGATCATAGTCAAAACAACGTGCATGGCTTAGAATTGTTCCTTTTCACTTTTACAAACTCTCCTAATTTTATTTAGGGGATTATGATAATATTATGATATTTTTGAAGCCAGTTGGGACAAAGTTGTTTTTGAATAACACACAAATAGCTTTTTCAGGTCCAGTCATCTCATTAAACACATATTTTGAACAAATGCCTGATTATTATTCTCCTAAATACACTATCTGCAGGTCGCATGCTGTCGCAACTACTTGTGCTGGCAAAAATACCATTGTGGAACAGCCACCATATGGAAACCTAGATGCAAAATATGATAATGTTTTTTTGTTTTTTTAAGGAACGCTGTATTGCTAAAATATGAATGCAAGGATGACAAGGAAAGTTGCAATAATATACCATTAGATAAAAGAGCATAAGTGGGAAAAGTGGTACTATGATAATTAAAAAGGAAAATATCAAAACCCCACAAAATCTTCCATATTAAATATGAGTATCCATTCTATGAAACTTTTGATACACTACTAGAATGCTGTTGTAATATGAAATAATAAAAGTACAGGAAAAGAAAGGAGAAGAAAGGACAGAAAGGAATAAAGAGACAAGATTACTAAATCCTAAGCATAAGAAAAAAGTGTAAGAGAGAAAAAAGGCCAGTGCATATAGAAGAAAAATATGTTAGCTCAAACAGCTTTGATTAATAATGAATCCAGAGATTACAGATGATGATGTAGTTATAAATATTGCAATTTTGTTCGCAAAATTCATATGAAATAAAAAAAAGCATCTCAAGGATGTTCAAAAGTTGTGGATACAAAAATGTTTCTCTCAGCATACTTCTGTAGGATGGTGCTTCCAAATCAAATCCCTTTTAATCCCCTTTAATCTTCATATCTACATAAATTATCTTTGCAGTGTCCACTTCATAATGATGCCAAATCATATTCCATCACTTAGTGAAAGGTATGTTTTTGGCATCTTTTCAATTAGACATAATCACCTGCAAAGATGTAGCAGTGAGAAGGTTAGCACATTTGCAGTCTGAAGAACTGCTTAACAGTGTATCACGGGAACCCCCTAGGAAAAACATTTACTTGAATGCTAATGTAAGTGAAAATATGTCAGCAACCATCTCCCAGATCAGTTGTCAGAAAGAAATAAAATCTGGACATTAAGGGCCTCATTATGAGTGCGGCGGTCCGACTGCCACATTAAGAACCTGGTGGTCAGACCACCAGGGTTCCGCAAATCCATAATCCCGGCGGCCTGGGTTTGGCAGAGATCATAATCCGCCAGGGCAGCACTCCATACAGCGCTGCCCTGCTGATTATAACCTTGTACTCTGCCAGCCTCACTGCCATGAAAAAGCTGGTAGAGAACAGGTTCAGGGGCTTACAGGGGGCCCCTGCACTGCCCATGCACTTGGCATGGTAAATGCAGGGGCCCCCCTGCCCAGCTCTTTCGTAATGTTCTGAGCCTTGCAAGGGTGCTGGTGCACCCTGCAGGCTACAGCATTGCTACCGGCTGGATTACAAGCTGGAGACAATGCTGTAGCCTGTTTCCTGCTAGGACAACAGGCGGAAACCTCATTTTCCACCCCGACCTAATGGGAATCTCTTAATAGTCCGGAGGAGTGGTCGCCACAAAAGCGGCGGCCACTCTGTCGGGTGTTTGACAGATGGGCTTTCCCGTCCACCAAACTTTTAATTAGGCCCTAAATATATATAAGACATCGCTATCATTCTAATTGCAAGATCAACATTTGCTTTCAGTAGCAAAGTTTACCTTATAAATTATTATAGAATAAATATAATATCTGATTTGTATTTGCAAAGCAGGAGGAGCCGTTGCTTTTGATCACGTAGAGACAGGTATGGTATGTTTCACATCTTTTCCCCACAATATTTCAGCCTTATTGCCTGATTCAGGTCTTGGCAGAGGGAATACTCTGCCACAACTGTGACCGATATCTTGCCCGCCATATTATGATCGCCATTAGAGATAATGGGATCGTAATATGTTGGACTGGATATCTGTCAGGGTTGTGACTGACTAATTCCCTCTTCCAAGACCTAAAACAGGCCCTTAGTTTTCTGCCTGTCCATATTACTACAGATGAATGCTTTATATATGTAAAAAGACTGAGGCCCTTATTACAAGTTTGGTGGTCTTTTGGCAGGACTGCCGTGGTTGCGAGCTGCAAAAGACCGCCAGTGTTGGTGGTATCCAGCCCGCTGTATAAAGAGTCCACAATGAAGACTGCCAAAATACAGCCACAAATCCGACACCACCAGGACAACTGAGGGTGGGAAAGAGGCGGTCCCACCATCAGTACTGCCACGCTGACCACATCCCACCTTCCATATTATGACCCACAAATCAGCACAGGGGTAGTTGCACTGAGGTAAACCATTGGCGGTCCAGACCGCCACACTCAAAAACTCACCTCAGCCAGAACACAACACCACAATGGACAGTACGGATACCCCACACTAGAGACACAGACACACACCACGCACACCTGGTCACTGCACCAGATAACACACACCCCCACCCCCCCACTAACCTTTGCAACCAGAGAAACACACACTGACAGAGAGGAGCGCACACACGGAAGATACAACACTCCAATACCATAGCCACCATCACACTGCACATGCATCACACACCACACCACTGCACTAGTTACACAATACACACATCGCCACTGCACAAAAACACCACACAGCAACAGCACACTTAACCAAACACCCCCCAGCCCACCAACCACCACACACTGCACCCTTGCACACAACACACACTACCACCCACAACACAACCACCATGTCACGTCAAGAGCACCCACACTTCACAGATCATGAGCTGAGGGTCATAGTCGATGAAATCCTCAGGATAGGGCCACAACTGTTTGACAGGGTGAACTCAGTGGGCAACCATCTACACACAAGGGAGGACATCAGGAAGAGGTGGAATGACCCACGGGGAAGGTGTGTTCCATGGCATCATGATACCAGATCGCCGTTACGAAACTGGTTGTGGACCTCCACCTCCTCCCCCAGAGTTCGCATCATGGAAGGAGAAGGTCTAGGCAATACTGCATCCTGAGAGCCTGACTGGAATACCCAGAGGACTGGAGTCTGGTAAGTCACTAACACTCCCCTGACACAAACTACTCTTGTCCAGCATGTCTCCTCACCACCCTATCACTCCCCAAACCACCTATCAACGACTCCATCTCACACTCAATCACCCAATGCCCCTCCTCTGCATGCAACAACACCACCCAGTCACAATGCCCACACATTCCCTCCGAGGTGAATGGATAGCAATGCCAATAACAAACACAGTGACTCTCACAATGCACCTGCACATCCACTGCAATACCTGTTAATTGGACTGCACAATACAAACCCTGCATTTACAACCTTGGCACCCCCCACACCAACTGGATGCACAGAATGAGGAAAATTACAGCTATGCAATTCCCATGCCCCATTTCACAATGGAACAAATCATTCCCCTCACAATCACAAACAATGCTTGCAGTTCTGCATCTGTCATTGTCATAAGTAGGAATCAAGTCAAGCTGCTGTATGCATTAGACAGACAACCAATCACACCTTCACCAGGTAACACTCTTCTACTGCTTTCACAGGTACCCCAACCTCTTGCACCATGGAGACAATGTCAGAGACAGCCAGCCCTCTCCAGGATGAGTGCCCCAGTGATGACTATGCCTCAGGATGCATGGACAGTGATGACTTTCCTGGCCCATCAGGGACATCTGGTCAGTCCTCCACTCCCAACTTCACCCTGCCCACAACCAACCCCTCTCAGCTAGTGGCAACAACATCACAGCCAACCCCTCATCCCCAGACCTATGTCACAAGGACAGGACAATCAATTGTGTGCCCCGCAGTACAGGGACCAGAGTCAAACCCTCAAACCCAAGACAATGAAGGTCCTGGTGACACTGGGAGTGGGCACACACCGTGCCTGTGAGACAGGCACAGGGGGGCAGGGAGCGTGGGAGGGCACCTGTGTGCCAGAATACGGGGTAGCCAAGGTAGCCAACTGGTCTGAAGTCCATTTCAAAAGTCCTGGGTGCATACTAGCAATCCCAGGAAAAGATGGGCAAAACAATGGTCATCTTGGGGGGAAACCAAAGTCTGCAAAGGGAATACCACCAGGATGCCATGCAGCAGTGACAGACTCTCAATGCCTCCATGGCCACCATTAGAGGGGTGCTCAGGGACATCCCTAACATTCTGCATCCCACCTTCACCCACCAGCAGGCCCCTACCACTGGGCCCCCCTCAACGGAGCCATCTATGTCAGCGGCAGCCAGTGGACTGGAGGCCCTGTCAGGGGACCCACAGGCCACTGACACCCCTCCCTCAGTAACTGAGGAACCCCCCGAAAACGTGGTAGTCCATCCCGGCATTCTGCTGGAGCAGGTGCCAAGACAAAAAACACCATCAGAAATTGAACCTCCCCTGAACATTCTCCCTTGTGTGCCACTGACACACCCTGTTGACATTACTCACCTTTTCCCATGGTCATTTAACACTGGACCTGTACTACCTACAGGTAGGCCACCTACTATGAGGATTTCATCAACTGTTGACCCCAATATGCACAATGAAAACTACTTGAACCCAATATGCACAATAAAAACTACTGAGCACAGAAAATGCATTTGTGTCTTCATTGTATGTTAGCAAACTAACATTACATATCACGTACCATCCTTCAACCCACATCCAGTGCAAACCACAGTAGAGGTATGCATCCTCTGCAGGGAGCTTAGGACTCCACAAATGGCTTATAAGTGGTATCAAAGAAGTGTCAGTAGCCCCAGCACACCACAGTACACCCAGTAGTCCAATCTGTAAATTGTACATCAAAGGGACAGAATTCAGGATCTGAGTCAGGTGCCACCCTATACACATATGCAGGAAGTTGCTGTGATGACCATAGTCATATGCCTAGGAAACAGGGCACATCACATTGCACCTCTCCATCAAAAATACATTAACTTCACAACAAAACATGAAGCTGACATCTGGAATTGACTGTAAACAACACCTCCAACTGTATGCAGACACAACTTGCCATCATTGTCTCAATCAGCAGGTAGGCTATGTAATGAAACTCTTCATACAGTCCATAACCTATCTCACTTCTGGACAGGAGCTGACATGACACATTGCATATAACATGATTCTTGCAAGTAAATGTAAACCTGCTAACCTTTGATGGTCAACATGGCAGTGTTTTGACCACTTACACTGCTCCAGACATACATTCAGTCAGCCTTCATCAGCCACATATAGGAAGGGTAAATGTGTCATCCCCACAGATAAACCTGGCCAGGATGGATATTTTATTGTACCCAAGTGCCAAGATGTCATTTCCAAAGTCACACAGACAACATACCTCATTGGAAGTACTGATTGAACAACTCCGTCCTGGACTCAGCTGCACGATCCTCATCTGCCTCTCATCACTCTCCATGTGTCCATCACCACCCAAAGGTTCAGCAGCCAACTCCTCATCTGCCAGTAATGGGATGTGACGTCTGAGGGCCAGATTGTGGAGCATGTAGCAGGCACCAATTATCTTACACATCTTTTGGGGATTGCAGAGGAGGGCACCTCCTGAGACGTGGAGACATCTAAATCTTGCCTCGAGTAGGCCAAATTTCCTTTCAATCACATGCCTCATCCTACCATGGGCCTTATTGTAATGTGTCTGCATTGGAGGCAGGGTTCCTCACTGGTCTCGACAGCCAGGGAAGGTTAGGATATCCTGTGTGAACAGAGGAAGGACCTTGACAAGCCATATGCAGACACACAGAATATAGTATTGACAGGTGGACCTACAGAGACACACATCCACACAGATACCCACCAATTAGCCAAGCCCTCTCTTGTTGTAGAAGTGCCATCATGAGTGGGATATTGCTGTTCCTCATTATGTAGATGTCATGGACACATCCCAGAAACTTGGAAGTCACCTGGGAGATATACTGGTCCACCAAGCACACCATTTGCACATTTACAGAGTGGAAGTTTTTCCGGTTCTAATAGACCTGTTCATTGACACTTGGAGGAACCAAAGCAATATGTGTGCCATCAATAGCCACTATTACATGAGGGATGTGTCCCAGCTCATAGAAGTCATCCTTCACAGTGGCCAAATCCACAGGTTGGGGAAACCGGATGTAATTGTCCAGGTGCTTCTGGAAAGCTGACAGTACATCTCACAACACAATGCTATACATGGGCTGTGACATCCCTGCTGCCAAGCCCACTGTAAACTGGAAGGACCCTGTGCCAAGGAAGTGCAGCACCGTCAACACTTGGACCATGGGGGGGGGGGTGGCATTGGTATTGCGGAAGGCAGGCAGTAGATCAGCCTTCAATTGATTCCAGAGGTCCATGATGGCGATGTGATTCAATCTGTAGGTCTGCACGATGTGTCTTTCCTCCAAGGAGGCGAGGTTGACTACCGGATGGTACACTGGATCATTCATCATTCTCCTTATTACATGGTATCTACAATGGAGAGGGAAATATTGTTTCATGTAATGTGTGGATTAAACATGTTATCAGTCCAATATATTGTGATACAAACTGAACAATGCAGACATGACTGAACGGCTGACAGTAACTACATATGGTATGTAGGAGTGTCATTAATGGCATGTGTGCTGGCAATAAATAGTCCTGTACATGGTATATGTCAACCAATACATGTGTGATGGTGCAGGTCGTGTGCACATATGTGTCAAGTACAGGACATGCATGTACATGTGAGAGTGAAATAAGTAGCAAAACACCCAACAGGCCGTTTAGGGACATATTTACTTCATGTAAATATGTGCTGTATCCCACACATATGAGGCCATGTATGACGAACATACATTGGCATGTGTACTAATCGGGACATTTCAGTGTCATGACACTCTTACATTTCTCAGATAAACCCATTAACTGTACATAAAATGGCAGCCACCTGTCCAGCAGTACAGGACAGTTGGAAGTGATGCAATTCCACCGGCATATGCGGTCATGGTGGTAGGCTGTCATAATCGCCATGTAACTTCCCATTGGTTGCCATTACTGCCTATAGGGGACTGAGGACAATGATGAACATCGCCGGCGGTGACGGTCCTGTATGCAGCAGTCGTGACTGCCATTTTTTGCAAACTGTCTCACTTGACTCCTGACACTCCTGCAAGCAAGACCTCCACTACATGAGTGTGATCCATTTGGATAGATGTGGATTGAGATGTTTGTGTGTGGTATATGTAGGCTACTACTGTCAATGTAGTGCCACTCCTAATCACAATCTCCTCCTGTCTGTGTTACCAATCCAAGTCAGCGGCCATCAGAAGAAGGGGTTTTTGAGGACCATCGCCAAGCAAGTGTGGACCCTGGGGGCCCATAGCAGGTGGCGTACCCATTGCAGAAAGCGGTGGGCGGACCTGAGATGCTGGGCCAGGAAGATCACAAAGGCCCAGCTGGGGATGTCCTCCCAACGAGGGAGGGATGACGGTTGGACCCTAACCCCCCTAATAGCCCACATTTTGGCTGTGGCCTACCCTGAGGTGGATGAGCGCTGGAGTGCAGCACAGCAGCCACAAGGGAGTAAGTACTGACTGTAACCTGGCACCTGACAGGTCTTTGAATGAGATTGGGTGGCTGCATACTGACATACTGTGAATGTGTACACTTTAAGGTGCACATCGACAATGTGGATCAGTGACCCTGCCAAGATAACCATGGAGTAAGTGTGACAAGGCAATGGTGCTAGTGAAGTGCACTTCCTGACTTGACATGTGTGGGCCTGTTTCAACACCCTAGCCATTCTGTCTGACCAGCCTCAATGGGACTGGAGTATTGACCTGATAGCTGACTATGCAATCATGTCTCACCGTCAGGGTTCAGGGATCTGTTGTGACACAACAATGGGATACTGCTAATGGTTCTGAGATGAGGGCTGATGATGCAGCAAGTGCTGTTCATTTAGACATCAGCGTGTAGATTAGGCCTTACTAAAATGGAGTGCAGTAGCACTCAAATGATGGCTCAGGGACCTAACTGATGTGATAACTTAAGGACTCCATGTGAATTGTCACATGTTCTAGGCATATCCTAGTAGTATAGCAAAGTCACCATCTCCACATGGCCATATTCCTAGCTGTGTGCACATATGATGTAAACTAGGACTTACAGCTTTGCATGTGTAATTGGCATTGGCAGACTTGGAGTGCTTTGGCAATGGCATTCCCTGACATGAGATGTAAAGTGTGATATATACATGTTCATAGATGTCAATGAGAGTAAGGTTTTGACCATTTCCCTACCTCTCTTTTTTGCTCCCCCTTCTCTCCCTTTGTGTGCATCAGCATCATCTGGTGAAGGAGAAGGGGCACAGGCGAGTGGGGATGCAGCAGCCCACGGGACCCAGGAGGCTGGATCCAGCGAGGCCTAGTGGACAGAGGGCAAGTGGAAAGCCAAGGAGAGACCAGTTCTTCAACATCATCATTGGATTCTTCCTCCAGTGGACACTCCCTGGCTGTGGCAGACCCATCGGGGACCACCCTTGCACCATCTGTGTCTGCCACCCTCCTTACTAGCACCGCCCTTCCAATAGCGCCCCACCCAGTTGCCCATGCCCACTCACCCAAGAGAGTGGACATCTCCTTCACCGCAGGCATCTCTTCCCACTGCCCAATCAGCCTTGCTTCCCTCAGTAAGGAGTCTATTGACCCCCTGAGGTCCATCTCAGTGAGTGAGACAGACATCATGAATGCTATCCAGGGACTGACAGCTTAGGTACAGCAGAGCAATGCATTCCTGGAAGGCATTCAAAGTGCCCTGTCTGGCCTGCAGAGATTGTTTCAGTATCTGGCCTCCTTGCTGATGGGAGCCAGTGTCCCTTCTTCTTCAGTCCCCCCTCCAGCTACCTCTGCCCAATCCCATGCCCCTCTCCCCACACCCAAATAGAGCACACAGTCAGACCGGAATTCATTCACCTCAACAGACACGGTTTGCAGTGCCAAACACAAACACCACATGACCCACCACTGACCTGCACACAAGCAACACCCACCTGCACACACAACAACATCCACTCCCTACACTGACCCCCACACCATCCCTCCTGCACTGACACTACACCACTCACACCTGCTGGCACAATACCAACACTCCCGGATCCAGCCACTAGTCCCATCATACCCACAGTCACCACATTTCCAGACCCGCATACATCCACCCCATTTACCACATGCACACTCACCACTACTAGCAACACCTCCACATGCAGCACATCCACCTTACTTGCACCTTACCTTACCCAACAGATAGTCACCCATCCACTATGGCAACTCCATGCATCTCCTTTCCCCCTCCTCCCAAAACAACTATATGCCCGCAGTCACACATCCAACAGACACCCAGCACACACATGCCTTCCACCCACGCACCTGCACCCAAGACACCTACATGTATACACCTCACAACCACTCCTCTCCCTCCACTCCCAAACATTTTTCCCATGAACGCCCTTGTGTCCCTAAGAAAAGATTCCTTTATGAGTTTTTGCCCTCTTCCCTACCACTCTCCCATCCTGTGATTCCCCAAAACACACCAAGCCCCTCCCTGACCCCAGCCCTTCCACCTCCCACTCCTCCCTTGTCCACCCTGGTGTTGCCCATGCCCCTGCCATAAAATCTACCCCCCAAACCAAAGCTCCCCCCTCTCAAGGACAACCCAAAAGAGGCACAAAGTAACGGGAATGCCAGGCCCAACTCCCCCCAAAAACCAAGAGCAAACCCAAGGACCCCCCCTCTTAAACCTAACCCCCCTACCCACCATCCCATCTCCCTTGAGGTGCATGCCTGCCCCCTTGATGCCCCTACCATGTGGAGGCCACTTTGCAGTCAGGAGTCAAGTTGGGGCATGCAAAGTCACCATTTGTGCCTGGTGACACATGGACTATTTGGGATGGTCAGTTGGCCATATTTGAATATTTTTGAAGTGCTTCACTCTTTGTTTATAATAGATATGGGCCAACCACCTGTAGATCTCGATAGAGACATACTTGTCCTGCCTTTCCTTCATGATGGATGTTTTGTATTTGTGCGATTTGGTATGTGCGTGTTGTGTGTATGTGATAGGATTGTGTTGCAGCATGTGTTATGTAGTTTCCTTGTACTTTCTTCTCTGTGATGTGTTGTGACGGTGTTGTGTGGCATTGTGTGCTTGTTGTGTGTGTGCATTTATGTTGTTGTGTGTATGTGTGTTGGTACGGGTGCTTGTTTGTGTGTGTGGCCATCGCTCGCCATACCAGATGGTGTGTTGTGTGTGGGTGTGTACTAATGCCTTTCCCTTCAGTGTGTGCTAGGTGGGTATACTTACAGTTGTTGTCTTCCTCTCCGACTCTGGTTCTGGAGTCATAATGCCATCAGGGGCAGTGGGAAGACTTCAGGTTCTGGGTCCATGGCGGCTCCGGATGTGTCTGTGTTCCTGATGGTGAGTGTCTTTTGATATTGGTGTAGGAGGCTGGCCTGGCTTGTAGTGGGTACCAGTGGTATTCACACCATCTGCCAGGTCCAGTAATCCCTTATTAGTAGAGTGTAGTAGTGTTCTAGCAGCTTAGGCCGATAGAGGTAGCTATAGCAGAGCAACTAAGGCTGAACTAGGAGACATGCAAAGCTCATGCAATACCACACATATCATATAGGCACTATGGGGGTTATTACAACTTTGGAGGAGGTGTTAATCCGTCCCAAAAGTGACAGTAAAGTGACGGATATACCACCAGCCGTATTACGAGTTCCATAGGATATAATGGACTCGTAATACGGTGGGTGGTATATCCGTCACTTTACCGTCACTTTTGGGACGGATTAACACCTCCTCCAAAGTTGTAATAACCCCCTATATCATAAGAAAGACAATACTCATTTTTATTCAAAATAAAGGTACTTTATTTGAGTGACAATGTGCCAAAAATATCTCAGAGGATATACTCCCTTAGGAGGTAAGTAACATATACAAAATATACACAACTAACCAAATCAGGTAAGCAAAACAGTCAGAAAGTAGTGCAAACACTGTAAAACACAATAGGATGCAATAGGCCTAGGGGCAACACGAACCATATAGTAAGTAAGTGGAATGCGAACCACAAATGCACCCCTAGGCAAGTGTAGTGTGTAGACATTTGCTGGGAGTGTGAGAAAACACTAAGGGTGTAAATGAGTCCCCACCCCAGGACCCAGGACCCAGGAAAGTAGGAGTAAAGTACTACTATTTCCCCCAAAACACACTAAAGTCGTGATAAAGGATTTTGCAAGGACCACAACAGACTGCAAAGCACTGAAGATGGATTCCTGGACCTGAAGTCCTGCAAAAGAAGGGGACCAAGTCCAAGAGTCGCTAACATGTCCAGGTGGGGTCAGGAGCCCACTAAATCCCGGATGAAAGTGCAAAATGGCTGACTCTGATTGGAAGAAGATGCTGGTTTTGCATCAACAAAAGGAGGTAGGAGGTTCTTCTTTGTGCAGAAGATGTCCCACGGCATGCTGGAGGATGCACAGTTGTTTTCTTGGCAAAATACCGCAAACAAGCCTTGCTACCTGCAAGAGTTGCATTTGGAGAAAAAGGGTGTTGTCCGGGCCCAGGAAAGACCAGGATGTCACCACTTGGGAAAGGAGACAGAGGGGGCCCTCAGCAATGTAGATAGCTCACTGGAAGAAGGGAAGCACCCACAGGAGTCCTTGAACACAGGTTCAAGAAGACTGAACACAGCAGTCATCTCAACACAGCAAAGAGAGGTCCCACAACACTGGAGGTCAACTCAGGGAGCTGAGCATCACAGGACGGAGTGCTGGGGACATAGGCTTGGCTGTGCATGCAGGATTTCTTGGAAATGTGCGCAGAAGCCCTTGTAGCTGCAGATCACACAATACACAGGATTACTGTCTGGGGAGGGAAGGCAAGGACTTACCTCCTCCAAATTCGGACAGTTGGACCTCTGGACAGTCTGGGTCACTTGGGTACACCACCTGTGTTCCAGGAGACAAGCTCATCAGGATGAGAGGGGACCCAGAGTACTGGTGAAGCTGAAGTTTGGTGCCTGCTGAAGCAGGGGGAAGATTCTGTAGACCCACAGGAGATTTCTTCATGGCTTCCAGTGCAAGGTGAAGGCAGACAGCCCCCAGAGCATGCACCACCAGGAAACAGTCGGGAAAGCCAGCAGGATTCGGTGCTACAATGTCACTGGTAGTCTTCTGTCTACTTTGTTGCAGTTTTGGAGGCGTCCTGGAGCAGTCAGCGGTCGATCCTTGGCAGAAGTCAAAGAGAGAAGTGCAGAGGAGTCCTGCTGGATTCTTGCAAATCGTAATCTGATGTGAAGCCCACTGGAGAGACCCTAAATAGCCCTCAGAGAAGGATTGGCTACCTAGTCAGGTATGCACCTATCAGGAGGGGTCTCTGATGTCACCTGCTGGCACTAGGCACTCAGAGGCCTCCAGAGTGCCCCACACCTCTGGAAACAAGATGGCAGAGGTCTGAGACACACTGGAGGAGCTCTGGGCACCACCCCTGGGGAGGTGATGGACAGGGGAGTGGTCACTCCCCTTTCCATTGTCCAGTTTTGCGCCAGAGCAGGGATTGGGGGTTCCCTAAACTGGTGTAGACTGGCTTATGCAAGGAGGGCACCATCTGTGCCCTTCAAAGCATTTCCAGAGGCTGGTAGAGGCTACCCCTCCCCAGCCTTTACCACCTATCTCCAAAGGGAGAGGGTGTAACACCCTGCTCTCAGAGGAAATGCTTTGTTCTGCCTTCCTGGGACTGGGCTGCCCAGACCCCAGGAGGTAAAAACCCTGTTTGTGGGGTGGCAACAACTGTAGCTGCAGAGAAAACTCCGTGACCTGGTTTGGCAGTATTGGGGGTCCATATTAGAGCCCCAGGATGCATGGAATTGGCTCCCCAATACCAAATTTGGAATGGGGGACAATTCCATGATCTTAGACATGTTACGTGGCCATATTTGGAGTTACCATTGTGAAGCTACATATAGGTATTGACCTATACGTAGTGCACGCTTGTAATGGTGTCCCAGCACTCACAAAGTCCGGGGAAATGGCCCTGAACTATGTGGGGGAACGTTTGCTAGTACAAAGGTGCCCTCACACTTAGTAACTTTGCACCTAACCTTCAGCAAGTGAAGGTGAGACATATAGGTGACTTATAAGTTACTTAAGTGCAGTGAAAATGGCTGTGAAATAACGTGTGCGTTATTTCACACAGACTGCAATGGCAGTCCTGTGTAAGGGTGTGTCTGAGCTCCCTATGGGTGGCAAAAGAAATGCTGCAGCCCAAATGGATCTCCTGGAACTCCAATGCCCTGGGCACCTAGGTACCATATACTAGGGACTTATAAGGGGGGTATGTCGATTGAAATTGGTAAATGTAGTCACTAGCCTATAGTGACATATCTAAAGGCAGAGAGAGCACAAGCACTGAGGTTCTGATGAGCAGAGCCTCAGTGGCACAGTAAGGCACTACACAGGTATACTCATTTAGGCCACAAGCTATGAGCACTGTGGTCCTGGCTTGCAGGATCCCAGTGAGACAGGCAAAAACATACTGACATACATGTAAAATTGGGGGTAACATTCCAAGAAAGATGGTAGTTTCCTACAACTGGTCGCTTCCACCAGGGTTTTCGTGGCAGTCCTACCGCACAAGATATCCTGGCAATGTGTTACCTCGTAATATGCACTATGGTAACATGGTCCTTGCCTGACTGGGGATGCCGGCCTTGGTGGTCCGTCCGCACTTGCAGTACTGGCGGTGTATTGTCTGTGTCCTGTTGGGAACACCGCCATTGTCATAATATGGCAGTATTCTCCGCCGGGCCTGTGGTAGTGAGACCGCCACCTCCACGGTGGCGGTCCTTGGATCGCCAAACTCGTAATCAAGGGCTTAAACTCTGTAGAGAAATTGTATTGATTGGTTGTATGGAGACCTCCTCTGCATAATTAACTGCAACTGAAGGGTCTATTAAATTTTGTTTAATGGTATTTAACAATGAACTAAAGTTACTGAGAAAAGAGTGAGGGGCACCAGTCTTTCCTTGTTACCCAGAAAGAGAGAAAAACATTTGTCTAAAATACATTGGTTGACAATCAAAATGCCCTTAGCTGTCCACTCCTTTCAATTAAACACCTTTGCATTAATCTGAGTAAGGGTATTATGCCAGATAGGAGAATTAAAAGATTTATTGTTATTGTATTCTTATATGGTGTAGGAGGCTGGCCTGGCTTATAGTGGGTACCTTGTGGTACTTACACCTTGTGCCAGGTTTAGTTATCCCTTAGTAGTAGAATAGAGGTGTTTCTAGCAGCTTAGGCTGTTAGAGGTAGCTATGGCAAAGCAGCTTAGGCTGAACTAGGAGACATGCAAAGTTCCTACTATACCACTTATATCATACAGCACAATATCATAAGAAAACACAATACTCAGAGTTACTAAAAATAAAGGTACTTTATTTTAGTGACAATGTGCCAAAAGTATCTCAGAGGATACCCTCACTTAGGAGGTAAGTAATATACACAAATTATATGTACACAAACCCAAAACAGGTAAGTAACGGTAAGAAAAGTAGTGCAAACAATGTAGAATCACAATAGGATGCAATAGGTAGACATAGGCCTAGGGGCAACACAAACCATATACTCCAGAAGTGGAATGCGAATCACAAATGGACCCCAGGCCTATGGGAAGTTGTAGAGGGTCGCTGGGACTGTAAGAAAACAGTAAGGGTGTCCAAAATACCCCACCCCTGAAAAGTAGGAGTAAAGTTACCCTACTTCCCCAGAAAGACAGAATAGTCGTGATAGGGGATTCTGCAAGAACCACAAGCACCAGCAAAACACTGAAGATGGATTCCTGGACCTGAGGACCTGTAAAGGAAGGGGACCAAGTCCAAGAGTCATGAAAGTGTCCAGGGAGGCAGAGGCCCACTAAACCCCGGATGAAGGTGCAAAAGGGCTGCCTCCGGGTGGAAGCCAAAGATTCAGCAACAACAAAAGGAGCCAGGAATTTCCCCTTTGGTAAGAAGATGTCACCCGGCGTGCTGGAGGTTGCAGACGTGTTTCCAAGCAGAAATACCGCAAACAAGCCTTGCTAGCTGCAAAAGTCGCAGTTAAGGATTTTGGGTGCTGCTGGGGACCAGGAAGGACCAGGATGTCGCCCCTTGGAGGAGGAGACAGGGGTGGCACTCAGCAACTCAGAGAGCCCCCACAGAAGCAGGCAGCACCCGCAGAAGTACCGGAACAGGCACTTAGAAGATCTGAGGACAGCAGTCAAATCAGAGTCACAAAGGAGGGTCCCATGATGTCAGAGTCCAACTCAGCGAGTTGGGCAATGCAGGACAGATTGCTGGGGATCCAGGCTGGGGTGTGCACAAAGGAATCCTTGGAGAAGTGCACAGAAGCCGGAGCAGCTACAAATCACGCAGTACACAGGTTTGCTGTCTGGCTTGGGGAGGCAAGGACTTACCTCCACCAACTTTGGACAGAAGGGCCACTGGACTGTGAGAGACACTTGGACCCAGCTCCTGTGGTCCAGGTACCATGCTCGTCAGGATCAGAGGGAACCCGTGGGAACTGTGATGCAGAAGTTTGGTGCCTGCGTTGGCAGGGGGAAGATTCCGTCGACCCACGGGAGAGTTCTTCTTGGCTTCCAGTGCAGGTTGAAGGCAGACAGCCCTCAGAGCATGCACCACCAGGAAACAGTTGAGAAAGCCGGGAGGATGAGGTGCTACAATGTTGCTGGTAGTTGTCTTGCTACTTTGTCCTGGAGCAGCCAGCGGTCGATCCTTGGCTGAAGTCAAAGAGGGAAGTGCAGAGGAACTCTGGTGAGCTCTTGCATTCGTTATCTGAGGAATAGCCCAGAGGAGAGACCCTAAGTAGCCAAAAAAGGAGGTTTGGCTACTGAGAAATGAGGCTTGGCTACTGAGAGAGGTAAGCACCTATCAGGAGGGGTCTCTGACATCACCTGCTGGCACTGGCCACTCAGAGCTGTCCATTGTGCTCCAACACCTCTGAATCCAAGATGGCAGAGGTCTGGGACACACTGGAGGAGCTCTGGGCACCTCCCCTTTCCTTTGTCCAGTTTTGCGCCAGAGCAGGGCAGGGGTATCCCTGAACCGGTGTAGACTGGCTTATGCAGAGATGGGCACCATCTGTGCCCATCAAAGCATTTCCAGAGGCTGGGGGAGGCTACTCCTCCCCAGCCCTTCAGACCTATTTCCAAAGGGAGAGGGTGTAACACCCTCTCTCAGAGGAAATCCTTTGTTCTGCCTTCCTAGGACCAGGCTGCCCAGGCCCCAGGGGGGCAGAATCCTGTCTGAGGGGTTGGCAACAGCAGCAGCTGCAATGGAGACCCCGGAAAGGCAGTTTGGCAGTACCCGGGTTCTATGCTAGAGACCCGGGGATGCATGGAATTGTCCCCCCAATACCAGAATGGTATTGGGGTGACAAATCCATTATCCTAGACATGTTACATGGCCATGTTCGGAGTTACCATTGTGACGCTACATATAGGTAGTGACCTATATGTAGTGCGTGCGTGTAATGGTGTCCCCGCACTCACAAATCCGGGGAATTTGCCCTGAACAATGCGGGGGCACCTTGGCTAGTGTTAGGGTGCCCACACATTAAGTAACTTGGCACCTAACCTTCACCAAGTGAGGGTTAGACATATAGGTGACTTATAAGTTACTTATGTGCACTGAAAAATGGCTGTAAAATAGCGTGGACATTATTTCACTCAGGCTGCAGTGACAGTCCTGTGTAAGAATTGTCTGAGCTCCCTATGGGTGGCAAAAGAAATGCTGCAGCCCATAGGGATCTCCTGGAACCCCAATACCCTGGGTACCTAGGTACCATACACAAGGGAATTATAAGGGTGTTCAGTGTGCCAATGAGAATTGGTGAAGATAGTCACTAGCCTGTAGTGACAATTGTGAAAAGCAGAGAGAGCATAAACACTGAGGTTCTGATTAGCAGAGCCTCAGTGATTCAGTTAGCCACCACACAGGGAAAACATATACGGCATACATTATGAGCACTGGGGTCCTGCCTGGCAGGATCCCTGTGACACATGGGCAAAAACAAACATACATACAGTGAAAATGGGGGTAACATGCCAGTCAAGATGGTACTTTCGTACATATAGCTTGCGATGCCTGATGAGGCATTAAAGCGCTTTTTGGAGAGTACCTCGCTATTCCAGAACCCAAAGATGGATACTGGTGGGTTAGAAGAGGGAAATTTAAATTGTTATTGGGAGTGGTGGGAGTGCTAGACATGTGAGTCTGTTAGGTTGGTGAATAAGAGAAAGGATGGATAGAGGAGGGGAAGTTTATAAAGGATTATTTGAGGGTTCATAATAGTAAAGGTGGTTTCGGAGGCGTCAGAGAGCCATTTAGTTGTATGAATAGGGTAAAGGATGGATAGAGGGGGGAAGAGTTTGGGAAGGGTTATTTAGGAGTTAATAGTAGTAAAGAGGTAGTTTGGGAATGTATAAAAAAGATTTAGCTACAGTTCAAGATTGATTAATAATGGGGGTGTAAAATACCTTTGGTTTTTGTACAGCAGGAGATTTGTGAAGGCGAATGAAAGTATTAAGGAAAGTTCTAATCTATACAAGAGACTTTGTTTAGGGAGTGAGACACCTAAATGAGAAACCCAAAGATGTGTTATTATAAAGGCAGAATTATATTTCATAAAATAAGGGAAATGAACACATCTATTTGTCCCTTAAGCAAATGTAAAGCTATATGTGTATTTTTCCATTAGTTGGAGTGGAAATAGTAAATCCTTTCCCCAAAGTCCAAAAATTTCCCTACTTTTGGTTACATTGCATTGTCTTTATTTTTCTTATTTAGTGCCAGTAGATAATTATATTTAGGACCTCGTACCTATAGAAAGCCAGTTTATTCATGTGTCTGTATCTTTCGTACCATTTGCCGAATCTTCACAACATTTTCAATATATATATATATATATATATATAATTTTCAATAATAATTAAATCATTGTTTTTTACTTAATCTTACTTTTTGTGATTTGGATGTATGTTTTTGTCACATATGTTTGTTGAGTTTAACTCTTAAGTATTTGTTAATATTTTTAGTGCAGTTCTTTCAACTGTTTAAATATTGTTTTGCTCTTTTTGAGTATGTATACATATATGTATATGATTTAAATTAATAATTTAAGCTATTAAATTGTACTTTTATTAATATTTTGCAGTTTAATATAGAACATAAACTACATAAAATGATACATTTATGAATATTTCTATGTACTTACCTTTTTGACGATATTATGCTCCACAACATGGTTGACAGAACATTTTGGTTGTTTGCATACAAGATAAACGTGATATTTTGGTTGATAATATTTTTGACACAATTTTCATGTGTCACAATCATTTGTAAACAATATTTTGTTTACCTCTACATCCTTCTACATGTGATATTAGGCATATTGATCGAAGAAGATACAATGTACATCAGATAAAATAATCAGAAACATACCTCTAGAAAGAGTTCTCACAAATTCCTATACTGTTTCAGCCTCCTTCCACACTGTTCCCTTCCGAAATACTCCCTCCCCTTCTGGCTACAGTGACACTCAGTATATGCTCAAGAACAAAGTCGGTGATGCCTGAAAGTGGGTGTTGTGCCAGTCCTGAGGACAACATCAGACCTAACAGGCATTCTGTAATCATTTCCCTTTTCTTTGATGCAGATATATTACTAAGATACCCTGCTGCCAAGCTTTCTACTCCTAAAGGACATGAGGGGGGCATTGGTGGGTAAAGGACTGATAGGCCTCACCAAGAAAAAAGAAACAATGTTAGTGGCTATTTAGAGCCAGGATTTATTGGAGGGATGGCTGCTCTACTCAGTGAAGGACTCTGGTTCCAGTGGGACAGATGCTCAGGAACAGGAATAGGAAAAGGACTAAATGACACCCTCATAAACCCTACTCACTTAACAACAGATATTACCAAAGTGGCTGACTTGGATTGGAGTAGAGTTTCTCCCAGCAACCCCTCGAGGAAGAGGAAAGGATGAGAATTATTAGGGTAGAGGTAAGTCGGGCACTGAGGCAGAGAGCCACTCTCCTTATTTCTGACCACTGTACATTGGACACAAGTGGTTCAATAGTTGCCCTTAGAGAAGCCAGCTACTATGTCAGGGGAGCTGCTCCCTTGGCAAATCTGACTTAGCTCCTTTCAGAAGTGTTGTTATTGCACTACAGGGAAGGTGTGGCTAGATAAGATTTACTAATGGAGAATTCAAAAAGTCTAAGGATGCGTTTTAGGGACTTATTACTAGTGCCTTAACATTTTTGATGTAGCTGGTAACAATGTTTGCCAATTGCTTATAAAGGGACATATTTATTAAATATGAAGGCATGACTGACATAAGAACGCAGAAAGGAGCTTGCTGTGGGGGAAGGAGTGGCATACGGCAAATTAGGTGACCATAGAGTTATGTAGTGCGGAGGAAACTCTAACCAGGATGTAGGAAGGTAAAAGTGTCCAAAAACACCAGAGATCCTCGGTCTCGAGAAGGTACTAAACGGTGCCAGTGTGTTACGACTTGTAAGCAGTCTTCTGGTCAAAGATGACTTGGTACACCGAAGCAGTAAATGACACCCATTTAATATAAAAGAAATATAAAAATATTGAAATTAGAGTAACAGGTTCATGGCAAAATATATCCATAGGTACCTATATTGCAAATTAAGGCGCATATTCAGTTCGATAGACCACATAATAAAGTGGCAGGTTTCAGTCTTCATTCAGTTATGCAGCAGATGGTGGATTAGGTGGCAAATACGACTAATCCACAATTATGTAAAAAAATCGGGGTTGCAGATTCATATTTTTAGAGTGACGCTGGTTACAATAAAAGACACACATTTTCAGTAACAAATGCTGTCAAATTACTCTCAGGAACCATTACCAAATATTGCAAAACAAACGAGTCAAAACAAAACAACAGACTAGATTATTTACAAGTAATACACAACTACTCTAAAGACAGTGCAATAAGATACAAGGTCAAACAGTGAAATTGTAAATGAGTGTTTTGCATTGCCCCAGATCATAGACTCACTCTCACCTGTGGATTCATTCATACACACAACAGTCGTTGAACCTCTCGGTCAACTGTGTCACACACAGATTGCACGTGCTCATGGCTCCCACTGCTTTCTGCTGTTCTCTCAAGGGGTGCTACTGCAGATAGGATACATTCTAGTAGATACTTTTATAAAGTGAGTACTGTGCAGGTCTTTTGCCTGCAGTGCTGATGCGTATTCTGACTATGCGTGTGTTTCGCGGCTCATATTTTGCTTTGTGTACAGGTTTTTCATGAGAGTGCAATTGCGGTCTTGCATTATCTGTCGCAGCCGCTGTCGTTCTGCTCTATAACAGGCGTGGCTTCTTCTTCTTTCCCTAAGAGGAACTTAACAGACATCATCTTTTCAAGCAAGTATTTTTATTTTATACGACAAGAGATTAAAAGGGATTTTTTCAAAATTACACGTGGCACATCAGGACCTAATTAACCGAAATGACCACCTAAAGGGTTCTGACATGGCATTGCCAGATTATTATACGAACATGCGCAGTGAGATTTTTAATTAACACCGCTGTTTTACAATGCATTGATTAATACGCCCTATATCACTGAGTTGTAATGGGAGGCAATGGCCTATGGCTTAGCATGAGTTGGAGTTTTGCCCAGAGTCGGCTAATTTTCGGAAAGAATATGAAACAACATTTGAGGATGTTCTTCTAGTGTGTAATACAGATTTCTTACAGAAAATTATTTCAATCAGAATTCAATGAGATGAACTAAAAAGGTCACTAATCATTAATTATGGATGCCAAGAGACTGCTTTGTACAGTACTTGTGTACTTCTCTCTGTATGTTGCCTGTAAAAAGACTTCTAAAATCCATTACGGGGCGTTGCAAGTCTTAACTTATGTCCTTGTAAATGAAATCAAGAATATCGCTTTGGCTGCAAGACCTTTCTACGTGGTTTAGGCATTTTTAGGTCGAGCGTTAGCATTCGGCCTTCTGTATACTAGAGTATACAATAGAGTGAGTTCTAGCCTTCTCATTTGTTAGTTGCAGAGTCCTTCAAAAATTCTTGCTTGCTAGTGGTCAGTTCTGCTTCTTTGTCCTGCCTTTTTTCACTTTGGGAGCAGCACAAAGTACTGTGTAATTACTCTATGTCCTGTTTATCTCTTCTGTCAGGGACTTTTTTTTGTCATCTGCCTGTTTCAGCTCAACAGTGTGGGTGCTTGTTCAGTCCCTCCTCCACACCAGCTCCCTCTGCAAACATAATAAAAACACAGGAGGGCTTCTCCAGGGCCAGCTCACTCTCCCTCTTTTCTTGCGTGCCTGAAGTATGGCGTGCGCTGAATAAAAGGAGAGCCGCAAGGTTCGCGCAGCAGTTTCTGGAAACGCACTTCAATACCGTGTCCTGTGTCTTTTTCTGCGCTGCGTACCAGGCCCGCTTATCAGACAGGGCCACACAACAGTGAAGCACCCTAACACTTTTGTGTACTTTCCACGCTACATCAAACTGCGTGAATAAATATTTGCAACGCCGGAGACTTCTTTTTCAAAAAGCCTCCAAACTATGCTCCAAAAGCGAAACAGGCAGTGGAGAAACTCTGTCTCCCCTCGCATTCCTCCGTTGACGTCGCTGCCCCTGTGAGGGGTCTCAGGAAACCCCGCTCGGGGGCCCGTCCATGATGAGGAGGAGGTGGGTGTGCTGCACGCGCCATTTCATTCTCTGTTCAAAGCGGAGGCCGCGCGCAGCAGACAGAACTGGGGCCAGCGCGCGCAAAGCTCCATACGCATCGCGCAGCCTCGTACTGCTCAGCTCAGGAGGCTGGTGAGTATCGGAGAACTCCTCCTGGGGGCTACAAGCATCAGTGACGGGGTCTCGGCCTTCTCACCCATCACAAATACAGTGTAGTGCCTCTTGCCTTCGGTTGACTCTGCCCTCTGCGAGGGCGTTCTTTATTAGCCCTTGTCTGCTCCATGATTCACATCTGGTTAGAGAACCGCCACTCGGCTGGAGCTGGCCCTGTCTCCGCCTACAATTTGAGTTTACCTTTACATAGATCAAGCAGCAAAACCCACTCTTGGCGTGTTTACTACCTTTGTTACGTTGCATGTTGATTGCAGTGTAGCCGAAATGTTATCATAATATGATGTTTGTTTGTACACTGTTGAAAGAGGAATGGTTGTGGATAGGGTAGAATGGACAGATCACCGATTTCTGCACCAAGACATAGGTTGCTAATGAACAACGCGGCGTTTTATTGTAATCTGTTTTCATTGGCAAGTTTGTAATTTTATTAATCAGATTTCCTCTGTTTCTTAAATAGCACCTCGCTGTAGCGTATCATCTGCTTATTGTCCATCTTCTCCGTCGCTCTCACCCAGCTTCTTCCCTCCATTCATCTTTTTCGACCCACTGTATACCGGACCTCTCTTTATGGGCTTTTAACCATGCCCATGTCACGCCCATCAGTTTGGTTGGTTCGTGGGCTTGTTTGTTTAGCTGAAGTCATTGAGCATTTCACACTGCGGTGCGCATATGGACAGTCGGACCCAGGCAGAACTTTGCCAGGCCTGTGATGTCAGCAGCCCTTCACTTAGGGAGCAGAGCTGAGGCTAAAAATGCATTCACGTGCAAATAATAGGTGTTTACATGCGCAGGAGTTGAAAACTCTTTCCTCCTGCCATAATCGCATTTCCCACAACGTAAAGAAACACTCTGAAGAAGCAGATGTTAAACTGTCATTTTGACTTTTCTTTCCTTTGGTATTTTCCTGTATACAGTGCTATTTCTAAGTATACATTGTATGTTTACAAGCTATATATAGTGTTCTGAATTCAAACAATTAGCCAACGTGACACTAAACAGACATAAATAAGATTTTATCACAGCTTATAAGCATCTTTCCAACTTTCCATTACTGTATGGCTCACGTGAAACAATTTGCCCAAGGTCACACAGTGAGACAAGGCACAAACAGGTTGCTGGAGACTCTAACATCCTGCTCCTGAAGTGCAGTGTCTTAATGGCCGGAGCTCACCTCGCCCCCAAGACAGGCTACAGCCGAGAACAAGAAATGCTAACTCGTCAGGCCAAAAGTTTGTAAATGCAGATAATTCAGCGCTTATAGGGTCTTTAATGCATAATGTAGAAGTAAAGCTCGTTCACTATTAAGGCGTAACCAGCAACGCACTTTCGACGCCCACCACAGCACCTCCATGGCTCCCTAGGCGCCATCTGCGCCTAGTTGGAGACCGCAGTGTGCGCTAAGAGCCGGCAGGCAGTGGGCTCATCACCCTGGCTTAGCCACTGCACAAAGGATGCTACCAGCCACATGTCTGAGTCAGAGATTAGGGCATCACGATGGAACCTCCAGCGCAGATTAACAGCTGGATGTAAACAAAAGGTGTCTCAACTTTGGCAAATGCTCAAGTGCAACTTTCAAGTCGCAAGCTCTTTCCACGACCTGGTGGAGGCAACTCAGCCTTTTCACTGCTGAGGTCGATAACATGATTATTATGCAATTAAACACTTCTTGGACCAACATTTTTTTGCAGTATTTGATAAAGCAATAAATGTAACTTTGGAGGCTGCACGGTCCAGGTAACTACCAGGACTGAATATCCACCTTGCACGGGATGTAGCTTGCAAGCTGCAAGATGCAGCAGCCTTAAGCCTAGTACAGGCCTTCACCGGTGAGTAGTAAATGCTTTTGTTTAAAATTATTGACAAGGAAGTGCTCCTTTTATCTCACTCAGTCCAGGTTTTTAGGTCAAGCCTAGCCAGTACGCATGCACTGTCTCACGACTGTTGTAATCTACTTCTATGTGTATATGTGTGTGTAATATAAATAAATATAATAAATAATGGCAATATTTTCATTTTTTGCTGCAGATAGAGGAAGAAGATGAATTGAAGTGCTTTAGTTAGATGCAGGGCCACTGGAATTATGTGGCAGACAGGACAAAATTATGCAGTAGGGTTGACCAATTTATGTTGCAACAAAAGTCCAGTTATACATTTACAACGCCAATAGCTCTAACTCAAACAAATGCAAGACCTATTGCATTGCAAATGCTTGTTACTGTTTACAACTGTTTTAAACATAAAGCAGTTTCTACTGTCCAGATACTTAAGGAGACAGACTTTACAAATGTAAAGGATATGCTAAAGGGGTGTAACTGGTGTGTGCACTCTCCTTTTGCTTCCCTTCCACAAGGCACTATGGTATTACAGAAAGGGCTGCAGAGTCTTGTGTGGTGTCCTCTGTAATATGGATAGCACCTGAGGACATTCAGTAGAGAATGGTCACAAGGGACAATGTTCTCTTTGAGTGGTGGTGTGGCAGTAGGTAAATGAGGTGACCCCCTGTCTTGCAATCGTGCCTTTTTAGTGATGCTGGGAAAGAGGCAGATAGTCTTTAGAAGGTGCCATGATCGCCCAACACAAAGGTGTTGAGAAGTCAGTCTGCCCCTCAGAGTGCCATTTAGAAGAGGGGAACTGTAGTCTCAGTGTCCCCAAGGGATCTCCCTGCAGATGGGTTTTGTTACTCACTACACCTTGTGCAGGGGACCCCCCATATTTTAAATGTGCAGCTTCAAACGGCCAGTCCACGTTTCACTCAAGCATGGCATGGCAGGCCTGTGCATATGCAAGACATTCAGCAAAACATATAGTCACAAGTTCAAAATGGCAAAAAATCATACTACTCTTGTCAAATAAGCATTAATGATTTGAATAGGATAGTAAATGGTGGTTGTGTGGGGGCACTTCGATTGATTAATATGACAGCAGCCTCTGACACCATCAGCCACTTCATACTGGTAACCAGACATCAAGATGTGGATGATATAGTTACTGTCATCAAGTGAATATACACTTTTTTGAGGCCCAAACAGGGTTTGTGACTTTTCCCCTATGCTGTTCTAAACACCTTAGCTTTAGAGTTCCCATGGATTAATATTATCACCTCTTTTGTTTAACACTACATGCACCCCCTTGGCAAAGTTACTCCAGTATACTGGGGCACAATTCAACATTTGTGGTGATGATACTCAGTCAGTCTCTTGGTTATCCTTCCCACCAAAGCAGGAAAAACAATCATCTATTTCTGACTTAAGAGTTTCTACTGATTTGTGATTGGTAGATACCCAGCAATTTTGTGAAGTTAAGCCATCAAAAATGTTACTTCTGATCACCTAGTTACATGCAGCTAAGTGACACACCTCTTCCTGGCATCAGTATATTGGTCCACTCCCACTACTGGCCAGTTCAAGTCAGCATTTCGGTATACATGTTCACACTAAATTACCCCTAAGCACACAGGTAGCTAAGGCAGCCAACACCTGGATCTTTCAAATGACAACTGTTCTATACATTGAAGTCATATTCCTTTGATCAATAATCTAGTCCAGCCTAGATCAGACTAAGGCAATTCTACCTACCTAGTGACGCCTGAAAAATGATTAAGGAAGTAACAGTTAGTACATAATGCCACTGCTCATATGGTTATGTTACCATCAATGAAGGAACACATTTCGCGTGCAGTGAGACACCTTCATAAGTTGCCTATTAGGAAGAAAGTCCTCTTCAAAGCCATCATACTCTTCCTTAGAGCAATTTACCTAAAGGTTCTATACTTTATGACCTCTATATTTACATAGCATAACCCAGGAAGAGCCTTGCAATCTGCACGCAGTATCCTGTTACAGGGTCTAATACTCATAGAATAATCTTTGCAAACAGAGCCTTCCCTGCAGCAGCAGCAGCAAGATGTTGAAACACACACCGTTTGAAATTTCAACTTGAAACTTTGCTTATGAGATTTAAAAAGTTAATGAAACCTGGATTTTTAACCTGTAACATTTTCTCTTAGAACTTATATTTATGTCACCTTTATCATGGATCACTGACATGATGTCGTATTCAACAATATTGTATAGTAAAAATATTTCCTATCCTTATAATGGAAAGTATAAAAATATAAAAAAATAATGTGCCACACTAATATTGTTTAAAAACATACAAAAACATAAATCCTGCGCATATATATATATATATATATATATATATATAGTTTCAAGTAGTAAATCTTAAATATTTTAATATATACCATTAATATAATGTTAACTAAATAATCTCACTAATATTTAATACTATATATATAAATATATACGTATATTAACACATATAGGTGAATGATTCTATATATATTCACTAAAAAACCCTACGGTAACTGTTACGCGCACCCCACCATGCAGTTTTCTCTTCAATAATTTTCCTACAAATGTTGCAGTGACATTATTAATGATGTCATAGAAGATGTCATGACTGATGTAATGTGTGGGGTAACCAGCAGTACATGGCGAGGATGTGAGCTACAGTTACCTTAGGGCACAAGTTAACTATAACATCCCTGTAACCTTTGATTTTTTAAGTCAATTCCTAAGGTTTTTTTAAATGTTATTTCCAAACTATAAAGTCCCTGTAATGTTTTTTTTTTTTAGTGAATATCTATTGTTTTTTTTTAACGTAAAGTAATTTTTAATTACTATACGTTAATCCAACCGTTAGCAATGCTCCGTGGGGGATTAGCCATAGGGCCTGGTAAGCAGCCAGGCCCTGTGTACAAACCCTCAAAGGCAGTCAACATGGGTGGGGGACACGCAGCCCTCCTCCATGGGCCAATTTTAGCCCGATCTCCCATGGCCTACCACCTATTTAAAGGGGAGGGGCATACATGGTCCCCCAACCTGGGTCAATATTGACCCCATGGACCCCATACCCTGGGGCCTGGCCAGCAATTAGAGGGGCGGTAGGTATGCAGTGCACCCTCCCTCGGCCAATATTGGCCCCAGGACCCCATCCCCAGGGATTGGTCTGGCATTTAAAGGGGGTAGGGGGCATTCAGACTCTCTCCATGGGCCGATATTGCCCCCAGGGACCCTATCCCCCCAGGGCCTGCCCAGCAGTTAAAGGTGGAAGAGAGGCACACAGCCTCCCTCCCTGGGGCCAATATTGGCCGAGGGGATTCCATCCCCTGGGGCTTGCACAGCATTTAAAGGGGAGAGAGGGGCATGCAGCCCCCCTCCATGGGCCAATATTGGCCTTGGGGACCCAAACTCCTGCGGCCTAACCACCATTAAGAATGGGAGTGGGTACACAGCCCCCTTCCCCAGGCCAATATTTGCCATGGGAGATGCCCATACCCTGAGGCCTCACCTCAAATTCTTGGGTTCCTTGGCCCAACTCAGGGCACCCATAGTTGGAGGCCACAGGGGGAAGCCCCAAGGCCCCTCAGTGCCCCTCAGACCCCATCCAGTCCCCCTCTTCCACTGAGATCTGACTTTCTGATTGCTCTTGCATGGTGGGAGCTGTCAAATAGCTTCTGGCAAACAAGAGCATGCAGTTATGTCGCAAGGGGGGGGCACCTCAGGACATAGAGAACCAGCCCGGGGGGGATTGCAGTCTCCAATAATGGCTCCAGGAGAGGGCAGCATGGCCCTCCTCCTTTTGAAATGCATGGCCTGGTGGTCCCTGGGGCTGAAAACGGCCCAGAAGGGGGGCCTGAACAGCACCGCTCCCCATTGTTAAATTGATATGGCCCCAGGAAGGAGGCATGCCCCCTTCATTTTGAAAATTGGCCTTGCCCTGGGGAGGTAGCACTCTCCAGGACTGTAAGCGGCCTGAAAGGGGCCGCGTGTAGCTCCTTCTCCAATATATAGATTTATATTTGTCCACGGGACCTGTCTCACCTGGGGGCTGCAGTGCAAACAAGCATGGGAGACTGCATTTAAAAAAAAAAAACTTTGCTGCAGGTTCACGGATCCACTGTGATTTTGCATAAAAAAATAAAAATAAAACATTTTTGGCCCCTGGCAGGGTCCGTTTGGGACCCCACCACCAGACCTAGGAGAAAAGGTATTCCTACCCTTCCCCCTTTTGTTTTTCTTTTTGGACATTTTTCTTGGGACTCCGCTGACCCTGGTTAAAGTGCTGGCAGTCAATCAGATTTAGGCTTGAGATATGTCAGACCTGCTGAAGATTTGCATCCCTAGATTTGCACAAAATTACAAAAAGCACACTTTATCTAGTAGCAAGGTCATGGTATTATATTGTAAAGCTTTTCACATCACCAGAATGGACGATAAGTGAATGACTGATAAAAATCCGACACCAATTTAGAAAAATAGATTAGATTTTATTATTAATTTAGACAACAAAACAGACTTTGTAGCTTTCGGACAGTTGTGAATTTCTAAGTCTTTGGAAAATACATTACTTTGCAGATTGAAAGGGCTTCCACTGAAGTCAATAGGGAAAACAGCAGTGTGCATTAGGGCACTTGTAGGGTGAGTTCCAGTGACCCCTTGGGAACTTAAGGTTCTGCGGGGACCTAGACCAAGATTCAACAGTCAGCCTTTTGTTACCTTGCCCAGGGAGTCCGGTTGTTGAGGTGACTTGGCTGTCCTTGGTACTGAACGGTCCACAGTAGCTGGGGCTTACACTCTACCCTTTGGATGTAGAGGTTTGGGGGGCCAAGCCCAGGAATCAATGCTAAAATCTTCATCACCTCATCTGGTGGCTCTGGGTGCAGAGGTAGCTCATAGCAGTCAATCACCGGGCTGGTTGTGCAAGTAATGTGGGAATGAAAAAAAAGAATACAGGTGTATGTGTGGGTGCAGTGTCCTCCAGGCATCAGTTAGGTACCAGTGCTGGGCCCAGCTGGAAAACTGCTGTGAAAGCTGGCATAAGGGAGCCTGGTGGAGTGGGGGAGTGTCAGCGGTCAAGAGAGAGATATAGGATGTTATCGTAACCCCCCCTAATATCCAATGTGTATCCATCCATTGATCTAGCACTTCAGATGAAGTGACCTAGAACTCCGCCTGCTCTGTGTTTGGGGCATAGATGTAGCCCAGAAGAAAGAAGCTGTCCAACCTGCCCACAGCAAAAACATACCTCTCCTCTTCATCAATGAGAGTGGTGTGTGTTTGGAAAGCCATGCCTGGTCAGATCCAGAGGAGCCACCCCCCCGGACATAGGCAGAATATGTTGTGCCTCTCCTTGTTTTATCAGGGTACTGGAGCTTGCCACTAGTGAGGTGCATCTCTTGCAAAAAGCTAATATGTGCCTTATGCCGTTTGATGTCGCGATACAAGGACTAACGGGAACATGCTCTGTGCATCCTTCCCACATTTAGCGTGAGAAATATGGAGGGTGATCAGAATGCCAAGAGGGAGCAGTAGGTAAGCATATCAGGAGGTGGAAATGTTTTAGGGGGCATCCCTGCCCCAGTGCCCATTCGAGCCCATAGGTGGGAAAATGGTCAGTTGCTCGTGCTATTGGGGGAACAACCATTCATAACAAACAATAGAACTCAACCAACAAGAGCCTGCAGCTTGAGAGCTGCATGCCAAACAGTGTCTCAAAAACCAGTCCATAGAGTGGGGGGTATTATTATCCAGTGACATATGCTAATTGATAGGGGTTGGTGGATGGCAGACAGACAACCCAAGCCATTGTTCAATATGGAAAACAGTCCATCCGCCATCCACAGCTGAGCGGGCATTGGTGGTACAACCGTCATAGGGGGAGGCAGCATGAAAGGTATGAGAGCAGAGGTCACCATTCAGGGAGTGAAGATAGTCCAGTGAGTGATCATCAATATCTTCCTCTGAATGGTGTGCTGCTCGATGGAGACAATGGGGCATTAGAAGAGATCATCCATGTTTTGTGGTGTTACTTAGGGGCCAGACAACAGTCCAGTATCCCCCGAGATGCCAAACACCATGTCATCATCACTCACGGCAAAGCTAGAGTTGGTGTGTGGAATAAGCAAGGTTTTACATAGGGCAAAGCCCTGTTGCAATGGCTGATTACTGACTCTATTTCTGTTCTTGTGATGTGGGCACTGCAGGAGTTCCTCCAGAATTGCCATGGGGCCAAGCCCGTCATCCTCCAGGGCAGGACGTAGCACTCCTGTCTACCAGGGGATAATGATTCACCTCAAAGTAAGCTTCTATCCAGCCCCAAGCTGCCTCAGGCTCCATGAAGAAATTAGTCTGTTAGTCGTGTATGACCTTTAACTTAGCTGGGAATATTATGTAGTATTGGATGTGGAGGACTTGAAGCTGGTGCTTGACAGCGAGAAAGGAGCAGCATTCACGCTCGGTCTGCATGGTGTAGTTGGGGAAGACTGAAATCCTGCGGTTTTTATGTTTGAGCGGAGCTTTTCTAGCCACCTGCAGGATTGTGTCCCTATCCTTCTAATAAAGTAATTTGGCAACCATCGGTGAGGGAGGTGCCCCTGGTAGTGGGCGACGGGCTGGAACCGGGTTTGTCCTTACCATGGAGAAGTGAGGGGAGTCAGAGTAGGCCAGAGTGAAGGACTTCACCCATTCCTCCACCCGATGCTCCAGACACCAAACCCTGTCAAGAAGGTCTCTTGTGCATTTTTCTTGATCCACTACCTGTGTTTGTATGTCCTCAATACTGAATTACATATCTATAATTCTAGAGGCCAGTTTCTTTTGATCACCATGAAGCAGTCTGAATTCCACTCAAATTTCCTCAATTCTGGATTTTACAGAAGTATGCAATGTTTCTATTGTGTTTAAAACTACATCTAATTTGGCTGCAAGATCTTAAGACTGAACGGGTTGAGTGGTGTCTGCTGACTGGCAGCCTGGGGAGCAGGACAATGATGAGGGAGTCCAGGACTGTCCCTGGGTCTGCTTCTGTCTACCCATAGTTTGAGGAGGAACGACGTGAGAATACTACTGAACAGAGAACTGGACATTTGATGCCACCCCCTTGCAAGCAGGTGACCCAAAAGGAGGAGGTAAGGTGTGAGCAGATGCATGGCTAGGTGCTGTGGGAGAGTCACCAAACGGTGTGTAGGCTGCCGTTGAACCCCAGGTTCAAATCAGTACAGCCTATTGGGTGTTGTCAAAGTATGTCGAGGGGTAGCAAGAGCGGCTGTCATGTGGCTGCAGAAGCTTAAACTCAGATATGTCTACAAGACAGGACCCATTAGCTTGAGAATTGGTGGCCCCAGTCCAAGTCTTAGTCCAGTCTTGCCACATGTCCAGAGACCGAGGCGTGGCTCAGAACAAAGGCTCAGCTGCAACTTGCAGACCCACTCAGGGATGTTCAGGGGGTCACTGGGGCCACTCTACCAGGTGTGGTAATGGGGGGCTGCATGCATCATCAGAAATAGCCAAGGCAGGATGCATGAGGACCAGGGAGTTCCTGGAGAAATCTTCTCACCTCGTGGTCAAAGTTAGCAGGGCAATCAAATGCATGTCAATAGGGTTTCCTGGCAAGTCCAAAGAGGCCAAAGGTAGTTGGGTCCCATGGAGGAGGAGAGATTGAAGTGAAGAAATGGGCCTGAGGGGGCCTCAGGGGTTCCAGGGAAGGTGCTGCTCTGTCCTAAATATGAGTGCAAGAGCCTGGCACCCTAACCTGTGTGCCGTCTGCAAGCCGATTAAGGGACTCAACTGAGGTCTCCTCAGGAGCAGAGGAAGGATGCCTCACTGACATGATCCGCTTGGTGATAATGCTCTGCTCACCTGGCCCCGGCACTGCAGGCGGCCCGGCTAGCACTGTTCACAGAGTGCGCCACCATTGTGAGGTGCTTCCACAGGGAGTAGAGCTCAGAGGTCTCACCAGTGAGTAGTTAGGTGAGGAGAGGGCTGTCCTCCTCACACACTGTTGTGAAGTCGGTTCAGCAGTGATTATTCGGGCACCACCACTTTTGGGACTTTTGTGTTGGCTGCACTACAAGGTAGCCTGTTATTGTGTTAGCACACCAAATCAGGTAAGCACCACAAGCAGGCTGTGCTGGCCTGGCAAATGTGGTCCAGCTGAGTGCGTCAGTCCCCTTGGTAGAAGCCAGCCGTGCAAGTGGTTGCCACAACTACATCATCCTCCCATGTTCCTCCACTGGTGCGTGGAATACAGATCTGATCCAGGATGGCAGGATTTTGCTGGGTTAGTTCGCCTGCCGTCCCGGACCTTGTTCAGCTGGATGTCCACCATCTTTGGCGGATAAGTCACACCCCCACTCTAGTTTATGCAACAGTAGAGAAATTGTAGGACTTCAGAGGAGTTAAATATATTATTCCAACTCCATGCATCGCAGCAGTAGATGATGATGAAATTTAGTTTATTAGTTGATTAAACCCATAAACGTCGCAGGTTAATAATCTTAAAATCATACATTCAGTAAAAAACAAAAACTGTCACATGATTAGACATAAACATTCGACGTCATATCTTCCTGTTCTAGTCTAATGACCTAAAAGAAAAAAAAGGCACAATTTAGTAGCACCATGAGGCCTGACATACACATACTAATTTCGCAATAGATTTATGTGATCTTTTATGAGACAAAAAAATTTCAACTGATTAACTAAACCATTGTCCATCCTGCTTTCGCCTAAAAACTGGTGCAAAAAAAAGCATTTAACAGTGCAAAAAGAGTGAGACAAGCCTCTCCAGGCCTGAATGAACACACAAACTAAGTAAAAAGTGCATTGTGCAAACATTACGTGCAAAGGAAACTAATTGTATAAAGAGTGTGTTCTGTAAACATAAAGGGCGTGACTATTTTACTGCAAAACCTGCATCTTCTGTCAGCCTGTGGAGCCAAAAAACAGACTCTGATGCCCAGGACTAAATTGCCTGAATTTATATGGATAGGGCTTCCTTTGATGCAATAGCAGACAATCTCCCCATATTGTCATATTTTGTACGCTATGTTGATACACCTTGAGTGAGTGCGAGAGCGACTTACTTGTTCTGGATGGATCGACTATTAGGGATACAGGTATCCCATAACCCTGGTGTTTTTACATTGACTATGACCTCAAAGTGCATATATGTTGGAATAAGTTACATAATTAATTAACACTTAATAATTCATTGTTAATTATTACTTAATACATTTCCCAGCCTACAATCCTATATGTCCAGCAGCCCACACCTAAAATATAACTAAAATATATATTGTTACTCAATTTATATAATAATTAATCGATTAATTTTTTTATTATACATTAATTATGTTTATTTTTTATTTGTTATTTAACCCCTTAGTTCTTTAGCTATTGGGCCTTCCTCTCTCTCCCTGTGCTGAGCCCTTTTCTGGCTATTCATGCTTAGGGTTCCAAATCTTGTTGTCCACATAAGCCATCCACGCCAAATTTGCATCCTTTTTTCATTCTGGGGATTCAAAAGGCACCAAGGGTTTGTTGATTTCCCAGGTGGGCCTGAGAAATTGGTCAAAATACAGCTAAAATTTGTGTTGTTTAGGAAAAATAGGGGAAAAGTACTGCAGAATAAATCATTCGTTTTTTCACTGCAAATGTCATCAAGAAAGGGTTTTCAGTGTTAAAATCACCATCTTCCCAGCTTTCACGAACAGGCAGACTAAAATGAGAAAACCAAGTTTTCCAACACAGTTTTTGCATTTTACTGGGACATACCCCATTTTTGCTATTTTGTGTGCTTTCAATCTCCTGCCAGTTAGTGACAGAAATGGGTGTAGAACCTATATGTTTTTGAAAAGTAGACAAAATTCTGAATTCAGCAAGGGGTCATTTGTGTAGATCCTTCAAAGTTTTCCTATCGAAGGTAACAGTTGAAATAAAAAAATATTGAAATTGAGTTGAAAAATACAGCCATTTCTGCCACGTTTTCTTCTGCAGCTTTTTCCAGCTATGGCAGATTTTTTAAAGCAGTATACCATTAAATCTGTGGGACCCTTCTGGTTGCGGAATATATAGGGCTTGTAGGTTCATCAAGAACACAAGGTACCCAAAGCCAATAAATGAGCTGCACCTTGCAATGGGTTTTCATTGTACCCGGTATACAGCAATAAATTTGGTAAAATATGAAGACTGAAAAATGGATACCCAGGATGCCAATGTATTTCCAAAATGGGTACAAGATATGGGGTTTATAAGTAGTGCACATCTCTGAACTTTGGGTACCAATACTAGCATGTGAATTACAGGGCATTTCTCAAAATTACTTTTTTCTGACACACTGTCTTACTTTAGGAAGGCACGACAATTGGCAATAACACTTGTTCTTCTTTTCTGTATTCCCCAAGTCTCCCGATAAAAATGGTACCTCACTTGTGTGGGTAGGCCTAGTACCCACAAAAGGAAATACCCCAAAACCCAATGTGGACACATCACATTTTTACACTGAAAACTAACTTGTTTTTTTCAAAATGTCTAGCTGTGGATTTCGGGCTCTAGCTCAGTTGGCACTTATGGAAACCTAACAAACCTGTACATTTTTTACAACTAGGCACCTAGGGGAATCCAGGATGGGGTGACTGATGGGGCTCTTACCAGGTTTGGTCACCCAGAATTCTTTGCAAACCTCAAAATTTGGCTAAATAAAATATTTTCCTCACATTTTGGTGATGAGAAGTTCTAGAATCTGAGGGGAGCCACAAACTCCCTTTAACCCAGTGTTTCCCAATTATCCTGATTAAAATGGTACCTCACTTGTGTAGGTAGGCCTGTTGGCCGTTAGGACTAAGGTGCCACTATGAATCATTATACTCAATAATGTCTCAGTTGTGCTTTTAACCTTACCAACAAACACCATTATTAAAGGTGTAAGATACACTGGTGATTTGTCAGGTAATTTTAGCTCATATTTTCACTTAAGGGGATCTCCACTTTATCCAGAAAGATATCATTCCATCACTCCCTCAGAATTCTTTTAACGACGAGGTTGAGTCCACCCAGGTGGTACCATCCTACCTGGGTGGGGATAGGTGGTCAAATGATGAAGCATGGCACTACAATGTTTGTGAGACCACCTATTCCTTAAGGCGAACCCCCACCTGCAGAACACAGCTAACACTACCATACCTCAGACCTAAATTAGACCACTCCAGTAGTGATCTGATGACCAGTTAAACATGCCTGACCGATCTGTCCACTAAGATCCCCATATTCTTGTGTTGATGATGCCTGCCTTACAAAACCAGGTTGTTTTGTGATAGATAATTTTGATGTCTCCACAATACGTTTTGGACCCTTCCCTGTCGCAGCCACTTGCCCACCCACACAAAGGAGGCAATGTGTTTCTCGGGAGACATAGGGGAATGCTGGGTGGTAGGAAATTTGTGGTTGCCTCAAGATTCCAAGACTTTCTGTCATGGAATTGCAAAGAAAATGTGCTTTTTAAATAAAGTTTGTGATTTTTAAGGGATTCGGGGTGAAGAAAAACTGTTGAGAGCCACCCAAGTTCTGTACCCTTGTACTCCCCTGCCACTATTATGTTAAAGTTAATCCACCACTCGCACTGGTTGGTTTTAGCACCTCCAGAAATTCTGGTTTCAAAGCATAAATACTTATCAAAGTATTTGAATATTGAAACCGAGCCTTCCGAAGGTGAGCCACAAAGCATCCTCATGGCACCAACCGATTTATGGTCTATTCACATGCCATTCATGCACAGCACACAACACTTTCATACCGCCGGCCACAGGCGCAATCCAACCAATCATTGCACTCACATCAACTTACCAGCGCCAGGCAAGGGCCCATCACATTCATGTGCCACAGGACGGAATAAGCTTGACCACGTTTTCCCACCTGTCAAGTAACCTCCTCCTTCTACCTGAACATTCTCGAACAGATGCTTAAGGAACCTTTACCAATGACTCCCATGACAGCCACATGAGGCTCAGTAAGACATGTCTTTCATGCACCTTTGCGCACTCACTGTGCTAAATCCAACTCCTTCCATGTTTTGGATGGAAGCTGGGGTTGTCTGAAGATTCTCTGTGGGGCCCATTCCTCGAGTGAGTATATTGAAACTAAGGCAGACATGCTGGGGAGTTTTTGTGAAATTCTCTTGAGAGAATGTCATACACCTTATGAAGGAGAGTGTTTGGCACACAGGGTAGACCATGAGAATGTAGCATTTGTCCCAGCAACCATTATATGCAGTGCTGTGACTGTAATGCACTTATCATACAGCAAAGTTCTGACGGAGGATGAACATGGCAAGCAGGCCAAATACTGACCCATATTTGTCATAGTCATTTAGTGTGAGCTGGGCACCAATAGGTTTGTAACCATAGGTATAGATGATGTTTACTACCCTTACTATCTACCTTCTACCTATGCAATATCCCTGGGCAAGCACACCTACCGTAAGCTTTTCTTACCAGTTCATGTCTCATCAGAGTCCTGACTGATCCTTTATAATTGCCAAGTGAACCTATACTAATGCCTTCCATCCCTAGTTTCTTGAAGCTCAAGATAACATGTCTTTCATGGGCCATCAGTGCACTTACTGCACTAAATCTAACTCCTTCCAGTTTGTGGATGCAAGTTGGGGGTGCCCGAATATGCCTTTTGAGGCCTATTCCTCAAACTGAGTGAGCATATTTACGGTTGAAACTAAGGCAGATATGATGGTAAATACCACCTCAGATCTCTTAAGGAAAAAAACAAAAAATCATGTGGGACTCATTCACCAACACTTCTATTTTTGCTTTGAAAGTGAAGCTACAAATTGAGTTTGCACAGTTTAAAATAATTAGAAATTGTTAGAGGGAAATCTGTTAATAAAATAAGACAAATCATTTTGACACAATAATATAAGTTTAATCGATTTTCAGCTGGGAACAACAGACAGTCTCACATAGAGGCCATGACTGAAGTTCGAAGTTCTGGTTCAAACACCACCATTTATACTGTAAAAACCACAAAAAACTGTGGTCAAGAGTTCAGCATTTACGTAAGCAACTACAAGCAGTACAGATAAGGTAATGAGGTGCCTCTGGAAAGAAGCACTTGCACTTGTTGGCCTCATGGGTGGGCAAGTTACACTGACGTCATTCACCATATCTATCTTTCTGCACAACAAGAGATTATATGTTGCGTGCTGCTCAAGGTAGCCCATCCTTGCAAATACTTATCTGACCCTTTACACAGTTCCCCTTAACACAATATGAATGACTTGTGGTTTTTAGGACCCCTGTGCTAAGGGAGGATACACCCTTCTGTTCCACCCTGTTCATGCTAAGTGAACATTATGAAAGCAACAGTTGGTGCAGCTTTAAAGAAAAACTCTAATTCTAATGTGGCTTGGGCCTCTTGTGTTTTTCAGCACAGCTAACTTAACAATGCAGCATGTGTATATGTTTCCTAAGTAATAAGTGTTTGTTTGTCCTAAATATGACCTGCCTTTTCTATTGATCCCACAGTCTGTCTTTTTTAACATGTCATGTATTAAACCTTTCACTACTTACATTGGTTTACAACTATCTAGCCTAAAATGTTTGTATTGGGATTTGGGAACTTATGTTTGTTTGTATGTGATGTATTCCTATTCTTCCTATATCATTCCTCCCTCTAGTTGATTATTCAACTACTTTTCCTACCTTCCCATCTACTAATGAAACTAGGTGAATCATCACATACCCACTACTCTGTCCCTAACAATTTAGCTGTCATCCTTTTGCAACATGCTATTATTACCTGAAAAATAAGACACATCAAAAGCAACAACACAATCAAAGGCAACAAGGCCTTGAACAACCCCGACATCCAGGACGGCACCCATTCGATCCGGCCCTCGAACCACCCATCAGGGGCACCCCCCTCATCGATCATTTTCTTTTGTAGATCATGCAATGTCTGAATGGCCTGAGTTAATGTCCCATTGTCCGCATCATTGGCCGGCACATAAAGATCCAATCTTCTTACACACCCCTCCTTCCATGGCCATCATTAAATCAAATACATATCTGTGTTGCATTAACATCAGCCTAAGGGCTTGAAGTTCTTCCTTGATAGCATTGAACCCATCTTCAATTGCATTTATGGTCTTCATCAATTCAAAGTGTGTGATCTGCAGCCAGCGTGCAGTTGCCTTCGCCTGAATGAATGGTAGGATGCTACCAAAAAATATTTGGGCATCATTAAATAGTCTATGTTCCTGTCGAACGTCTTTCCACACTTCAGTACCAAGAAACTCAGCGGCTCGTTTTGTCCGATAATGGTGAAGCAAGGTTGTTGGATGGCTCATGGGATGGTCATGTAACTGAGAGATGTCCACACCTGGTATCACCAGGGAGGGGGTGTGCAAAGGCACTAGGGAGCAGAGGCCATTCCAGTTTGGGGGTAGTTGCATGTGGAGCCGGGCCCCACACATCCAGTAGTGATCCATCAGGCTGGAGGTGCCGCCCTGCATATCAGCGTTGTAGGTGGTGATGTTGCAGTTGAGGTTACTCCCCACCTTTATTGTCCCATTCCCTCTGAAACAAAGAGAAAACTGTGTTAATTTCATTGCTATTCTAGGTTGTATGGTAGTCCCTGTCCATGTATATCTCTGTATGTTCGCATCCCATATTTCCTGACACTGGCCTATTATCTTATTAAAGCTTAGTGGACCTTGTGTCTCTGTACCATTTATCATGGGCAAATACTGATCTTGTGATACTAATAACTGGCCTGCCTGCGCAATCAGGAAGCAGGGGTTTAGCTCGTGCAGTAACAGGACTAATGTGAGTTGGCTGTAGCTGTGCTCTCATTCTGCATAAAAATAGGTGCAGGAGACAATGTGTAATGTTTGGGGATACCTTTTTAGGGAGATGCAATTTATCTACTCCAGCAGCATGGGGGATGAGAGAGCATACATAACAACTGGTGTTGGATGTGGATGTGCCTATACTGTGCATGTGCTGATACCACACATTGTCAAACAAAGCAATATGGAGAGGGTGATGGTCAGTATCATTATCAACAGTTCTACGCATGCGTGTAATAATTGATATAGGATAAAAAAAAAAAAAAATAATCCAAGGGCTAAAAGCAGCAAAATCAGTGCAACGAGGAGGAAAAACAAACATAAAATACATAACTTAAAAGAAGAATTGTCTAAGATTGAGGCTTTAGAGGGAGGCTTTACTCCGGTTGCTTCTCCTGTTCTCCCCCCTCTTTTTCCTGCTCGGTGTCAAAAGGGATGGATGGCACTGGGAAGGGTCCATTAAATTTGCAGTTCTTCCATTGTCTTGCAAAATTGCTAAAGTTCCCAAAGGTAATGGTGTTTGTTGATTCTTTACAGGAGATGCGTTGGCGCGCTTCTTGGATGCACGTGTAACCTGTTTAGAGAAGAACTTTGCAACTTTGGTTAGCTCAGACATGTATTCATTCATTTCAGTTTGTACAACTTCAGGTGCACTCTCAGTCTCCAACTTATGTCTGGTTGGTGGCACAAATGTGCTCATTGTTCTACCTGTCACTATTTGATGAGGAGTCAAATAGTGCTCTGATCCTGGGGTATTTCTCAAAGCATAGAGGGTTAACAGACTTGGCATTATGGTGAACACAAGGTCCTGCTTCAATCCACCTTGAGAATGGGCAGACTACAACTATAAGATAGCGATAATGATTGCATCTGTCAATCATATCAATGCAGTCAATGTGCAGTTCCTTAAAGGGACCTTGTGGGCGAGGTATTGTAGAAGCTATTACCTTAAAGGTGGGATTTGGTGAACACTGCTGGCACACTGTGCAGGTGTGTGTGTACATTGTAATCATCTCATGTAAGTAAGGGACAAACCAATCCTGACGTATTTGGAGGGACATATTGTCTTTAGCAGTATGTGAAGGAAGATGTAGCTGGTTTAGAGCTATCAGTAGCAATGCTTGGGGCATGACAGGCTTCCCTGTTGATATTTGTCTGTATATTAAATCTGTTCCTGTCTGTGTGCATACTCTGGCTTCCCACAACTGTTTCTCATGCTCTGGTACATTTTCTTGTATCTCTCTTATATGCAGATGAGCTGTTTCTGTGTAATGTCTGGATGCATTCAAAGGGTCTGAAGATGTCAATGTTTCACTAGCTAACAAAACTGTGGTATGTGTATCACTAAGAGGGTGTGTTGCTGCATCTTTGGCTGCCCAATCAGCCAGGACATTTCCACGGGACACAAAATCCTGAGCATTAGTGTGGGCTGCACATTTCACTACTGCAACTGCATGTGGCAGTGTTAAAGCTTGTATCAAGTCCTCTAAAAGGGGACGGTGCATGACAGGGCTTCCATCAGACTTGAGAAATCTCCATCTATTCCACCGCATAATGCTGGAATGCACTGTTGTAGTGACATAGGCTGAACCAGAGTATACTGTTATTGTTTCTCCTTCCCCTTGTTTGAGAGCTGCCCCTAAAGCTACTAATTCAGCAGCCTGGGCTGAATATTGAGATGGCAAAGTTATCTGTTCAGTTATCTGCAGTGTGTCTGAAGAGTTGTGCTGCATCGCTCTGACCACTGCAGCACCTGTATGTCTTACCCCTGTGTCCTGATCTATTGTGGAAGTTTCATCCACAAAATATACAACACTACCTGGAATGGAGTCTTCTGTTGCTTGGCTACACTCATCTGGAGTATATGTGGCACAATCATGGGCATCATCATCAGTGTCTGAAATGGGGTGTGCAAAGAAGGTAGCAGGATTGATTTGTGTGGCATTTAACCACCTTCAAGGATGTTAGTGATAATATTATCTCATAGCCTGATACTCTCCGTGTTGTTAATGTTGTTTTAGCTTTCTGAATTATTGCAAACACAGCAGGTTCAGCATACAGGGTCAAGGGTGCACCCATGACAATGGGAGCACTTTTCTCTACTACAAAGGCTGCTGTGGCTAGTGCTTGTTCACAAGGGTAATTACTTTTCATGACAGAATCAAGTAGGCCACTAAAATATGCAACTGGTTTGTGGCCTAAAGGATAATTTTGGGTGAGGACAGGCGTCATCAACTGGCCATTACAGTGGCAATTCCTTCCTCTGTTTTCTTGGCTAGTTTCTGCTGGACCAATTTAGCTGCTGCTTTCTCTATTTTATCTTTCTCTCTCTTTTCCTTTTCTTGTCTCTTCTTACAAAAATGTATTATGTGTGCTTGTATCTCTGTCCATGGTTTGGCCTCTAAGGCAACTATATTATCTAATTGATCCTGCACTTCAGCTGGCAGACGCTTTTTCACTACATTGAAAAATAGTATTGCATTCTGTCCAGTGACATCCCAACTCTCCCCCACTTCCTGTGTCCATTTTTCCTTCATTCTGCTAAGGAATTGGGCTGGGTCCTCATTTGGCTGCATTGCTTGTGCCATAAGGGACCCAATGTCTGGCCTGTCTGGATACATTTTCCTCAGTTGTTTCCAAACCATTCCCCTTACTCTATTAAAGGATGCCCCATCACATTTTGGGTTAGTCAATGTCACATCCCTTTACTCCTTCCTTTGTGAACAGCGTGTCTGTCTCATCTCCTATAAGGGAACTTAGTAAACTCTTAATGTCCCCTATTGCAAGAGTAATCCCTGCAGTATGTTTTTCCAGAGCTGCTATCCATTTCCCAGCACCCTCAGCAAGTTGTGGCAACTGTTTTTTAAGATTTTCTTTGTCCATCTGGGGCCATGGTATATATTGAGGCGCCCCTGGGCCCTTGAATATCAAGGGCAGTTGTGACAGGACTGTAGTCCTATTGCCAGTAGGGTGACGAGAGTCATACTTACAAGCATATCTCTGCCACACCCTTAAACTTTTCTGCATATAGGGATAATCCCAATAAGGATCCCCTGCACCCTGAAAAATGCACATTTCTGCATTAGCCATGTCTCGGGGTTCAAAGGAACCCTCTCGCGGCCATGGTGTCATCTGTGATGCCAATCCTTCTGTCCAGCCTACTAGGTTGTCAGTAAAAGGACAACATTATACCAACTATTTTCATTCTGAGCTACTATTTAATTGGGTGTCAAATTATTGCCAGGGCATACAGGGAATGCATGTGCCATGTCTTTCCTCAGTGTCATTTTTCCTGCCTTATCAAATGTTCCCTTTCTCTCATATGGGCGTGCATTCACCCCATCAAATACTAATCTCTGTGATTCTCTTGGCTTCTTTTGTAAAGTCTGTCCTGTCTTATTGTTTTCTTCTCCCTCACAGGCATATTGTGACTGTTCCTTGTTATGGTCCTCAAAAAGGGACATTCTTTTAACATGCTCAGTGATGTCATCTAATGCCCCCTCTGATCCTTTGTAAGCTTTTTCTAAATCCAGATCTTTTTCACCTAAGCTGCTGTGTGTGGAGACTGTGTCATCTAGTCCTTCTTGTTCAATCATTTGTGGCCTAGTGAGGGCCCTTGACTGCCTCAGGGGCCCGTCCTCCTTTTCCCAAGTCGCTCTTTTGTCTACCCATCCATCTTCCTGCTCTGTGATCCACTTGCCTACACTATTCTCTTCTGCTCCTGGGTACATGAACCTCCAGTACTCTGTGGGAGAACTTTCTGGTGTGAAAGCTAACCTTCTTGTCTTATTTTTAATATTGGTACTCGTTTTTTTTCAAAACACCTTCTTTTTTTCTAGCCCCATCCATTCTCTGTGCCTCTCTTGATCCCTCATTAGGTATACCTTTATTTTTTCTAGTGGGGGACATCTCGTCCTCCAAATGAAGTGTAAATGTGGCATCTAGTGTCCCTATGTATTTAGTACTGTCCCCACCTGACATTTCCCGTGGTGTACTGGCCATTTGAGGACATGGAGATGGGTGAACATATTCTCTATGTTTAGAAAAAGATTCTAATGGTGGGCTATACTCTGGGTCTGTATATCCCACAGCAGGGGGATGTGAAGAGGTGGGTAATGAGTGTGGGGCACCAGGTTGCAATGTATACATGCCCTGTACCTTAGCACTGCCTAACCTTAATTGCACATCTTGATAGGGGATGGAGGAGCCGAAGGGAGGGTCTGAGGCTTTGTATTAGACTCATTCATATTTGTTTCACAAAAGACCCTCCATATGTCTAGTGTGATCTTCCTTTTCTCTAGTTTATTTCCCTTGTATTTACTCTGTAGGAATGTGCCCATGTGTTCTATTATTGTATTATCAAATGTGCCCACTTTGGGCCATACATGTGCAAGTTTTAATGTTGCTTTGTGCCATTCCTTACAGTATTTTCCTATCCTGTCCCTGTCTCAAGAGAACACTTTAACCATGTGTTCTAAAGGAGACCCCATGTCTGTTTAGTGAACTTAATCTTTTGTACTATATGTTTTACACTCTAAATGGGCTTCTATTTACTTCCTATGGTATTTCCAGACTTCACATAAACTATTATTAGGCTGTGAAGGTGAAAATCATATATATATATATATATATATCCCTAATCTCTGAAAGACTTTGTTCATTTATATATAGATATATATGGTAGGTGCATTTATGTGTGGCCTAAGTGGTTTGTTTGCCTGACACAACAAACAATAATGTTATTGTGATCTATATACATGTTTATTAATTACTCATATCCTAAATTCCACACTGGGAGGTCCCCAATAAATGCATACAGTAGGAGGTCTAATACTAAATCTGAGTCTGTTTATTATTGCAGGAAATTCATGTGACTGTTGCCCATGGTTCCACTGAAAAATTGCAGTAACTTCAATATATTCACTTTCTGGCCACAATGTGGCTCCAGTGTCACACATGAAAAACTTAAAACAAAATGTATTTATTTTTAGAGGCCTTCAAATGAATGCCTTACTCTTGGAAAGACAACTGCAACAGGTTTTGTACATTTCAAAATAAACTCTTTTATTCTAATTATGTGAAGATCCTGTTCACATCTATATGAAAGGTAGTTAAATATATTTGTATGTATAGTAGCTGATTATTCTCCTTCTATTTGTATACCTTCAATATATATGTGTATGTCCCAGTCTATACTATTTGATAATTCATCTAGCCTCAAATCTTAAGGCTCCATAGTTTCATAATGGGGATAATAGTAGTGTCAATATTTGTTATGGGGTTCATGAGGCTAGTACACTACTTTTAACTTGAAGGATAATGTCCTTGTATTAGTTCTTTGAATATTTTTTTATAATTGTCTAATAGGCAGGTTGTTTTAGGCCTAGAGGTGATATACTATAAATACATAAACTTCTGACTTAAAACATGATTCTATGGTATTGATATTGCTGATCTACTAAGGTCAGTTCTGTTGCAGAGGGCGACAGCCTGACTGTTATAAACATTTATAATTAATTCAGGGATGTGGACTTAATTAGTTGACTTTTTGGGACCTGCCCAATCCAGTCAATTACTTTACTTTTGAGTATACTATTATAACTTAACCTTCATAAGAATAGGAGGTCTGATACTTATTCCTAAATTATACACTAAATAACAAACTTATATATTGACATTATTATGTGGCCACATTTCTGTCTATACATGCATATACATACACAGTACATTTTAATATACATACACAGTAATTCTTAATTTCATACTAGGGCAAACAAAATACTACTGGTCACTTCCCTCTGGATTCATAGAGGGGGCAACTTTTCACTATTTTCAACTAAAGAAATGGTGACTTCCAGATTTAATATCTGGGTTAGGTTGACATGAGTGTTCTTTAAAACATACACTGATTGCTCAGCCCCCAAGTCCAACACTACTCCTGACCACTTTTGACTTACTTAGTCAAGCTCCCTGTATCTTCCGGACTTACCACCGGGATCCCTTAATATTATCTCAATTCATACACAATCTTGCATGCAAACACAAAAATTACATATATTACAGTGTCAAAATTGTAAATGTCTTTATAAAATAAAAGGAACAGACCTCGTACTTTGTCCACCTCACTACCTTCCACTGAGACCCATCTGTCCCCACGAAATCAGAGATTTTTACATAAATGTAGGCATCTCCCTTACCTCTTTAAAATGTGCACAAATCACCTTGTGGAGACAGGCAGGGCCCCCAGTTCAGCAGTTGGTGAGATCAAAGTAGAGCTCCTGGCTTAGCTCGCCAATATGTTAGAGGGAAATCTGTTAATAAAATAAAACAAATCATTTTGACACAATAATATAAGTTTAATCGATTTTCAGCTGGGAACAACAGACAGTCTTACATAGAGGCCATGACTGAAGTTCAAAGTTATGGTTCAAACACCAGTAGCATTTATACTGTAAAAACCACAAAAAACTGTGGTCAAGAGTTCAGCATTTACGTAAGCAACTACAAGCAGTACAGATAAGGTAATGAGGTGCCTCTGGAAAGAAGCACTTCCACTTGTTGGCCTCATGGGTGGGCAAGTTACACTGACGTCATTCACCATATCTATCTTTCTGCACAACAAGAGATTATATGTTGCGTGCTGCTCAAGGTAGCCCATCCTTGCAAATACTTATCTGACCCTTTACACAGTTCCCCTTAACACAATATGAATGACTTGTGGTTTTTAGGACCCCTGTGCTAAGGGAGGATACACCCTTCTGTTCCACCCTGTTCATGCTAAGTGAACATTATGAAAGCAACAGTTGGTGCAGCTTTAAAGAAAAACTCTCATTCTAATGTGGCTTGGGCCTCTTGTGTTTTTCAGCACAGCTAACTTAACAATGCAGCATGTGTATATGATTCCTAAGTAATAAGTGTTTGTTTGTCCTAAATATGACCTGCCTTTTCTATTGATCCCACAGTCTGTCTTTTTTAACATGTCATGTATTAAACCTTTCACTACTTACATTGGTTTACAACTATCTAGCCTAAAATGTTTGTATTGGGATTTGGGAACTTATGTTTGTTTGTATGTGATGTATTCCTATTCTTCCTATATCAAAATATTAATGAATGTGTCCCACAGGACATTTGTTTGACTTATTACACTTACTCTGGTTCTCGTTGACAATCAGTGTGGTTCTAGTGTAGCATACACAACTTCCCTAACAAGCACTTCAAAATTCAATTATGCCTTTAGCAATTGTGCCACACAGGATACTACGTGACAATGCGGCATATGTTCTGTTCCCTAGTATGTGAAGAGTGGGGACTATAATGCATGTTAATCATCAAACAGAACACCTACCACTTTCGGGTGGCAAATAAAGGTGTCAAGCAGTCCATACGGAAGTCCATAATTTCCTGAAGTAGATGAACTTAAATTCTGTGGCTGCTTGCATAAAGTAGGAGTGGTCCATGGACGTTAGGTATCCATACAAAGCCATTTAAATGTTTACCCAACAGTGGCTCCACCTCAGTCAATTTTCCAGAAGTTTGCTTTAGGATGATACAATGTAAAGCAAGTAGGAAACCACAGGCATGGCTGAGGTGGGCCCTGGAGACAGTAATAATGACTTTCCTGCCTCTTTACCTGCTTTGAGTACATTTTACATCGACGACATGGTTGATCCTATTTGAGTGTTTTAGGAATGCGATCAGCAAAGTGTTGCTCCCGCAGCTTTGCCACATTTTTCAGAACATATTAAGTGGTCGCTGCTGCTTCTGTAGCAGCAGTGAGGCTTTCAATCACAGATAACTGAAATTCAAGGAAAGGCATGAGTCTTCCTGTGGTTGTCTGATGATGAACAACATACGCATTGTATGTTGACATCTGGATCAGGTGGGTAAACAGTTTCTTGTACCAAGTGCAAGTTTTATGACTCACATTGCATAGTTGAAGAACCTAGTCGTTTTTGTCCACTCCACCCATATACTTATTGTAATCAAGTATTCAGGTAGGCTTGTCAACTCTGGGCATCTGACCCCAAACCGCGATGGGGGAAGTGCTCTCATCATGAATTGTAGTGACCACGTACACATCAAGCCTATCTAAAAACTTGACTGCAAGCAGTTTGTTGGAATGCAAATCAGTATGCTGGGATTTCTGGAGCTTCTTGCAAACAAACTCCTGCGGAAATCCTTGCAGTGACAATGAACTCTGCTGCAGGCCACAGTGCCAGCTTTGTAGAGCTTACTGAACAGCTCTATTCCTGTATAGAAATTGTCCACATAAAGGTTATAACCTTTGTGAAGGAGTGGCTGGACAAGCTCCCATACAATCTTACCTGTGACTCCTAGCGTGGGAGGGAAACCTACAGGGTTTAGCATAGAGTCCTTCCCTGTATACACTCTCAAGCTGTATATGTAGCCAGTAGAGCTCTCACACAGCATGTACAGCTTGATGCCATAGCAAGCTCTTTTCTTCGCAATGTACTGCCTGAACAGCAGCCACCCTTTGTACAGGATTAAGGACTCATCAACTGCTATATTCTTTTCAGGAGTATAGATGTCTGGAAACCTGGCAGAAAAATGTTCCATGACAGGGGAAATTTTGAACAACCTGTCATGATCTGGATGTTCCTGTAGCAATGCAGCACAATAACCATTGAAATGCAGCATGTGCTGCAATAGCAAAAAATGATCTCAGCGCATATATGGTACGACGATGGGGGTTACCCAACCTTGCGAGTCGTCCAGTAGGACTGCAAGGTAGGTTTCTGCAGTAACCCCATTTTGTTTGTACGGCCTTAAAAATATCTTGAACTCCGCCAGAGAAGTGGAGTCCACTGGCGTGCCATAGAACAGGGCCCTAGCATGCTCCATGCTCCCTCAGAAATTGTTTAGCATGCAAATTTGTTTACTGCACAATTTTCTGAAGGAAGTCAACATCCAAAAAGGGATGCACGCAGTAAGTTGGCAAAAAGATGGTGGGAATTGACTTTACTTCTAGTGTCACCAGTAAAAGGTGGAATTTGGGGCTGAACTAATTGGGGGAGGCTCCCAAGAGAGCACTCTGTGCTTGTCGCCGCACACACCTGCTCTCTGGCTTAGACCAACCTTCTGTTGCACAACTGTCCTCATCGTCTCCCTCAGAATCACTAGAAGAGAAGTCATCACATAGGACTATCACTCCCAGATTCTGCTCCATTGTCCTCTCCCTCAGTTGCTGTCGCAGTGTCTGCTGTCTCAGTCTCTGATTCTGCCTCAGAGCTGTCATAAATAACATGAGTAAGGGCTTTAGCAGCAGTCATCCAATGAGATGCCACCTCTGCTACTGGCTAAACTGTCTCTCTAAAACACTAGCCTACGTAGAAGGCAGATATGTTCACAAAATTGTTGGTGCATGTGTGTGATGTGTACAACAGTAAATGTCAGCCTCTTAACCTTTGCTTTTTCCCTCAATCAGCAGGTTCTCTGAAGACACTGAAAACAATGAAAAAAGACCCACTATTACTTCATATTGCCACCAACCCATCATCACAGCCTTTAGCACTGGTGGCACCCAGTGAGACAATCATTTTTGATGCTCACCCTCTCATGACCTTCTCCTCCGATTCCCTCACTACCACCGAGCAAAAGTGCCCTTCATCTCTCCATAGTGCCACTTGCACATACGTTTCATTTGTTTTAAAGCGCAGGTAATGGTTGTCTTTACTAATTCACTCAGCTATTCACATACAATACAGATCTGGTCTTTGCAGCAGACATATAAACCTTCTGTGCTACTTTATGGCATCAAAACTGCCACCTCACAAAAGTCTGATCTCTTTTTTCTAGCAGGAACATGATCAGAAGCGTTATCATGACATTTGTATTGCTTCCTGAAATCTACATATGGCTGAAATATATATAGCTATATTGATATATATCTCTTATAGAGATGCCCCTCTCTCTCTCTCTAAATAGATATATATATGTATATATATATATGTGTGTATCACTTTTTTAAACATATGTGTGGGTTCCCTGGTGTCTGATTGCAGCTCCCGGTGAGAAACCACACATGTATAAAACAAAGTGAGATATATATATATATACACACACACACACACACACACATATGTATGTATGAGGAGATTTCTCACTCCCTCTTTCTCTCTCTATATATATATATGCATACATATATTAAATACATATATATAGATATATAAATATATATATATATATATATATATATATATATATATATATATATATATGTATATATAAAGTCAGTCTCTCTCTCACTCCATATATCACTTTTTTTTTATACATGTGTGGTTTCCCAGGGGCCGATAGCGACCCCAAGGGAAACTATACATGTATAAAAAACAATTATGCCCTCTTCGGGGGTCAGCCCATGTCTGGCCAGGCTGACCCCACCATTTTTTTAGTGCCATTCTTTTTTATAAAAAGTAATGCCCTCATTGGGGGTGGCAGCCCACTTACATGGGAGCAACCCCCTAAACAGTATCCCTGGGGCAGCGATCCATGGCCAGGAAAGAGTGCCAGGAAGGCATTGATGACAAGGCATCTGGGGAAGCCTTTTGCCCTTTTTTCCCACCGGAGTCGGAAGAGGATGCTTCCCTGCTCCTCCGATCCTCTGGTGGGGAAACTGTGACCTCAGTGTGCCTCTCGGTGCACTGACATCATAGATGGCCAGGAGAGGGGGTAGCGGGAAAAACAGAAGCTATCCTGCTTCTCCCATGGTCTTTTTTTAAAAGCAAAAAAAATCCTCCTGTGCCCCGGAGGATTTTTTGAAGTTATCCCTGGTGTCGGCCAATGGCTGTGACCCGCAACAGGGAGGGTATATGTGTGACGGCCATTGGCAGTCAAACAAACTAAAGGGGTTAGGTAACTTCCCACCCTATACCCCTGAAAACCTAGCAACCCTCTACTAAAATATAACTGAAATAAATCAGTATTACCTAATGTACATAATTAATGATCAATTCAACAATTGATAATAAACTATTATGTAATTGTTTATTATTTAATACTTAATTAACCTCCCACCCCATACTCATACATATCCATCTGCCTGAACCTAAAATATAACTAAAGTATATAATTATTACACAATTTACATATTTGAGAATCAATTAAATAATTAACAACAAATTATATATTAATTATTATTTAATTGCCAAAGAAACTTCCCACTCTATAGCCCTGCAAAAGTAACAAACCACACTTAGCAACTCACACCTAAAATATGATTGTAAAAAATCAATTGTACAGTAGATAATATACTTAATGAATATCAATCACATACTTACCCAATAACTAAATATTACCTAATTAACAACACTATAAATTATTATTAACAATTACATTTTAAATTATAAATTGTTTAAAATTACAAACTATATTTAAACAGAATAAAACAATTATACAAACAATGGTAACACAAAATTATTATATAAACTAAAACATATTAAATGAAATAAAACGGACATTCTTTAAAACTATATTATTGAAAACGATATTAATAACAACTATATTCTTAACAATTTTTGCTTCACAATATTTTTGTATCACAATATATTTTTCTGACATTTCTGTGTCTCTATATTTTGTCCAAATACCTTTTATCATGAGGTTAAAACAGCTGGTAGATTCATTTTAGTTAGTTGCCAAGAAACTTGATTTCATAAGGCACATGTAAAAAGTGAATTATTCATTGTGGTGGTTCAAAGTCTGCCACAATTAATTGTTGTGTAGCCATTTTATGTATAGCTCCATCCATGTTATTTTAGCATACTAGGCCTGCCCCTGTGCACTTTAACCTAGATATATTTTATTCCGCTTCATTTTATTATTCTTACAATAGCCACTTTTGTGGTCTTGTTTTATTTCAGTCTATCTAGCTGTTTTTGCCTAGGCCCGCACTGCTTTCTCAAACAAGACATTCATGCTCACTCTCTGCTTCTTTCAAGGCTGTAGTAAGATAGGTTGCGATGAATGTGGTACAAGTTTTGTCTCTGACATTCATAGAAAAACACAAATCCTTACGTAGGGACATTTTCTCAGAACATCAGTTGTTTTATTAACACTTCCCTGTCTCTTCCATGTAAGAGGGAGATTCTAGCCAGAGAACCACGACTGTATGCTGATTGCTGAACGCTTTGCTACAGCTGCTTATGCAACTTCAGGCCTTTGCTCAGGTATGGGGGATGATGTATTCCCAGGGGAACCTGAAGGGCAGAATTAGAGCTTAACGTGCTGTGCTCTATTATAGCCTAGGAAGGAATTAGTCTATTGGCTCTAGTGACAATATGGTCGCGTTATTTCTATCCTTTACTCTCCTTGTCACCATTTTAATCTTGTCATGCTGTATCGTCCTGATTATTTCAGCCCAGGCTCTGCTATCCAAGATGCAGTTGCTTCATTAAAACATTATTGAAGCATATAATGACTCTTTGTCATTGTGTATGTGAGATTAATGTAATTGAGAGAAACAGATGAAACCTGAGTGACCACAGTTTCCCTGAGAAATCAAATATGTCATGCGCTTGGATGCCCAATCATTCCTGCCCTTGGGTAGAGATGAGGCACTGCTAGTTAGCCAGAGCAAAACCCGGATTAGGGCGACAGGTTTCACCTGTAGTGGATCAGACTCAGTCTCCCACACCGCAGGCAATTCTACCGCTCAAAATCCAGTAGTCTCATTAGAATAATGAGAGCATATGCAACCGAATAAGGCCACTTACCTGAAAGGGTAAAACATAGTTTCCATAATTTAATCCTGGGCTCATCTCTGTGACACACTACAGACAGGCTTAATTTAAGAAAATGTGTTAAGCATTTAGCAGCAACAACCCAGTTAAAATGTCAAAACATAACACAATACAATCCCACAACCAATTTCTAAAACTGAAGAAAAAGAAGATGAACAAAATGACACCAAAATAACAAATATCTAATGAGGGGAACAAGAGATATGATTTTTTAAATGAATTAAATCATGGTTGACAGGGACAATAGACACGAGTTCAGGCTGACAGCAATGGAGAAGTGGGAGACATAAAACCAAACCGAATGCCCACTCTAAATTAAAAGGGCAGGTGGATGGCTATCCTTTGCAGGCCTGTACATTGTTGAACTGTTGAAGGAGTATGTTGATGATGGAGTCAGAGTAGTCTTCATTATGGACATACTTCTGGTCCACCCACCTCTAAATCGGGTGGACGAATTGTGAATTTGGCAGAGAAGGTACTCTGCCACTATAGGGTACCCTCGCCGCCAAACATGAATTCAACCCTGTATGCTGTAATTTATCCTCTGTGGTAGGGATTCAATTAGTCATTTCAACTCTAGAGTGACAGATAAGCGTGCATAGGGTCTGATTACGATCTTGGGGGACAGGGCTACTCCATCACAAATGTGACGGATATCCCATCAACCATATTACAATCATTATATCCTAAGGAGACTGCAATACGGCGGATGGAATGTCCATCATGTTTGTGACAGAGTATTCAATCCACCAAGATCCTAATCAGGCCCTTAATTTGCGAAGATTCACCATAGCTGTGTTTTCAGATGTTCCTAGGTAGGTTGCATTTTGATGTTTGTTGGAGTAGAGTTTCAGGCAAATATTGCAGCTCCATTGTGGAATCAGATAGATAAGGCTTATTGATATGTTTGACACAGTTTGGAAATTATACTAGCTATTAGACTCAGTCAAAATGTGGGTAAAATGTGGTCACATTTCCTCAAAAAAGGTCCATAGAGTGTGTTTGGAATGGAGTATGGCTTTTAGTGAAATATCCTCCATGACAAACGCAGTACCATCTGTTCAACTTTAAACCTGGCCCTCAGACATTATTACATTTTACTGTACACATTTCATTGTTTGAAATTTAATCTAAACGTGCACTGATCCATTCCGTAGCTGTCACCCCTATCTTTGATCATCTAAAATGCTCCATCCAAAATAAAAAAATGGTTTTAGAATTCATCAGTGAATGTTTGCAAAAGCTTATTGGCCTTAAAGAAAGAAGTGAAAGCAAAACAGTTTAAGTTGTGCAACTCTGACTTTCTTCCTGGATATGACACACTTTGCCCTTTCTGTGTTTGCATATAATGACTACCACTTTAAGCTGATCAAAATTCACCAAAAAGTGCTTGTCTATATAATAGCCTTCCCCACTTCTCCCTCTCTCTCCAGTACTAAGTATTTTCCCCACCTCCTAACAAGCAGGCTGTTTGTTTTGTGCCCTACACTACACTGAGGGGCTTATTTACAAGCCCCCGTGTGCCACCAGAGCATCAGTTTTTTGATGCTCCTGTGGCGCACTCTGCAGCACCATATCTACTAGACCATGTAAAGCCATCTTGCGTGGCTTTTCATGGTCTTGTGCATATGGAATGAGGCAATGCAGAAAAACAATCATCCATACAACACAGACACCCTTTCACTGTGGTGCAAGAGTGTCGGCCAAGGTGCATGGCAACCCATTGTGTGCCAGAACAGGGGGGAAATGACAGAAATGCACCGTATCTCATAGATACAATGCATTCTCGCCCTTTTCTTTTGGTGCAAGGCAGCGCAGGAGGAATCTTTGCAGCACTGTCTTGCGCTAAAATTCTTGTAAATGAGGACCTGAACTTCTAAGGCCTGCTATAATACTTTACAATAGCTCTAAAAGTCTTCAAGGTTGTGCTGACATTATTAATGTCCTTGCCTATGCAAGGAAGCCCCTCTCATCCCTGTATTTCCCCCAGTTTTCTACACCTTGTTCTAGCATGCTTATTTTATTTGTTTGCATCACACCAATACTATTTTCTATTTTTTTCTATTAACAGCAGTTATAGAAATAAATATATAAAAATATATTTATATACACACACGCACACACATATATGTTAACACAGAAATGTCTTTCTATCTGGGAATGGTAGTAGGAATTGAGAGAAGGTAAGTACTTTGATCTGATTTCAGTATTAAGAGAGTACATCAGGAAATATAGGTGGGGAGTATTCATGTTGGATTTGAACATTACATAAGTTATTGATTCAGCTACGTCTTAATGAGGGCAGTATCTTTTCTTCAATTTCTTATTAGGTCATATATGAAAAATAGAATGTGATTTCTTTTGGTTCCATTCCTTCGCAATTAGATTGCTAACACTTTGCTAGGTATAGGTGTCAATTTATCTAAAAAAATATTATGGCTAGGTTCAGATGGGATTGTTTGGGTGAAATGGAGTCAAGTGTATGAAATATCACTTTTCAGAATTTCTGAAGAGCTAGGCATTCATAAACATATGTACTCTCTCGGCTGAAGGATCTGCACTTCTGGGACATGTCTCCCTGTCTCCAGTTTTCACCTGCCAATCTTGTCAATCAGCCGCGGATCTAGGGTGGTACAATCGGTGCCGCCCCACCATGCTCCGAGTCTTGGAGGAGGAAGTAGGTGGTTACATTTTGAAATATCTTAAGGGTTTAAAAGTGTCTGCTGCACCGCTTCCAAGGCAATACAATTTTCGAGATACTCTGATAACTAGTGTGCTTGCTGGTGAGATCTGAATATTGTCTACGCACAGTTTTGACTCCTCATAAAGTAGTGCAAAGGGTTACTGTGCAAAAAACTATATTTTATGGAAATATCTCAGTGGGTGCTGCTTTTGTCACAGAGTTACTTTTGTTATGGGCAGTTGATAAGTTTACAGCTGTTGCCCAGAGGGCAATGAACTGGCATCAAAGAGCTGCATCCAAACTACAAGGCATAGGTTTAGAACTATATGTGCTATCATCAATCGTTTGTTATCCTAAGGTTGCTAAAAGTGTTTGTTTAGGTAGACATAAGTTCCTGTTAGACATTCACCCTCAACAAATGTGTTACATTTTAAATCCTGCGTGTGTGCTTCCAAGACTAAGCATTATTAAAATATCCTGCCTACTAGTATGGATTACAATAGACTCCTACACCTTGGTGTCCATATTGCCTTATACATTTAATGAGGCACTTGTATGATTCATTGTCTCTGAATAATGTGTGATGTAATGTGCTCTGACACCCTACATTAGTATGAGTTTCACTACAACAGAAATTACATAGACATGAGAGACAGGCTTTAGAGAGAAGAAGGGGTCACTGGAGAGTGTTAGTGAAGGAATCTGTGGAAATGGAAGTCATTGGGTGCACCGACAATAATTTCCGCTCCGAGCCCTAGAGTTGGTCCTCTGGTCGATGATCTTTCCTATTGTTCCCTGTATTCTTTCAGGAATGAAGTATGGCCCAATTCAAATGGTTCATTTCTCTGCCCAATTCCAATCAATAAGTCATAAAACAGATAACTCATTAAGGTAGTCTCTCATCCGTATATACTTGAAGAAGGCTTTGTTGGGCAGCTATATTTAAGCTTGAGTTCTTCAAAACCCATGAATGTACCTCCTTCATAAAGAAGATCTGAGACTGTAGTTATGTGGGTGTCCTGCCATAGTTGACAGAAGGGGTATTTATATCACCTTTGATTGTGCCTTCTCCCATAAAAAACTAATAGCTTGCAATGAGGTATTTTAACATTTTTTTTCTGGACCCAAATGTAAACCAAATGACATCCAGAGAAACTTAAAGCACACCTGTTAAAAAACATGGGCTTCTAAATTTAAACAGAGTAAACACGTGGGAAAGAACATGTCAAAGAATGAGTGTGGGTTTGTAATTGTGAGAGAGTTTATAGAGTGCATTACCCATAGTCCCCTAATTGTCAATAATACATCGCCAATCTGGTAGTGCCAATTCACCCTTTTACTCAGAAGGCAAAGTAGTCTCAGAGCTTCTCTGAGTCTGATGGGGTGTAATTAGGGAGGCAGGGTCTTACTGGGACAAAATTTAGGCCCAGTCACCACAATAAAATTGTCGCCCTTTAAAGAACCAGATAGCTAAAACGTTTCCCACATTTACAACCCAGGCCAAGTTTGAACTTGTGAAGATGAGATGCATTGGGGTTTTGCAAGGTAGGAGTGACTGCATGCATATGTGTTTGCCACAGGCATTGTCTGTGGTAATATCAGGGAAATCAAAAGTAAACAAAACAGCCCATCTGGCAAAAAAACAGACCCATAAAGAGCTAAATAAAAAAACGGCACACACACTGACCAGTCAGACCAGCCCATCGGGCACAGCCTGATTGACCAATAGGCCACTGTGACCCTGTAGGAAAATTCCTAAACTCAGGGTAATATTAAGGATTTTGGGAGCCATAAGCCAAGTGCATTATGGGGGCCCCTGATGGGCGCAGCTTTGAATTTATGATCTAATTGCAGCTGCCTTGTTTGGCTAGGTACCTGACACACTGACAAGCACACTAGTCCAAATTCTAAATGGGCTTCCATCTAATATTTAAGGATAGAAATGTTTGTTTTTCAATGATGTAATACAGCAACAGCTCACTAATCGTGGTGCGGACAGAGAGCAAAGTCATGACCAAGTAAACAAAAGCAGACAATTCAGCATTTGTTTTTAGTATTTAAGAGATAAAGGCCTACATTACAACCCTGGCGGTCGGTGATAAAGCGGCGGTAATACCGTCAACAGGCCGGCGGTAAAAAAATGGAATTACGACCATGACAGAAACCGCCAACACAGACAGCCACTTTAACACACCGACCACCACGGCGGTAGAAACAAACACCGCAGCGGTAACTGCCAACAGCCAGGCGGAAGACAATGTACCACCCACACTATTACAAGGCACCAATCTGCCAGCTTTTCCGTGGTGGTACCAACGCCATCAAAAGCACAGCGGAAACAGTCTTTGGAAGGAAAACCACTAACCTCTCGACACCCAACGAGGAACCAGGACACCATGGAGCCCGAGTTACAGGTGTTACCAATGTTGGTGTATCTTCTCATCTACCAGGAGTACGAAGGACGGCGGCGACGACCACAGTGAGTACTGCACCTAGCACACAGGGGAGGGGAGGAGGGAAAAGAGAGTGACACACACAACACTCCCACCCCCACCCACAACAACACACACATATCCAGTCACATCACAGATACACCCTGTCATCCCCTAGAAGAAGGCAAGGACCGAAATAAATGAGTTTAACCAGTGTAATATTCGAACAATCAGAATATACAAATATATACAGCAAGTACACAAGTCCGTACACTGTCCCATTAAATGTCCGTGGACCAGTGGTCCCAAAAAGCATGGGCGAAGCCCACACATGACACCTGCCTCAAAACTGAGAGAACACTGCAGGGGCATCAGGTCGGAAAAAAACCAGGTACCTCAGGGGAAAGGGGAGGGGGGGCACCTCAGCCGGATGATGGTATGACGCTACTGCTCCTCGAGGGGGCTCCATGCCCTGTGCCTGGTCCTGGGGAGTGCAAAGCCACAGTCTCTCAAGTGGGTGCTTTGCCCACTGCTTGCTCCTGGGGAGTACAAAGCCACAGTCTCTCAAGTGGGTGATTTGCCCACTGCTTGCTCCTGGGGAGTACAAAGCCACAGTCTCTCAAGTGGGTGATTTGCCCACTGCTTGCTCCTGGGGAGTGCAAAGCCACAGTCTCTCAAGTCGGTGACATGTTCCACTGGTTCTGGAGGGGGCTTGGTGCCCAGAGTGCTTCATTCTGCCAAGGACTATGTTAGTGGATGCTTTTCTTAACTGGTTCTGGAGGGGGCTTGGTGCCCAGAGTGCTTCATCCTGCCAAGGACTGTGTTAGTGGATGCTTTTCTCCACTGGTTCTGGAGGGGGCTTGGTGCCCAGTGATGCTGCGCCTGGGGTGTGGCAGTTCCCATTCCCTCACCTGAGTGTCTGAGCCACAAGATTTTCTGGGAACAGGTAGCATGATACTACATGGAGACAGAGCCACACTCCACCTTGCGGCGACTTAGGCTGCAAACTGCTGGTGGTGCCAGTGCTGGTGCCTCATGTAGTGTGTGCAGGGTCCAGGACGTCTCCTGCAGCCTTGGACGGCTGCCGACTGGGGTTGATGCTGATGTCCGCTGTAGTGGCACTGGCTGGGCACTGGCGGGGCAGGTGGCGGTGGCTGCGGCGGAGATGCTGGCGCTGCTGTCCATGGTGCAGGTGTCTGTTGTAATGGAGGGAGACACCAGGCCGTCTCCTGCAGCCTCGGACGGCTTCCCATTGGGGATGATGCTGGTGACTGTAGTTGTGGCAGCTGCCATGCAGGTGGCGGTGCAGATGGCGGTGCAGGTGGCGGCCTTTGCGGCGGTGCTCACTGTGGTACAGGTTGCAGGCCTGTCATGAGAAATGGGGGTCACCAGTCCCTCACCAGGAGGCTCCATGCCCTGAGGTGACTTTCCTTTGCTTTTGTGTCCCTTCCCTACCTTGGTAGTCACTGCTGGGACCTTGACACTGTCCTTTTTGGTTCTGGATGAGGCCTTGCTGGGTGGGTGGTGTGGCTTTTCCCTTCTGCATGCTGGCCCCTTCTTTACCTTGGCAGGTGGAGGAATCGGGTGATCCTGAGCTTCAGAGGGTGGCACACTGGCAGCCCTGATGGGTGCTCCCTTCGATCCTCAAGGACTTGCAGGGACCACAGTGGACGACGATTTGGTGGCTGAGGTGCTGGTCTGGGTTCTAGACATCCTGGCCCTAGGGGAAGGACGGGGGAAGGTGTAGGGAAGAGGTCAATGTTAGCCAGAAAAAGGGTTTTAGACACACTGGGATGGTAAGATGGAGGGGGTTTGGGAGTGGAGGAAGAGGTAGTGGTTGTAGGAGGTGTACGTCTGCTGAGTTTGGGTGAAGGTGCATGGGTTGGAGGCTGTTGTGAGGTGGATGGCTGTTGAGTGGGTGTGTGCCGGCGTTTCTGTACTTTGGGAGGAGGGCTCACAGACACACTGGGAGAGAACTCAGGGGACGTGTGAATGGTAGTGGGGGTGGTGATTGCACTTGAGCGGTGTGTAGCGATGGGCGTGCTGGTGATGGAGGTAGTGGCTAAGGATGTAGTGCATGCAGGTGTGAGTGGAGATGAGACTGGGAGGCAGGGGAAGGACGAGGAGGAAGGGGACACAATGGAGGCAGTGATGTTGGTGCGTCTGCATGAGTATGGTGCTTGTGGGAGAGCCTGTGGGATGTGTGGTGCTTATGTTTGCATGAGCCACTTTTGTGTTTTGATGTGTGCATGCTGGTCTGATGGTGTGCGTGGGATAGGCTGAGGTAGAGGGTATTGGGTCTGGGTAGTGGAAGTTGGGGGGGGAGGCTGGACACAGGGACAATGTCTGCTATCAATGCAGAGGCCAGAGCCTGAAATGCTCTCTGTTGGGCCACCACACCAAAATGAATGCTCTCCAGGTATGCATTTGTTTGTTGCAAATGCCTCTCGACACCCTGGATGGCATTCAGAATGGTTGACTGCCCAACAGTGAGTAATTTCAGGAGGTCAATAGCCTCCTCACTGAGGGCAGCAGGGCTGACTGGGGCTGGTCCTGAGGTGCCTGGGGCAAAGGAGATGCCCACCCTCCTGGGTGAGCGGGCACAGGAAACACGCTGAGGGGCTGCTGGGAGGGTGGTGCTGGTGGGGGGGTGGCGGCTGTACCTGTTGTTGCGGTGGGCACAGAGGTGCCCATCACTGCAAGGGAGCTCCCATAAGAGGAGGAGTCGCTGTCACTGGTGTCCCCTCCTGTCCCCGTTGTGGAGCTCCCCTTGCCCTCCGTCCCACTGGTGCCTTCAGACTCCATACATTTACCCTCCTGGGCCATGTGGGATGCAGCTCCCTCTGTCTCCGGTGCCTCTGCTCCTCCGCCAGAGGATGCTAATGCACACAAGGGCAGGGTGACAAAACAAAAAGGGGGGGAAAGACAGAGGAGACGCATGGTCAATGCCACCAACACCACTGCCGTTGGCGGACACAACACACAGGGAGCAGCCCTATGCACTAGGCCATGCACTAGCAGTTAGTAGGAAAAACACCTGCCCATGGGGGACTATGCCTAACCCCATTTGCTGCACATCTGGAACCAACAGGAGGCTGACTAGCTGTAGATGGCCACTGCCACAATTGGGGTTGGAGTGCCACAGAGCCTGCCTAACAAGGACCTACCCTACCAAGTTCGTCCTGGCCTAGGGGAACCCACAGCCCACATCCCCCACCAAGACACCTTGTAACATGTGCACAGACTCAGCTGAATGAGACTGTACTCACCCGCATGTGGCTGCTGTGATGCCCCCAAGCGCCCATCCAGCTCCGGATATGCCACCACCAGGATCCGGAACATCAGGGGGGTCATGGTGTGATGGGCACCCGTTCCACGTTGGGAGGCCATCCCCAGCTGGGCCTCCGCCGTCTTCTTGCTCCAGCGGCGCAGGTCCTCCCATCTCCTGCGGCAGTGGGTGCTCTGTCAATGATAGACCCCCAGGGTCCGCACTTCCTTGGCGATGGCACGCCAAATACCCTTCTTCTGGTAGGTGCTGACCTAAAGAAAAGGTACAGAATGAAAGGAAATTACTTGCCCATCCGGTTCGTCATACTCATTGCCCACCACTTCCCACCCGTGCCCTCACACACATACACTCACCATCCTCTCATGCAGGCCTCAGCCCCCCATGTATCTTCCATCCACACCACTCCATACATTCATGGCCCACACATCATGCTCACAGTGTACTCACCTGTTTGTCTGGAGGACCGTAAAGTAGCATGTACTGGGGAGGACCCCACCCACTAGTCTCTCCAACACCTCGGAAGTGAAGGCAGGGGCCCTTTCCCCAGACACTCGAGCCATTGTCACCTCCAGACACAGGTCACAGCAGCACTTGCAGTATAGGTCCTCTCCTGTTGAAGGTCAGGTATCAAGTGAGTGAACAGATAGAAAATGGCGGTCACATCCACGGCGGTGTGTACCGTCACTGCCAGCGTACATCGTCATTGGCTCCTGGAACCCATAGGGCCCAATGATAACCAATGCTGAATTGTGAGGCGGTCTTCGACCACCTACCGCAACGCTGCACAACGCCAGTGCAATTACCTAATTTCCCCTTGTTCCTTCTTACAGGTCAGGCAGCTGCCATTTCAGGGTGGCACATGGCATGGCACCTAACTGCGTCACAGCACATTTGGGCAGAGATACGGACAGACAACGCCACACACGGATTTACTCACATTACTGCAGAAACACTTGTGCAACCTATGTGGAACATGACCCTCTGGGCGCATCCGCTGCGGCAAATGATGAGATGGCGTCATCCTCTGGTGTACAGACCCCTGGTGGACCTGTCGACAATGGAAGAGACACATCTTTATCACGTACAGACTTCATCGTGCCACAAGCCAAGAACTGTGTGCCCAATTGGAGCCACACCTGATGTCAGCTATCCACCATCCCACGGGTATCCCCCCTCTCTAGTGCAGGTCCTGTCAGTGCTCCATTTCCTGGCAAGTGGTTATTTTCAAACAACAGTGGCCATGGCATCAGGGATGTCTCAGCCAATGTTCTCTAACATGTTGACCAGAGTGTTATCTGCCCTGCTGAAACACATGCACAGCTACATCATTTTCCCCCAGGTGGATGATTTGGCCACAGTGAAAGCTAACTTCTATGGCCTGGGACATATCCCCAACATCATTGTTGCCAACGATGGTACACATGTGGCATTTGTCCCCCCCCTGCAGGAATGAACAGGTGTACAGAAATCGAAAAAGCTACCACTCAATGAATGTGCAGATGGTGTGTTTGGCAGACCAGTACATCTCTAATGTGAATGCCAAGTATCCTAGCTCTGTGCACGACGCTTACATTTCGAGGAATAGCAGCATCCCTTATGTGATGGGCCAACTCCAGAGGCACCGGGTGTGGCTAATAGGTGAGCCCAAGATCACCACACAGTTTGAATAGGTGTCTGGGTATGGGGTAGACACTAAGGGTTGGTGTGTGTCTAATAGATATCCCTCAACATTTGCAGATGACTCTGGTTACCCCAGCCTCTCATGGCTACTGACCCCAGTGAGGAATGCCAGGACTAGGGCAGAGGAATGCTACAATGAGGCACATGGGCGAACGAGGTGTATTATTGAGCGGGCTTTCAGCCTCCTGAAGGCCAGATTCCAGTGCCTCCATCTTACAGATGGCTCCCTATACTACTAACCGAAGAAGGTGTGCCAGATCATTGTGGCATGCTGTTTGTTGCACAACCTGGCTTTGCGACGCCAGGTGCCTTTTCTGCGGGAGGATGGGCCTGATGATGGTCTTGTTGCAGCAGTGGAGCCTGTGGACAGTGAGGAAGAGGGGGCAGAGGAAGAAGATTTTGGCAACCGAAACAACATCATCATGCAGTACTTCCAGCGATACACAGGTAAGAGACTGGCACTGCTCATCTCATATCTGACTATTGTAAGACATTGTATAAGTCAGCCTTGTAACCTCGGTGTATGGACCCTGACAGTTCACTTTGGCTTTCCTTTTCACAGATCTGAGTACCTCATTCTGCCTTCTGCTATGTTTACTGCAGCCCAACAACTGTCATACATTAGTATGTGCAAATGAACATTTACATTGATATTTGTCGAAGAAATTCTAATAATACATTTGTGAAAGTACAGACTGACTCTAGATTGTTTTGTGATTCAAGGATGTTTATTTAAGTGCTAATAAGTAGAGGGGATGTGCAATGGGCTGGGGTGATGGTGGCAGTATGTCCATGATAGAATCCAGTCTATTTGTATCACAGTTGCATTGTCCAAGGGGGCATAGGAAGGAGAGTAATGGCAGTTCAAGGTGGACAGGGTGACAGAGTGGGACACAAGGTTGACAATCAGGAGAGTCCTATTTCCTGGCGGGGGTCTTGGCAATGTTCTCTGTCTTTTACCTGGATCCTAAGGACCGTTTGCAGGGTGGTTCTCCTTCTGAAGGGGGTGGGGTGCTGGTGGCCTGTTGGTCCTGTGGCGGGACCTCCTGTCCACTAGTGCCGGCAGATGTGGAACGCTGTTCATCGTTCAGGCTGGTGTCAGGGGTCCGGTGGTATGCCACTGTCTCCCTCATGGTGTTGGCCATGTCTGCCAGCCCCCCTGCATTGGTGACCAGGGTGGTGTTAATGGACTTCAAGTACTCCCTGATCGCCAGGTACTGTTCCTCCTGCAGCCGCTGGGTCTCCTGAAACGGCCAGTACCATTCCCATGGTCTCCTGGGAATGTGATGTATGCTCCCATGGTGTTTGAGAGTGCCTCGTGGAGAGTGGGTTCCCCTGGCCATTCCTCCCCCTGTTGCACAGCAGTCCTCCTAGCTTCCCTGTTATCCTGTGCCTCTGTCCCCTGAACCGTGTGCCCACTGCCACTGACCCCAGGTCCCTGACCATCCTGTGTTAGTGGGGTTGCCTGGGGTTCCTGTAGTGGTGGACACACTGCTGATTGACTTGTCCTGGGGACAGTGGCATGGGCCCACTGGGTGGATGCTGTGGTGGTGTTTCCTGGGGGGGGGGAGGTTCTGTGGTGCCTTGGGACTGTGGCAGGGGAACCGACTGTCCAGAGGTCCCTGATGGGCTGGGCTGGTCTTCTTGATCCAGGCATGCAGAGCTGTCGTCGCTGTGGGCCTCTTCTGTGGGGGGACTGGATATGGCTGGCACCTCCTGTTCGGTGACATTGTGTAGGAGTCCTGTTGGGGTAGAAATGCATTGTTATTGTATCTGTGTGTGCCATCTTGTGCAATGGGTGTGTTTCCCTCTACTACTGTACTTGCATATTTCGCCTTGGCCCTTGTGTGAGTGGTGATTGTGTGCCCTGGCTGTGTCTCTCCCTTGGACATGCTTTGGCGATGGGTGTCCATTCAGGTCTGTGATGGGTGTCCATACATTGTTGTCACATGCAGGGCTTGGTATTGGGATGGGTGGGTTGTGATAGTGGGGTATATGTGAGGTGTTGGGGTGATGGGTGTGAGGGTAGGGGTTGGGGTTTGTGATGGCACCCAGGTAGGGTGGGGGGGATATAATAGTAGAGATATGACTTACCAGAGTCCAGTCCTCCTGCTACTCCTGCGAGGCCCTCAGGATGCATGATCGTCAGGACTTGCTCCTCCCATGTTTTTAGTTGTGGGGGAGGAGGTGGGGGTCCACTGCCAGTCCTCTGTACCTTCCCCCGTAGGTCATGCCACCTCTTCCTGATGTCATCCGGTGTTCTTGGATGCTGTCCCACTGCGTTGACCCTGTCGACAATTCTCTGCCATAGCTCTATCTTCCTAGCAATGGACGTCTGTTGCATCTGTGATCGGAATAGCTGTGGCTCTACCCGGATGATTTCCTCCACCATGACCCTGAGCTCCTCCTCAGAAAACCTGGGATGTCTTTGAGGTGCCATGATGTGGTGTGAGTGATGTGTGCAGTGATGTTAGATGCGAAGTGTGGGGTGATGTTTTGGGGTGTGTGGTGTTTTGTGCGTGGATGGTGTATGAGTGATGGTGTTGTGTGCCTGTGGATGCTGGTGTTGTCTTAGCTTTTCTCTCTCTCTGCTTCTTCCAAAAATGTCATAGTAAGGGGTTGTGGGTAATGTGGGTGTGTGTTTTATAGTGGTGTGAGTGTGTGGGCGTGGTGTGTATATGTGTATCAGGTGTGTGTATTTTGGATTGTCCAATGTGGTATAGTTTTGTAAATGTGTGTGTATCTTGACCGCAGTGGTGTCTACCGCCAATGGGTTAAAATAAAAGTAGAACCTATAGTGCAAAATTAAACAAATCAAAAACCTTTTTGATATTTGTTGAAGAAAGATATTAGAAACAGTTCAGTACAAGTCATTTAAAAAAAAAAAAAGCTGCAGTAATTTGGAATTTGTTGAAACATTCAGAAAGATTCTAGTTTTCTATAATTATCAAAGGAAAGCCAAAACATAAACATGTTCTTTCTGCTAGTCACCGTAAGCTAGAAAAGTAGAGTAGAAGAAATAAAAGCAACATTTCATTTTTGTGGTTTAAAACAGTTACATAACCCGTCTTTCACCTCGGCTGCTGGCTCTGGCAGCAGGCATTGTGATGTCAGAACCTGATTATAATAACTTAATAATAACAATAGCATTTGGCCATGCACAGGGAGGTTGGCCTCCTGCACTGGGTTGGGGGCCAGCGCATTACTTCCAATTCCCAGTGCACGGTTGAAGGCCATGTGCAGATGGCGATGACTGCCTAGTGGGGGTAGGGCACACAAAGTCCGGCCTCAGATATGCCCTTGTGCTTAGCAAAAGCAATGAAACATACTCAAAAAACATAGTTAAAATACAGTCATGTTTACTATTTTAAAAAAAGTAGTATCACTGAAGTTCATACATTATGGTTAGCTCCAAATCCGTAACTCACACAGCTATGCAAATCAAGTAAAGTCAAGTCAATTTTTATTCAGCAAATGTCATAAAAGTGAAACATAAAAATATATGCAATACATATATTGCAAATATAAAATAATTACATAATAAATGGCAATGTTAAGACCAGCCTTCAGAGAATGAAACATCATTTTCAAGGACATGCTGCAATCACATTTGAAGATCTTCACAACGTTTCCTTATTGCAAAAGGCACTCTTATCAAATTTATGATCACATAACAAATGTATACTGTGTCAAGTCCCTGCAGGAACACTAACCCTTCCTGATGCTGCCTCAAATTTGTACTATGAAGGAAGAGAACCAGAAAGGAGGATTGTGGTCCCAAACAGAGTGGGCAGAACAATGTAAAGTGACTTGTGCTTTGCTTAGAAACATTATCATAGTGGCAAGGAGGACGATCATGATGCCATGATCATTGTAGAGGGGAAGGCTACCTTAAAGTGTGCTGTGCATAGTCTAACAATAGTAAGGTAAAAACAATGAGTAGTGTTCACAATCCAATCTAAAGAAGGTTCCAAATCCTTGTAGTTGAAACCAGAGAGTATCTAACTACTGTCTTCTTAGTCAGGGCCCTTTCCAGCCACAGCTACATTCCCTACATTTGGATGTTATCTCTTGCAGGTTAGTTCAGGAATACCTACTGTCTCAAATGTGTTTCTCAAGTAGAAATGCCAGGAAATCTACACTACCTTCTGAAGGATAAGACAATCAGAAATACAAGTTCTGACCAAACCTGCATCTCTAGTCCCCTAACATTTATTGCAGAGTATTAGGAGGGTGAGCCCAAATGTATTGTCCATGCTGCGTTGACTCCTCCGCATGTCCCCCACTGCCTAAGAGCCAGTATGTGAAGGGAGGGGAGGGGCTGGGCAATGGGAGGGCAGAGGGAGAAGAGGGAGGAGGAGTGGAGTGCACTTAAGTGTGCATGTTAGTTTGGCTGGCCGTCTTAGGCCGGGCAAACTGACATGAGCACTTAGTTTTCTCCAACCCAGCTGTGTTACACAGCTGTGTTGGGGAAATTGCAGAGACTGCAACGCAGTGTCTGAGCTGCAGACCAAGCTAATCAGACCAATCCTGGTGCTACTCTCATGCTAGTTTTGCACCATGCGCTCATGCTAGTTTTGCACCAGGATTATGCCAGGATTGCATGGTATCCTGTGCTGGTGTCCCAGGGACTGCTGGGACACCATCAGAAGAACAGCATGAGGCAGTCAGACTTTATAGTTATTTATATTATTGTTAGACTTTTCATCCTTGGCGTGGTCTCCCCTAACTTTTTGCCTCTGTTTCCTAGGTTGTTGATGTGTGCTGGACTCTGTTTGTGCTGTTTTTGTTACTCTGGGCACTTTACCACTGCTATCCAGTGCTAAAGTGCATGTGTTCCTGTATAAAATGTGTATGTAATTAGATTTCCTTGATTGGCATATTTGATTTACTGGTAGGTCCCTAGTACAGTGCACTAGAGGTGCCCAGGGCCTGTAAATCAAATGCTACTAGTGGGCCTTCAGCACTGGTTGTGCCACCCACATGAGTAGCCCTGTAAACATGGCTCAGACCTGCCACTGCAGTGTCTGTGTGTACAATTTTAAACTGCCAATTCGACTTGGCAAGTGTACCCACTTGCCAGGCCTTAACCTTCCCTTTTCTTACATATAGGACTCCCCTAAAGTAGGCCCCAGGTAGCCCCATGGGCAGGGCGCACTGTATGTTTAAGGTAGGACATATACTAATGTGTTTTATATGTCCTGACAGTGAAATATTGCCAAATTCGTTTTTCACTCTTGCAAGGCCTATCTCTCTCACAGGTTAACATGGGGGCTACCTTTAAAAATGATTAAAGCGTAGATTCCCTTTGGGAGCAGATAGACATGTGGAGTTTGGGGTCTCTGAGCGCACAATTTAAAAATACATATTTTAGTAAAGTTGGTTTTACCTTTAGAAAGTGGGCATTTTCTTGCGTAAACCATTCTGTGACTCTGCCTGTTTGTGGATTCCCTGTCTGGGTCAGTTTGACACTTGGGCTGGTTGCACCTCTCTCTAGACAGTGACACAAAAGGAGCTGGGGTGTAGGCTTCATATCCTGATGAGCCATCTGTGCTAGGAGGGTGGGGAGGAGTGGTCACCTACACCTGAAAGGGCTGTGCCTGTCCTCACACAATTCAGTCACCAACCCCCTAGTGTGTGTCTGGGGCCTGGCCTGGGCAAGGCAGGATTTCACAAACAAGAGAGACTTTCCTTTGAAGTAAGCCTACTTCAGAGGCCAAAATGGGTATAAGAAGGGTACCCAAAACCACAGACTTTAGATCACCTCTGGGAAGCGCTGTGACCGGAGGTGGGGCAGGAGCCCTTTAATTTTGTTAATCGCGCTCCCGCCGTCGCGGGAAGCGATGTGACCGGAGGAGGGGCAGGAGCCCTTTAATTTTGTTAATCGCGCTCCCGCCGTCGCGGGAAGCGATGTGACTGGAGGAGGGGCAGGAGCCCTTTAAATCTGTACCGCGCTCCCGCCGTCGCGGGACGCGCGCGGGCGGCGCCCGGGCCAAGGGCGGGCCCGTCCTTCGCCCGTCATCAACCGGAAGAGGCCGGGCTGGGCCCCCCCCTAACGTCTACTCCTTCCGCCTGTGGTAATTCCATCTGGGTGCTGGGTCAGATACTGTGTGAGTCTGTTATTAAATATGGGGAAAAGAAAGACTAATGTTCAGAAGGGGGAAGCCGGGTCCAGCTCCCTTCAGTCCTCCATTACTAGTTATTTATCTTCTGTGATGGGGGCCATTGAATCTGAACTTGAACATGTAGAAGAAAGGATTGGGGCTGTTCAAAGCACTGTTCAACACCCCCCCTTGGAACCTATCGTTCACATTTCCACCTTTCCAAGAACTGGTCCTCCATTACTGATCTCGCCTCTGAATATCAGTCAGTTGGGCGTCGATATACTCCCCACTACCGACCGAATCAATTCTTCTCCCCTTTTAGCTGCTCCTCCTCTTGAAAGCTCTTGCTCTCAGGCCGATTCTCCTCCTTTGAAGAAGAGGAGAGCCGGGAAAAAGCCCAAAAACACAAAAAAGGCCCTGGGCTCTAAAAAGAAACTACCTACCTTCCCGGCCCAAAGTGACCAACCCCCAATCTCCCTGGTCTCCTTCCCCGAATGCCCTCTGAGTAAGGATGCTCCTGAAGATTATTCTAGTTTTATTGACTTGACACTCAAATCCTTTTGCGCAACTCTAGAGGCAAAAATTACCACTTTGATCATTAGGAAGCTTGATTGCTTTTGTAATGACGTGACCAGGTTTTTATCTAGTTTTTTAAAACCAGGTCCTTTATGTACGGGAATATATCATAGCCCTGAACCAGCCCATCAATCCACTCCTCCCTCTACTTTGGTACCCCAAGGAGTAAGTAATTCTTCGCTTGGTCCACAAGCCGTCTCCGGTCAAGGAACTCACGTTGACAACCCTGCTTTAGGGCCGATAAGGGAAGTTTATTCCTCTAGGACACATGACAAAGGTCCAAATAACCTTACTAACCATGCAGACTTTTTACATTTACCACCTGCCTGCAATCCGTACGTTCTGGTTCTCTCAAATGTTCCTCCTCTGGAGTGCTCCAAACAAGAAGATACCCACTCCCTAATTAGAAAAGCTGGTCACTGGTTGAACTCCAATTTCAAACCTAATTGTTTTCATAATGGTAAGATTCTCATGGCCCGAAGAGTGAGGAGGGTAGGATATTCCAAGGTACTGGAGGAGGGAAACTATGTTGTTTTAAGTTTTGCTAATCCTCGTTCAGTAAACCTTTTTTTGACCAATTTGGGCCACTGTAATATGTCAACTAACAGGATTCAAATACATCCCCTGTGTCATTTTTACGACCCTGTGCTCCTACCAAACCGCACTGTCACTAATTCAAGTATTCATAGACCAGACCCAGAAAGGCTTCATTTACAGGTTAATGTACCCTCTAGCAATCGGTTCTCGACTCTTAGTCACCTTGACGAGAACGATTGACTATCGGTGATCCACCCCTGTTCTTCTAACATGGAGAGACCGAAGGCTGGGAATGTCGACGTTGAATGTACCTGGGACACAGGAAAGCCTGAATTGGATCTGAAAGTTCCTATAAATACTAAAGTTCTAATGTCATGTCCTGTGTCTAGACCATTAACTCTGCTTAGCTGGAACATAGCAGGGCTGCGATCCAAATCTGACAATTCGGACTGGAAGAGCTTTATTTCCTCCTACGATATAATTTGTCTACAGGAGACCTGGTCCAAAGATACGTTCCTTCTGAACGGTTTCACCTCTCTGTGTCAGCCGGCACTAACCTCCCAAATGGGGAGAGCTAGTGGCGGCCTTTTAGTTCTTGTCTCCGTACATCTTCCGCTTTTAAATGTGTCTTTAACCTGGTCTTCCCTTTATTTTATGGTTGTCTTGGTCTCTATTAGTGGCCTAAAGGATATCCTAATTTTAAATTTTTACAATAACATCCCTCGGGGCCTCCTTATGGGTCATCTGGAAGAGGTAACGGACTTCATAGATTCTTCACATGTTTTGCAGAATAGTGATCTAATTATTATCTGGGTGGGCGATTTCAATACTCCTCTGTGCAGCAAAGAACACATGGACCTGTGTGCCTTTCCTGCTGAGGGCAGAGAGTCAGTAATTCATTTTAACCATACATCTGAAGGAGATGCCTTAAACCTTTTTTCTTGTAAATTTGATCTGGTTCATGTCACCGAGAAATTGGCCCCCGACGCCTGCAATACACCAACCTTTACAGGAAATTTGAGGGGGAGCATTATCGACTTCATACTTATCAGCTCCTCTGATTTTTATGTAATTCAAGAATTTAAGATTACGCCTCATTGTGCGAGCGATCATAACCCCCTTAGCATTATATTGGACCTAAAAAATTTCCAGGCACCCAAGAATAAAAGCTTGAGTGCTGCTACTGTTTATAATCCAAATTGTGGCATACGTTTAAAATGGGACAAAATAGATCCAAAAATTTTTAACCAGGAAATTGTAAGAAGTAGGTCTGACTCGATTCATATGTGTCTGTCCCAGCAGTTAGATTCTGACCGCATAGTGCGTGAATTTGAATCTTTAAGCACTGACATCTCACGCGCCCTGGGTGGTGGACAGGCCCGCGAAGGGGTCGGTGGCCCACAGATGGTTCGATTCTGCGTGCTCATCTGCCCACAAAAAACTCAGAGATGCACTTAAAGCAGTTCCTCTCTCCTGTCAATTAGTTAAAATAGCCAGAGCCGACTATAAGGCTGCCATTGACAAACGGAAATCAGAAATTAGGTCTAGGGCCTGGGGCGAACTTTTGGCTGCATCTGAGCAGAAGGATACTTCTAAATTCTGGAAAGTGATAAATCACTCTTACTTTTCTGGTAACCACTCTTTGGCCAATGACTGTCTTATTGCTGAGGACGTCTGGTTAACTCATTTTAGGAAAGTCTTCTGTTCAGGAACTTCTGAGAATTCGCATGTAAATCCTTCTGCACTTTTTATTTTAGACTCCAAAACTAAGGCCCCAAACATTATTTTTGACCTCCATGAGGTCAAAAATGCCATTGATAGATCAAGACAGGGAAAAGCTCCTGGCCCCGATGGGGTTCCCGCTGATCTTTTTAAATCAGAAATTGATCTTTGGGGTCCGTTAGTTACAAATGTGTTGAATAGTGTGGTAAATAGTAACGTGCCCCTCTCATGGAAATCGGACATTATTGTTCCTATCTTCAAAAAAGGAAATAGACAAGATCCTTCTTGTTACAGACCAATTTCTCTTATTGATTCGACGGCAAAGATTTTAGGTAGCGTGATCCTGTCCCGTTTAGAAGATTGGGTGTCCGAGGCCCAGATTTTATCCCCTATTCAATTTGGTTTCAGACCTGGTGTAGGCACAGTTGAGCAAGTCTTAAACTTGCAGCTGATACTCAGCAAATACGTGACAGTCAAAAAAGAGTCTATTCACATGGCTTTCATTGATCTAACCAGTGCCTTTGATATGGTTAATAGGTCAAAGTTATGGCAAATTTTGGAAGCCTTAGGCTGCGATCCACCTCTATTGGAGCTTATTAAACGCCTACACACAGACCTAACGATTTCTGTTCAGGTCGGCTCACATGGGCAGAGAACCTCCCCCATCCCGTCAACTAGGGGTGTAAGGCAGGGATGTATCTTAGCCCCTTTTCTTTTTTTGATTTACATTAATGGGCTCTATGATTCACTGTTAAAACATGCAAAGGACATACCGAAGATGGGCCAGAGACAACTTCCAGTTTTATTATATGCTGACGATGCAGTTTTAATTGCTCGTACTGCAAACGGTTTACAGGGACTATTGGATGTATTTTATGATTTTATGCTGGACCTTGATCTGAAAGTAAATTACCCCAAGACTTTCGTTATGACTTGTGGCCCACGCAATACAAAGTCTAAACAATTCACTATGGGAGGGCACATTCTTAATAAGGTCAAAGAATTTTGTTATCTAGGCATGTACATGAGTTCTTCTTTGTCCTGGAAGACACACATTCATTTTAAGCTCCAACAGTTGATAAGGAACAACGAAGCAATTTTTCGCTTTTCAAATAAACTAGGTCACAGACCCCCTGCACAGTTGAAAACTCTTTATAATTCCAAATGCACTGCATCAGTCCTTTATGGGGCAGGCGTCTGGGGCTATAATAAAATTCCGTCTCTTCAGAGTGTTGAAAATAAATTCCTGCGCAGATTATTGTTGGTTCCAAAATGCACCGCAAACATAATCTGCCATGAAGAACTTGGTCAGTGCTTTTTGGAGGACAGGGTCTTTATGCCCCCCCTACTGCTCTGGATCAGATGTTGGTCAAACCCTATGGCAAATTTGGTCCAAGACTGTATCTCTGATTGTCTACAATTGGAAAATTCAAATAGGATTCCCTGGCTTATGTTTCTGCAAAACTCTTTTGAGAACCTAGGGCTTAGATACATGTTTGATGATCCTCATTTGTTAACCACAAAATCTAGGTCTGTTTTGAAGTCTACTTACTCCAAGCACATATCAGAGTTGAGATTTTATAGTTCCCTGAAATTGAAATCTTTTGATTCCTACTCTCGGATTGTGACTGTTCCATGCCTTAAACCCTATTTGACTTGGTTTTCAAGTTTTAGAATAATTTCCTTTTTAACACTTTTTAGACTTAATCTAATTCATTTTAAGGTAGCTTTCCCCGAACCATGTTTCTGGAAAAAGGACTTACCACTTTGTCCCTCTGACTCCAAATCAACTCAGAGCACTTTGCACTTTTTTCTTTTTTGCCCTTTATATGCTGCTCCTAGAGGGGCCTTCATTTTACCCACATTACGCCTTTTTAGACCCATTCATTATAAGGAAGCTCTACTATATCTTCAGAGATTGCCTGATATTCAAATTTGTCATCATGTATTAGACTTTGTCGCTGCTTCTTTAAGTATTAGGAAAAGGCCTACTCCTTTTTTAAAAAAATTATGTACGTATAGTATATCATTTTAAAGCTAATATTTGTACTTTTCTGACTTTGTGATTTTTAATCATGTCTAGTATATTTATCTATGTATGTCAAGGGGTTTCAGATTGGATGCTCATGTGGTGTTTTCAGTAATGGTTTTAAGTTTTATTTTATACTATTTATAGATTGGTAAATGTGTCTTGGTTTGTACCTTTATGGCAATTGCCGAATAAAGTTATTTGACTGACTGACTGACTGACTGACTGATCACCTCTGGACATTAAGAGGAACCTCTGCCTGGAGAAGAGCTGATGAGAAGTGCTACCCTGCCTGTCACTGTGCTTTGTGGAGCTATCCTGCAGTTGCTGCTTCTGCCTGTGCAAGGGAACAAAGACTGGACTTTGTTGTGTATTCCTGCTTGTGAAGAAATCTCCAAGGGCTTGTCTTGAGCTTGCCTCCTGTTGTTGAAGACTCAGGGCCATCAAAGACTTCTCCTGTCAGCACCTGGAATCTCTGCTGAGACTCCTGCCCTGCCAAGTGGTGCCCTATCCAGTTCTTGAGGCCTTAGAAGGTGAAGCTGACAGACCAAGACTGAAAATTCATGCACAGACTGCCATGCGGGGAAAATATTGACGCACCTTCTGAGATGTGGCTGAAAAACTAAATGCCACCGGCATTTTGACGCTACCCAGCTACTTTTCCATGCTACCAGTGTTTTTACTGTTTACTAAAGGATTTAAGATTATTTTGCTTTTAAAAATAATTACTTGACTTGTATATGTTGGATTTTTGTCGTTTTGGTCTTGTTTTGTTGAGATAAATAGTTTCTTTTTTTCTAAACCTGGGTTGTGTCATTTTGTAGTGTTTTCATTAAGTTAATGTATGTGTTGGTACAAATACTTTACAACTAGATCTCTGAAGTTAAGCCTGCCTGCTCGTGCCAAGCTAGCAAGGAGGTGAGCAGGGGTTAGCTGAGGGTGATTCTCCTTTACCCTGACTAGAGTGAGGGTCCTTGTTTGGACAGGGGGTAACCTGACTGCCAACCAAAGACCCAATTTCTAACAATTATTATGATAAGATGACATGGATAGGGTAAAACATCAATTACCCTCAGTGGTCGACTCAGATCTTTTGACTCAGCAAGGGGTGTGAAATCATGCAAATCTGACACTGTGAACCAATAAACATCAAATATAACATCAAATAATCAACATAATCAAGTGGAGTCAGTAATTGAACACACCATGATCTATGTGGCCATGAGTCAACACACCAGTTTGGTAAAGTTTAAACATTTATTGCCCTTTAGATTAACAATGCTAAGTTCACCTAAATCATGCCCAAGACCAAATGATAGCAATACAGAAACATCACAGGCTGTCCAAAATGACTGAAGAATCTCAATCTAATCAAAACATGTAAGATTAGACACTCCAAAAGAATAATGCAGAACAACAATGGAATCAAAAAGAAAATAGAAATTACATACATTTAGTCTGTGCGGCTGAATGAAACACAATTTGTTAATAAACATTCAAAATTAGATAGTAAGTCAGGCATCCCTAACCAACACCCAAGTTCGAAAACCATGTGTGGGCTTCATGCAAAAAGAAAAATAAGACACAAATTAATTTTGAAAACATCTAATTAGGCACTAGCCAAAATAAGTGCTTGGATTTTCTAATGTAGAAAATCTTGCAAGAAAGACACATTTGCATTGGTTATACCTCTCCTAAATTGATCAGCAGTCAGTAGAATCTACTTCAACAGAGCGCAGGAACATCAAGTCTTCAGAAAACAGCATTTGAATATGAAAGGGAAACAGTTCACTAAAGTTGAGCCAAATATAACTGAACTGTTAGAATCATAGGCAAAGAGAGAAACACATCTAACTCTGAACAAAAATGGACCAGAACTCTATCTAACTGGAACGGAACTTAAATCATCTATATATTGCTTTATTAAAGTCCCAAAAAGTTACTAGCTAAGTTTCTATTGGACATCACTATGGGGTAGTTTAGTTTGCAGCCAATAAAACATCATCTGCGCTTTGGATGTATCACTTAAATTTTCTGCAGCCATGATTGGCTTACGATGTCATCTCCTCTCTTGTCTCCTGACACCAGGTTCTGTGATTAATCACATTTAAACAATATAAGAACAGTACATGTGCTTCCTGCCAAAATCTAAAACTCGAACAAGTACAAATATGTAACATGGAAATACCACATTGAGCACTGAGGCCCACTGTTAGAATTTCCGATTCTTATCTCAAGGAAATATGCAACACCTGCAGTAGAAGCACAACAGAAATGGCCACTGTGTAAGTCACACAGGATGTTTGAAGAAACATTATTTTGCAAAGTTAGCAATCTTTTAAAATATTGTTCCTCTGGAAAATTATTAAAATGTAAGGCCTTTTAACTAATACTAAAACATGAAGAATAAAACATTTCTTTTGAATTAAAACCACTGACCTTTTAGTAGATGTTATTAGTCATTTTGTCAGTATACCTAAACATGATTAAACAAAATATATTTTCATTAGTCATTTTTTAATTTCATGTCGAACTTCATTGTGGCTGGCACCAGAGAAGGTGTAATTGAAAGTGCATGTTTATTCAGTTAGGCCTCTAAACACACATTATTTCATTATATTGTAGTGAAACATTTTCATTAATAATGTTTACTCTCTCACAGCAGCAATGGGACAGGTAAGTTTATTTTTATTTTTATTTACCTCCCTTTTGAGATTTGTGGTGGCCACTCCTTCCTCCAAGTATGGTAAACCTAGTTCTTCTTGACATATGAAAGTGGCAGTGCCTCTAGTGACTGAGAGTAATCTGTGGATAAAACAAACTCAGGTTGTTGGAGAACTCTCATGTTATTACTGACCCGCACCATATGTTCCTGCTAAGATACATTTACTCGTATATATTTGCAGCGTTTTTGATTGGTTTGTGCCCTAATCTGTATGCAAATCTAAAAATAGCCTCAGTATTCCTACTATATTGTTACAGTCTTAGATTTTTGAGGGTGTTCCAACTAAAAGATTAATTAAAAAGTATCCCCAAATAATTAAATGTTTTAGTTTTCTATAAGTGTACCCCTCCCGTGACAAAACGCTTGGTCTTCGTGTTTGATCACCCACCGGTTATATTATTTGATTTTGAGTGGTTTCCCTTAAGATCCCAATATTTCATAGAATTTTAAAAGGAATCCAATAAGGCCTGTAAGTCATTTGCTGTGTGGGTGATAAGCATTGCGTCATAAACTTTTAACAAAATGGGTGTAAAGCGACTTCCCATACGAGGAATATCTTTTCCATTGCTCACTAAGTACGAAGTATAATGCAAAGTGCTTTACTTATACTTAGTAAGTACAAAGTATGAAGTAAAAAAAGAAAGAGGTCTTGGATGCACTGTTGTTTAACACCTGAGTTGGTCTAATTTGAGAAGTACATTCGCTTAGGGGACCATAGCAGACCATTACAGTTAAGTCCCAGTGCAGGCATCTTAGAAGATAAAGGAGTTGTGGTTCAACACACATACATTCCGTTAAGACCCATAGGGGGTCATTCTGACCTCGGCGGTAAAAGGCGCCTACCGCCGGTCAGAAATCCTCCATTCTGACCCGCAGAAGGCAAACCTCCGAAAATCCGACCGCCACAACAGACCGCCAGACCAGCGGTCGGCGGAAAGGTGGAGGTGACAAAACCTCCACCGTCACGCCAACAGAAATACGCCCATGCCATTACGACCCACGAATCCACGCGGCGGTCATTCAAACGCGGTATTCCATTGGCGGGACACACCGCCGCGGTCAGAATACACACAAACGAACAAAACTCAGCCACATTGGACGATTTGAATCCCACACACCTGATACACATACACACACCACTCCCACACACACAATACGATATAAAACACCCACCCACATCACCCACAAACCCCTACGCTAAAAAATTCGTAAAGAAGGCAAGAGCGAGACACCAGCATCCAAAAAATAACAGCCACAGCCACTCAACACCATCACCCACACACTATCCACACACAAAACAACACACACCACCACACTCAACTCACTTAAATACACATACTCCACCCCACACATCATACACACCACCCCATGGCACCCCAAAGACAACCCCGCTTCACAGACGAAGAACTCAGGGTCATGGTGGAGGAAATCGTTCGGGTAGAGCCCCAGCTGTTCGGCACACAGATACAATACACCAGCATTGCCCGGAGGACGGAGCTATGGCAGAGGATTGTCGACAGGGTGAACGCAGTGGGACAGCACCCCAGAAATCGGGAAGACATCAGGAAGCGATGGAACGACCTACGGGGGAAGGTGCGTTCCATGGTATCCAGGCACAACATCGCCGTGCAGAAGACTGGCGGAGGACCCCCACCTCAACCCCCACAATTCACATCATGGGAGGAGGAAGTCTTGAACATCCTGCATCCTGACGGCCTCGCAGGAGTCGGCGGAGGAATGGATACTGGTAAGTTGAAGCATCAATACTGCTTCCCCCCCACCTGCATGCCAAATCAGACCCCAACCCTCACCCCCATCCTCGAACCCCACCCTCACCCCCACCCCCATCCTCACCCCCACCCTCACCCCCACCACCATCCTCACCCCCACCACCATCCTCACCCCCACCACCATCCTCACCCCCACCCCCAGCACACCTATTCCCCGCCAATGTCTCACCATCACAACCCACACATCCCAAAACCTAGGCCTGCATGCGTCCACTAAGCATGGACACCCATCACCAAAGCATGCCCAATGCATATACACATCCCCCCCACAAGCCACCCTCACCAAAGCCCCCACACACGAATGCCAGCACTTGGGGACACGAGAACCCACAGATACACCCATATGCCACACATTGAAACTATAACCATACCTCTATACCCCTGCAGGACCCGACCGTCAACACACCGCGGCGGAGGGGCCAGAATTATCCACACCCCCCCACCCAAGAGGCCGTCAGCGATGACAGCAGCTCTGTCGACCTGGACACCGATGACCAGCCCGGACCATCGGGGACCTCTGGACAGTCGGTTCCCCTCACACAGGCCCAGGCCACTACAGACCCAAACCCCTCTGGGAACACCAGCACAGCTCCCACCCAGCGGGCCCATGCCTCTGTCTCCAGGGCGCGTCAATCTGCGGTGTGTCTACCACTACAGGGCACCCAGGATAACCCACCACCCCAACAACAACAGGGACCTGGGGGCAGTGGTAGTGGGCACACCGGCCAGGGGGCAGAGGCCCAGGGAAACAGGGGAACTCGGAGGGCAGCTGTGCGACAGGGGGGGGAGGAGAGGCCCAGGGAACCCACTCTCCACGAGGTCCTCACCACCATCATGGGAGCATACAACCGCTCCCAGGAGACGATGGCGACGGTACTGGCCCGGTTCCAGGAGATCCAGGTACTGCAGGAGGAACACTATCGGGGGTACAGGGAGGACATCAGAGCCATCAACACCACCCTGGTTACCATGGTAGGGCTGCTGCAGGACCTCGTCAACAACAGGGCGGACACTCAACAACACCCAAGGGCCCCTGCCACTAGCCTGGACCAAGAACAGCCAACCACCTCCGCCGGCGCTAGTGGACAGGAGGCCCCCGCACAGCAGCAGCCCACCAGACCCCCACCTCCTGCAGGAGAGGAACCACCCCGCAAGAGGGCCCTGAGATCTCGCAAGAAGACAGAGTAGGATGTCAAGACCCCCGCCAGCAATGGATACCACCTGATGTCATCCCACTGTCCCACATTGTCACCCTGTCCATCCTTGAACTGCCCATGCTCCATCTCTCCACAGGCCTCTGGACAATGCACCTGTGTGACTGTTACTCTGGACTCTGCCATGGACATTCCTTCACCATAGCCCCCACCCACTTGAAACCACCCATCCCATTTTGAGCACTTAAATAAACACCTATTTTGCACCAAAATATCTGGAGTCTGGCTGTGATTTCAATAGATTGTAATTGACATGACAGTGCAAATATGTCCTTGTACATGGTGAAGTCAACAAACAGCTGCCACAAAGCTGTAGTCCATGGGGAAACGAAGCACAGGACTCGTAGTGGGGACCCCAGATCTGAAATAGGGAGGGAAAAGCCAAAACTCAGTCATCATACACTGGGGCAAATAGACAGGCAGCAGAGATGCTGGAGAGTAGTTAACATTTACTAAATTATCTTTGAAATGTTACCTGTGTCCTATTGGAAGTACTGTTCAATGATTCTGTCCCTGTTGTCTGTTTCAGCCCCGTCGTCTTCCTCCTCGTCACTCTCCTCAGGTTCCACCGCTGCCACAACACCACCGTCTCGACCATCCTCCTGCAGGAAAGGCACCTGGCGGCGCAAAGCCAGGTTGTGAAGCATGCAGCTGGCCACGATGATGTGACACACCTTCTTAGGTGAGTACATTAGGGATCCACCTGTCATATGCAGGCACCTAAACCTGGCCTTTAGGAGGCCAAAGGTGCGTTCGATCACCCTCCTAGTACGCCCATGGGCCTCATTGTACCGTTCCTCTGCCCTGGTCCGGGGATTCCTTACTGGGGTCAGTAGCCACGACAGGTTGGGGTACCCAGAGTCCCCCACTAGCCATACACGGTGTCTCTGTAGCTGTTCCATCACGTAAGGGATGCTGCTATTCCTGAGGATGTAGGCGTCATGCACTGACCCTGGGAATTTGGCATTTACATGCGAGATGTACTGGTCAGCCAAACACATCACCTGGATGTTCATTGAATGGTAATTTTTTCTGTTCCTGTACACCTGCTCCCTGTCTCTTGGGGGAACCAAAGCCACATGGGTCCCATCAATGGCACCAATTACGTTGGGAATATGTCCATGGGCGTAGAAATCACCCTTCACTGTAGCCAATTCGCCCACCTCAGGGAAAATGATGTAGCTCCTCACGGATTTCATCAGGGCAGACAACACTCTGGATAACACCTTCGAAAACATGGGCTGAGACATCCCAGAAGCAATTCCCACGGTTGTCTGAAATGACCCACTTGCCAAGAAATGGAGTACTGACATGACCTGCACCAGAGGGGGAATCCCTGTGGGTTGGCGGATGGGGGACATCAGGTCGGGCTCCAGCTGGGCACACAGTTCATGGATAGTGGCACGGTTAAGACGGTAGGTCAGGATAATGTGGCGTTCTTCCATTGTCGACAGGTCCACCAGCGGTCGGTACACGGGAGGATTCATCCGTCTCCTCGCCCAACCCAGCGGACGGTGCCTAGGAAGGACAACATGGAGCACACAGTCAAGCAACCCACAGGTACGTACTCACAGCTAGCACAGTAAACGATTCTCTATGCAGTGAATGGCGTGTCTGAGTGGCTAAGCAAGGCCTAGGCCTGTGTGACGCAGTTGAAATTGAGCCATGTGGGCCCTGGAAATGGCGGCTGCCTGACCTGTGAAGTGTGACAATGGGATGTGAGGTCAATGCGCTGGCGTGGCACACCGCGGCGGGCGGCGGGCCAAGACCGCGGCGCCAAGCCGCATTGGTTAACATTGAAGCCTATGGGTTTCAGGAGCCAATGGCGAAGGGCGCTGGCGGTGGCGGGACGCACCGCCGCGGACGTGATCGCCATTTTCTATCTACTTATCCACTTGCGACTTGAACTTTCACAGGAGAGGACCTATACTGCAAGTGTTGCTGTGACCTCGGTCTGGAAGGGACAATGGCTGCTGCACCTGGGGAAAGGGCCCCTGCCTTCACTGGAGAGGAGTTGGAGAAACTTGTGGATGGGGTCCTCCCCCAGTATGCGCTACTCTACGGTCCTCCAGACCAACAAGTGAGTTTAATTCAATATGGATTTGGGGCCACTGCCTGGCTTGGGGGCCTGGCGGGGATGGGGGGCATGTTGGGCCTGGCGGGGGGCCTGGCGGGGGGCCTGGCGGGGATGGGGGGCATGTTGGGCATGGCGGGGGGCATGGCGGGGATGGGGGGCATGTTGGGCCTGGCGGGGGGCATGGCGGGGGGCCTGGTGGGGATCGGGGGCATGTTGGGCCTGGCGGGGGGCATGGTGGGGATGGGGGGCATGTTGGGCCTGGCGGGGGGCATGGCGGGGATGGGGGGCATGTTGGGCCTGGCGGGGGGCATGGCGGGGGGCCTGGCGGGGATGGGGGGCATGTTTGGGCCTGGCGGGGGGCCTGGCGGGGGACTGGCGGGGATGGGGGGCATGTTGGGCCTGGCGGGGGGCATGGCGGGGATGGGGGGCATGTTGGGCCTGGCGGGGGGCATGGCGGGGATGGGGGGCATGTTGGGCCTGGCGGGGGGCATGGCGGGGGGCCTGGCGGGGATGGGGGGCATGTTGGGCCTGGCGGGGGGCCTGGCGGGGATGGGGGGCATGTTGGGCCTGGCGGGGGGCCTGGCAGGGATGGGGGGCATGTTGGGCCTGGCGGGGGGCCTGGCGGGGATGGGGGGCATGTTGGGCCTGGCGGGGGGCCTGGCGGGGATGGGGGGCATGTTGGGCCTGGCGGGGGTCATGGCGGGGGGCCTGGCGGGGATGGGGGGCGTTGGGCCACTGGAAAGGAAAATGCTGACAAACTTGAACGTGGTATTTCTCCCTCCCTGTACGTGTCACATAGGTCCGCGCCCATGAGAAGATCGGGATTTGGCGTGCCATCGCCAAGGAAGTCCGGACCCTGGGGGTCCACCATCGACGGGGCACCCACTGCCGCAAGAGGTGGGAGGACATCCGCCGCGGGACCAAGAAGACCGCCGAGTCTCTGCTGGGGATGGCCTCCCCACGTAGGCGGGGTGCCTGCCGTCAACTGAGCCCCCTGATGTTCCGGATCCTGGCGGTGGCCTACCCTGAATTGGATGGGCGCGTGAGGGCAGCACAGCAGACACAAGGGGGTGAGTACAAGCATTATCTACTCTGTTGTCGCGCAGTGGAGGTGTCTGGTTGGGGGAGGAGGGCTGGGGGTCCCCCTAGGCCAGGGCGATATCTGTAGGCTGGGCACCCCCGTAAGCCCCTGTGTCCCCAGCCACCACCCTCAGTAGTTTGTCAGTACAGCCATCCCTGGGCCGTGTCATCCATGGGTGCAGTTGTCAACTCTAGGCGTGTAGGGCATGTTCCACGGAATGCGTAGCGGACCCCAAGTGCGCAACTTAGTGCAGGGGGCATCTGTGTCTGTCATGTCCTCTAACTGTACCGGAGATCCATGTACTCAATATCCCTTTATTTCTCTCTCCCCCCCCCTTTTTGTTTGTCTTTCTGTGCTTGTGTGCATCAGCATCATCAGGCGGAGGAGAAGTGGCATCGGGGCAGGAGGGAGCTGCATCTCACATGGCCCAGGAGGGCCATGCCACAGAGTCAGACTGGACCAGTGAGACGGAGGGCGAGGGGAGCTCCACGACGGGGACGACTGGACCCTGCAGCGACACGGACACGTCCTCGGAAGGGGGCTCCCTTGCGGGTGTGGCACCATCCGTGCCCCCCGCCATTACAGGTACAGCCGCCACCCAGCGCACCATCTCCGCCCTCCCAGCAGCCCCTCCGCGTTCGCCCCGTGCCCGCTCTGCCAGGAAGCCGGGCATCTCCTTCGCCCCAGGCACCTCAGGCCCTACCCCTGTTACCCCCGCTGCCCTCAGTGAGGAGGTCATTGACCTCCTCCGAACGCTCATTGTTGGGCAGACTACCCTTTTGAATGCCATCCAGGGGGTGGAGAGGGAGGTTCATCGCAGCAATGCGTACCTGGAGGGCATTCATTCGGGTCAGGCTGCCCATCAGCGATCGTTCCAGGCTCTGGCCTCAGCACTGACGGCAGCCATTGTCCCTGTCTCCTGCCTGCCTCTACTAACTCCCTCCTCCCAGTCTCCTGTTCCTCTGCCTGTCCCACCCACACCATCAGACCAGCCTGCACACACCTCAACACCCAAGAGAAGCTCATCCAAACATAAGCACCACAGATCACGCAGACATTCACACACGCAACATTCCGATGCAGACATGCCAACAGTCACTACCACCTCTGTGACCCCCACCTCCTCGTCTCCCTCCTCCCTCCCTGTGACGTCTACACTCACACCTCCATTCACCTCACCATCAGCCAGTGTTTCCATCACCAGCACACCCTCCACTCCAGTCCGCACACGTGCAGTCACCACCCCCACTGCCATTTACACGTCCCCTGTGTCCTCTCCCACTGTGTCTGTCACCCCCTCTTCCACACCACACAAACGCAGCCACCCACCCACCCAACAGCCATCCACCTCACGACAGCCTATCCCTCCTGCACCTGCACCCAAAGACAGCAAACGTGACTCACCTACAACCACATCCTCTCCCTCCACTCCCATTCCCACTGTACCTACCACTCTCCATTGTCCCAAGAAGCTCTTCCTCGCCACTACTAACTTCTTTCCTGACCCTGAGCCCCCCCCTCCTTCTCGTCGGGGTAAGAAGAGCACCTCAGCCACCACCAGCCCTGCAGCCCCCTTGACAAGGGTGCAGGGTTATTGGAGCCCGCCAGGCCGCATGTCTGGATCTTCGCCCAGCAGCAAGGGGACAGCCAGCCCACCCCCTGGGAAGAGGAGCAGAAGGCGGAAGGGGCGCCGCAGGAGCCCGCCTTCTACATCCCCCCCGGACACCACCCAGAGACAGTCACCAGCCACAGCTCCAAAGGGAGGAAAGGGCCACAGGCCGACGACTAAGGAGGGCAAGGGCAGCAAGTCGGAGAGGTCAGGCAGCAGGCCTGCTGCCCAGGAGGAGCCCACAACCCCCATAGCCGCTGCCCCGGGAGGAACCGGCACAGCTGCCCCGGGAGAGCCCACCACCCCCATAGCCGCTGCCCAGGGAGGACCCAGCCCAGCTGGCCAGGAGGGCCCCACCACCCACAGCCCAGGTGGGCAGTGAAGGAGCACCATCCCCACTGCCCAGGAGGGCACCACCAGGCAATTAGCAGTTGGCCATAGACCGTCCGCCGTCTCAAGAACCGCTGAACTGGGCCCTTCAAGGCAAGGACCGCTGAACTGGGCCCCGCCGTCTCAAGAACCGCTGAACTGGGCCCTTCAAGGCAAGGAGCGCTGAACTGGGCCCCGCCGTCTCAAGAACCGCTGAACTGGGCCCTTCAAGGCAAGGAGCGCTGAACTGGGCCCCGCCGTCTCAAGAACCGCTGAACTGGGCCCCGCCGTCTCAAGAACCGCTGAACTGTGCCCTTCAGGGCAAGGACCGCTGAACTGGGCCCCGCCGTCTCAAGAACCGCTGAACTGGGCCCCGCCGTCTCAAGAACCGCTGAACTGGGCCCTTCAAGGCAAGGACCGCTGAACTGGGCCCCGCCGTCTCAAGAACCGCTGAACTGGGCCCCGCCGTCTCAAGAACCGCTGAACTGGGCCCTTCAAGGCAAGGACCGCTGAACTGGGCCCCGCCATCTCAAGAACCGCTGAACTGGGCCCTTCAAGGCAAGGAGCGCTGAACTGGGCCCCGCCGTCTCAAGAACCGCTGAACTGGGCCCTTCAGGGCAAGGACCGCTGAACTGGGCCCCGCCGTCTCAAGCACCGCTCCGCTGGGCCCCGCCGTCTCAAGAACCGCTCCGCTGGGCCCCGCCGTCTCACGCACCGCTCCGCTGGGCCCCGCCGTCTCAAGAACCGCTTAACTGGGCCCTTCAGGGCAAGGACCGCTGAACTGGGCCCCGCCGTCTCAAGCACCGCTCCGCTGGGCCCCGCCGTCTCAAGAACCGCTCCGCTGGGCCCCGCCGTCTCACACACCGCTCCGCTGGGCCCCGCCGTCTCAAGAACCGCTTAACTGGGCCCTTCAGGGCAAGGACCGCTGAACTGGGCCCCGCCGTCTCAAGCACCGCTCCGCTGGGCCCCGCCGTCTCAAGAACCGCTCCGCTGGGCCCCGCCGTCTCAAGAACCGCTTAACTGGGCCCTTCAGGGCAAGGACCGCTGAACTGGGCCCCGCCGTCTCAAGCACCGCTCCGCTGGGCCCCGCCGTCTCAAGAACCGCTTAACTGGGCCCTTCAGGGCAAGGACCGCTGAACTGGGCCCTTCAAGGCAAGAACCGCTGGCCCTTTGGCAGACGTGGCAGGGCAGGATCTATCTCGGGCAGGGCTGCAGGATGTCCTCTGGCCAACTTGCCTCCTCCAGTGGCAGTGGGGTCTGTTATGGACTGTGGCTTTGCTCTCCCCAGGATGGCCCAGTGGGCAGGCCACCCACTGTATGGACTGTATGGACTGTGGCTTGGCTCTCCCCAGGATGGCCCAGTGGGCAGGCCACCCACTGTATGGACTGTATGGACTGTGGCTTTGCTCTCCCCAGGATGGCCCAGTGGGCAGGCCACCCACTGTATGGACTGTTTGGACTGTGGCTTTGCTCTCCCCAGGATGGCCCAGTGGGCAGGCCACCCACTGTATGGACTGTATGGACTGTGGCTTTGCTCTCCCCAGGATGGCCCAGTGGGCAGGCCACCCACTGTATGGACTGTTTGGACTGTGGCTTTGCTCTCCCCAGGATGGCCCAGTGGGCAGGCCACCCACTGTATGGACTGTTTGGACTGTGGCTTTGCTCTCCCCAGGATGGCCCAGTGGGCAGGCCACCCACTGTATGGACTGTATGGACTGTGGCTTTGCTCTCCCCAGGATGGCCCAGTGGGCAGGCCACCCACTGTATGGACTGTATGGACTGTGGCTTTGCTCTCCCCAGGATGGCCCAGTGGGCAGGCCACCCACTGTATGGACTGTTTGGACTGTGGCTTTGCTCTCCCCAGGATGGCCCAGTGGGCAGGCCACCCACTGTATGGACTGTATGGACTGTGGCTTTGCTCTCCCCAGGATGGCCCAGTGGGCAGGCCACCCACTGTATGGACTGTTTGGACTGTGGCTTTGCTCTCCCCAGGATGGCCCAGTGGGCAGGCCACCCACTGTATGGACTGTATGGACTGTGGCTTTGCTCTCCCCAGGATGGCCCAGTGGGCAGGCCACCCACTGTATGGACTGTATGGACTGTGGCTTTGCTCTCCCCAGGATGGCCCAGTGGGCAGGCCACCCACTGTATGGACTGTTTGGACTCGTGGATCTGGCGTCGTGTACTCAAGTGGCTGAGGTGCCCCCCCTTCCCTTCCCCCTGAGGTGCCTGTCCTATTTTCTTTCTGATGCCCCTGCAGTGTTCTCTCCGTGGAGTTCTTGTCGTGGGACTGGGCCTTGCCCCTTTGCACAGGACGCCTGTGATCCACGGACAGTGGTTGGACTACATTTAGTAGCTGTATATATTTTGTACATAGTTTATTTATTTATTGGGATTACTGGTGTACATATTTCAATATATCTGCCCGTTTATGATCTCTTCTTTTGGTCTTTGCATTATTTCGGAGGGGGGTGGTTTGTGGGTTGTGACAGTGATCTGTGGGAATGCATTGATGTGTGTGTTGTAGTGGGTGTGGGTGGGTGGGTGTGTGCCGGTAATCTTTTCCCTCCCCTGTGTCGTAGGTGCAGTACTCACCGATGTCTTCCGCGCCGCCGGGCGTGCTCCTGGTATATGAGCAGGAATAGGAGTGCGGGGATGACCTGCAACTCTGGTTCCATACTGCCGGAATCTCGCGTGGAGTGCGTAGAGGTGAGCGTTTTCCCGTTCGTAGTCTGTTTCCGCCGTGTTCTTATCGGCGGTGCTCCCGCCCCGGAAAAGGTGGCAGATTGGTGGGTCGTAATAGGGTGGGCGGTACATTGTCTGCCGCCTGGCTGTTGGCGGGAACCGCCGCGCTGTTTGTTTGTACCGCTGTGGCGGGCGGAGTGTTAAGTTGGCGGGCTGTGTTGGCGGTTCCCGCCAGGGTCAGAATTGCATATTTTAGACCGCCGGCCTGTTGGCGGCTTGGCCGCCGCTTTATCACCGACCGCCAGGGTCAGAATGAGGGCCATAATGTTGAAAGGTTCACTAGATTGAGTGCACTTGACAGATCAAAAAAGGCCAAATGTAAAGCTCCCCCTTGGTCATGACATATAAATTAGGGCACTGGTCAACGGTGCAGATTCCTGGTCTAAACCCATTTTGTACCTCTGTCAGGATGTTATCTTCATCAGCCCAGATTTTTCTGGGGGAAAGGAGCCGACATCTTTACACTGGAAGCTAAGAGGGAGATCAGTCCATAACAAGACAGTGATGAAGTATCTCCGTTTTTTAAAGTAGGGATGATGCAACTCTCCTCCAGGAGTCTGAGATGTGGACTGTCACAGCATATATTCTGAATTGTGTTAATAGGGGCCCCTGGTAGTTTTTAAAATATCATTGAGGGCGTTGTATGGGCTTCCTATCACTAGTGTAAATTATTTTATGCTTCAATGTAAGGGTCCTTAATGCCTCGCCATATACTGTGTGCTTAAAGTGCATTATATTATCATTCTTTTGGTTTGTGAAGCCACAGACATGCTTATTTTATTGGCATAAACTGATATTAAAATTCCCAACCTATATTAAAAGAACAGTGAATTTTGGGACTGAATAAAAATCATCAAGAAACTATGAAACTGATCTATCACATCACCTAAACAGTGATTTAACCCCTTTGTTGCCAGGGCTTTTCCCCTCCTGTGCCGAGCCTTTTTTTTGGCTATTTGGGGAAGTTCGTGCTTAGGCCCTCATAACTTTTTCTCCACATAGGCTACACATGCCAAATATGCGTCCTTTTTTTAAAACTTTCTGGGGATTCTAGAGGTACCCAGACTTTGCCGGTTCCCCAGAGGGAGACCAAGAAATTAGCCAAAATACAGAAAAAAATTCAATTTTTTAAAAAAGAATGGAAAAAAGGTCTGCAGAAGAAGGCTCGTGGTTTTTTCCCTGAAAATGGCTTTGTAACCGGGCGCCTCCGGACGCCGGTTCTTTGTCGGAGCGAACGACCGCCGGGGGATACCCCGGGGCACCCGAGGGATTTCTGACGTGATGACGTCCAACGTCATCCGTCAGACAAAAACAGGAAGGACGACCGACGGAGGAGAAGCACCGCGCGACCCAGAGAGAGACGCCGACGTCAGGGAGAGCCAGAGAGACGAACGCCACGGACCGTCAAGAGAGAAGGGAAACCCCGCCGTGGACGAGGAACAACGGACGGAGAGCAGAAACCCTTGGGCGCCTCCCGCCCCTGCCGAGACGAAGTCGGGAGATCCCCTACAAGCCGGCCGCGTCCCTGGAGGGGTGTGGCCAAGTCAGGTACGAGCGTACCGGGGCTGGGACTGGGGTTCTGGGTGGTTGGCTGGGTTTAAGGGGGCTAAGAGGGGAGGGCTGAGGTCGTGTAGAGAATGCGAGCCAATTTGAACAGGACCACAGTTAACTGAAGAATAATCACACCAGGACCGTACCCAGACCAGTGAATAAAACTGTAAGGGGGTCACAGAAAGGGCACAACAAAAGGAAGTCACAAGAGAAAAGTAACCCCACATTCCTCCACCTCCACAGAATCCCCCCCCCTTTCACTCCTTACTAACCCCAATTAACCGTATATAAATAGTTTTCCCCACTTACCTGTTCCTTTCTCCTTCTTTGTTTTGGGAAATCCTGGGACCATGAGAGCCGGGTGAACAAGACCTCTCCCTCCGAACCGGACCAGGCCGTCCCGGGAACACCAAGGAACCCTGAAAAGAAAAGGGATTTATATTAGTTTTGGACTTGGAATATAACAGTTTGGCGGAAAAGCTAGTGCTACAATCCCAACGAACAAGAAAATAAACGTACTACACCCTTAAGTGCCGCGTCTGTCACCTTCTTCTTATATCCCCTCGACTCGGGATAAAAGACCCCGTCACAGTGGTGTCAGAAGTGGGATGTTGGAATAGGCGACAGAGACTTCCCCACTATGGAGGAGAAGTGTACCATATCCGATATGATGCAACAGTTGGCCTCCGGACAAAGACACCTACAATTAGTGTGGGAAGAGCAACAAAAAGAGGCCAAATTGGAAAGAGAGGCACTACAAAATGCCCTTAAGAGTCAGGCCACCATAATGGCCAACAACCAGTTGGTTCATGAAACCGCCATTAAGAATCTCACAGATACCATCGCTGCTACCCGTGTACACCCGAATGTGCCCAGTTCGGTCTTACAACGATATCAAGAAGGTGAAGACCCCGATGCCTTTTTCACCAATTTTGAACGAGTTGCTACTTCCGCTACTTGGCCTCAGGAGCGATGGGGCCAATGTATCGCCCCCTTATTGACGGGGACTCTCCAAGCCGCCTATCAAGCAGTAAACCCCGGTGGAATAACCCCCTATAAGGATATTAAAAAGAGCATCTTAGAACGGGTGGGTTTTGATTCGGAACATTATCGCGTCCGGTTTAGAAAAGCTAAATGGGGACCCAACGAAAATCCCCGGGCCCTATATTTTAGGATCAAAAATCTGGGTCTCAAATGGTTGGGTCCCATAGGGACAAATCGGGAAGACATTATTGAGATCGTGCTCTTAGAGCAATACCTAGACGCTCTGCCTCCGTCTACACGCAACTGGATCAAACAACATCCAAACCCGGATACCAATACTACCATCGAGTTGGCCTGCGCCTTTCATCGCTCCCTTGAGTTCAAAGTAACCCCCCCCCGATCAACACCTAGTCCCCTGCGTCTGGGTTCGGGAACATCCTCGACAGTGGGACGAAGAATCAATGAGGACATAGGGAAAACCCGGGGACTGGATAGGCCCTATATACAACAACCTCAGTGTTTCAGTTGCGGGGAATGGGGCCACATAGCTCGAGGTTGCCCCCTGAAAACAGAAAAACCGGAACCCATGGAAATAGGGGTCACTAGGGGAAGAGTCTTTTATACAGGGAGAAGAGACACCCCTTATAAAAAGAGACTGATTATCAATGGGAAAAGCACAGTGGCCCTCATCGATTCAGGGTGCAGCCAATCTGTGGTCAGGGCCGGGTTGTTCGAGGCACATTACTACACTTCGGGACTCACGGTATCAATCTGTTGTATCCATGGAGAAACCAGAGAATATCCCCTAATCTGGACAACCCTCACCTGGGGAGGAAAAGAAATACCCATAAGAGTGAGTTTAGTAGAGCAACTGGTTGAAGAAGCTATTATAGGAACTGACTTTTCGGAATTCCCGCAACTCCTAGACAGCCTTAGACAGCTCGAAGAAACTAACAACTGGTGGAAGGACGCTCCTTTCTCCAATATGCCTCTATCACCTCCGAGGGTACGACCTAAACTCTCCCGGAAGGAGAAAAGAATAATTAAGAAAGCCTATACTCAAGACCACTCCAGCAGGCCCCGGGTAATTACAAAGGTCCTCGCCCTCACTGCTCTTCCCAGCTTCCGGACTTCTCAAAGAGAAGACCCCAGTTTAATTCATGCATGGAAAAGTGCACGGCCACGGAACCCCCAGGATAAGGGTCCCTCGTTCACCATAGTTAAGGACCTATTATACCGAGTCACTTACAAAGACCAAGACGAAAAGAAACAGTTGATAGTTCCAGAACCTTATAGACAACAAGTTCTACACTTAGCACACAGCCAGCCAGGGGGTGGACACTATGGGAGGGAGAAAACAGAGGAGTATTTGTTGAGGAAATTTTACTGGCCGGGGGTATTTTCCCAGATTAGGAAGTTCTGTCAACAATGTCCAAAATGCCAATTGATTGACCCAGGCTCACGGAGAAAGGCCCCTTTACAGCCCCTCCCCATCATTGATGTCCCCTTCTCCAGAATAGGGATGGACCTCGTTGGCCCTCTTCTGCCCTCGTCGAGAGGCTATCGTTATATATTGGTATTAGTGGATTACGCCACGAGATACCCTGAGGCTATTCCCCTCTCTAGTATTAACACCAAGAGTGTTGCACACGCCATGATAGGGTTATTTTCCCGAATTGGGTTTCCTCGAGAAATCCTAACGGACCAAGGTACCCAATTTATGTCCAACCTGATGACACAAATATGTCAGCTATTGGGGATTAAACAGTTAAGGACGTCGGTCTATCATCCACAAACCGATGGTTTGGTGGAGAGATACAACCGTACCCTCAAAACACTACTAAAGAAAGCTATCTTGGAGACAGGTAAGGACTGGGATAGGAAACTCCCCTTAGTATTATACGCAATCAGGACACACGAACAAGCCTCTACGGGCCATAGTCCGTTTGAGCTGTTGTTTGGGCGACAACCACGGACCCTACTAGATATGGCCACTGAGATGTGGGAAGAAGAAGACGGGGAAAAAAACATTCTAAAATACGCCCGTGAGTTAAAAACCCACCTGCATACAGTATGGGAAAGCGTAAGGGAACACATGGAGAGGGCCCAAGACAAGCAGAAAAGGAATTATGATCGGAATACCCAATTGAGGTCCTTTTCCCTAGGAGATAAAGTGCTAGTTCTCCTTCCCAGTTCAGACAACAAATTGTTGGCCAAGTGGCAGGGACCCTACACCGTAACAGGACTAGTAACCCCCGTGACTTATAAAATTCAACGTAACGATACTCCCCCGAGGTCACAGATCTTCCATGTTAACTTATTAAAAAGATGGGAAGAACCTCCGAACGACCCAAGGCATGGCTGCCTAGTTAATACCGTTAAGGAACTAGAGATAGGGTGGTGCCCCACTGATCCCCCTGGCGAGAGGGAGGTTCCTATCATTAATACAGAGATCTCGATTCAGCAAAATAGACAATTGAAGAATCTCTTCGATAAACACGTTCGGGTGTTCTCCTCGATACCCGGTAGGACACGAGTGGTACATCATCAAATCCTCACACCACCTGGGAAGACCGTACGACTAAAACCTTATCGTATCCCTGAAGCTAGGAAAACCCTCGTAGAAAACGAAATCGAAAAGATGTTAGATCTAGACATCATAGAACCTTCCCACAGCCCCTGGTGTTCGCCCGTGGTATTGGTGCCCAAACCTGATGGGTCTATACGTTTTTGTATTGACTTTAGACAGGTCAATTCCATATCACAGTTTGACACATATCCCCTTCCAAGGATAGACGAGCTCTTAGAAAGATTGGGGAAAGCAAAATACATGTCTACCCTTGACTTGACCAAGGGATATTGGCAGATCCCGTTGGGTCCCGAAGACAAGGAAAAGACGGCTTTCGCTACTCCCTCCGGATTGTATCACTTTAAGGTTCTCCCTTTCGGGTTACATGGCGCCCCCGCCACCTTCCAACGTCTCATTGACACCATATTACGACCTCATACCAGATACGCGGCGGCCTATCTGGATGACATCGTTATTTTCAGTGAGACCTGGGAAGACCATGTGGTCCACATAGACCACATTTTCTCGGCTTTAGGGAAGGCTGGACTGACAGCCAACCCCGCCAAGAGCCGACTGGCTTTTAGTGAGATCTCCTACCTCGGTTATCACATTGGCAATGGTATACTTCGACCCCAAAAGAATAAAATCGAAGCCATCCTACACACCAATGCTCCCACCACGAAGAAGGGAGTTCGTTCCTTTTTAGGTCTAGTGGGGTACTATCGAAGGTTCATTCCCCACTATTCCAGTTTGGCTGCCCCCCTAACCAATCTTTTAAGAAAAGGACAGCCCAACAACATCCCACAACTAGACCCGACTCAACTTCATAGTTATCATACCTTGCAAAGGTGTCTCACCACTCAACCGATATTGAAATGTCCTGAGTTTGACAAACCCTTTCATCTCCAAACGGATGCCTCCGATGTGGGGGTAGGGGCCGTTCTTTTTCAAAAGGATGAAGACGGAGTGAGCCATCCCGTCGTCTTTATTAGCCGTAAACTATTTCCCAGGGAGCAAAGATACCCCATTATAGAGCGGGAATGTCTTGCCATTAAGTGGGCTATCGAAAGCCTCCAATACTATCTTTTGGGCAGACCTTTCCTACTGTATACGGACCATGCACCCCTTACGTGGCTCTCAAGATACAAGAATACCAACAATCGTATATTGAGATGGTTCATAGAACTCCAACCTTTCTCCTTCCAGGTTTGCCACCTCCCTGGTGACCTTATGGGTCAGGCTGACTATTGGTCCCGGTTTCCGGATCTGGTGGGGCTCGATCAGCCCCATTCATGTGAGGGGATGTGTAACCGGGCGCCTCCGGACACCGGTTCTTTGTCGTAGCGAACGACCGCCGGGGGATACCCCAGGGGCACCCGAGGGATTTCTGACGTGATGACGTCCAACGTCATCCGTCAGACAAAAACAGGAAGGACGACCGACGGAGGAGAAGCACCGCGCGACCCAGAGAGAGACGCCGACGTCAGGGAGAGCCGGAGAGACGAACGCCACGGACCGTCAAGAGAGAAGGGAAACCCCGCCGTGGACGAGGAACAACGGACGGAGAGCGGAAACCCTTGGGCGCCTCCCGCCCCTGCCGAGACGAAGTCGGGAGATCCCCTACAAGCCGGCCGCGTCCCTGGAGGGGCGTGGCCAAGTCAGGTACGAGCGTACCGGGGCTGGGACTGGGGTTCTGGGTGGTTGGCTGGGTTTAAGGGGGCTAAGAGGGGAGGGCTGAGGTCGTGTAGGGAAGGGGAGCCAATTTGAACAGGACCACAGTTAACTGAAGAATAATCACACCAGGACCGTACCCAGACCAGTGAATAAAACTGTAAGGGGGTCACAGAAAGGGCACAACGAAAGGAAGTCACAAGAGAAAAGTAACCCCACATTCCTCCACCTCCACAGAATCCCCCCCCCTTTCACTCCTTACTAACCCCAATTAACCGTATATAAATAGTTTTCCCCACTTACCTGTTCCTTTCTCCTTCTTTGTTTTGGGAAATCCTGGGACCATGAGAGCCGGGTGAACAAGACCTCTCCCTCCGAACCGGACCAGGCTGTCCCGGGAACACCAAGGAACCCTGAAAAGAAAAGGGATTTATATTAGTTTTGGACTTGGAATATAACAGTTTGGCAGAAAAGCTAGTGCTACAATCCCAACGAACAAGAAAATAAACGTACTACACCCTTAAGTGCCGCGTCTGTCACCTTCTTCCAATATCCCCTCGACTCGGGATAAAAGACCCCGTCACAGGCTTCAACAAAAGGGTTTATGGTGGTAAAATCACCATCTTCCCAGCATTCAGGAACAGGCAGACTTGAATTAGAAAACCCAATTTTTCAACACAATTTTGACATTTTACTGGGACATACCCCATTTTTACAATTTTTAGTGCTTTCAGACTCCTTCTAGTTAGTGACAGAAATGGGTGAGAAACCAATGCTGGATCCCAGAAAGCTAAACATTTCTAAAACGTAGACAAAATTCTGAATTCAGCAACAGGTCATTTGTGTAGATCCTACAAGTGTTTCCTACAGAAAATAACAGCTGAAATAAAAGAATATTGAATTTCAGGTGAAAAAAACAGCCATTTTTCTCCACGTTTTACTCTGTAACTTTTCCCTGCGATGTCAGATTTTTTAAAGCAATATACCGTTACATCAGCTGGACTCTTCTGGTTGTGGGGATATATAAGGCTTGTAGGTTCATCAAAAACCCTAGGTACCAGAGACAATAAATGAGCTGCACCTTGTAATGGGTTTTCATCCTAAACCGGGTATACAGCAATTCATTTGCTGAAATATAAAAAGTGAAAAATAGGTATCAAGAAAACGTTTGTATTTCCACAATGGCCACAAGATAAGGTGTTGAGAAGCAGTGGTTATTTGCACATCTCTGAATTACGGGGTGCCCATACTAGCATGTAAATTACAGGGCATTTCTCAAATAGACACCTTTTTTATACACTGTCTTACATTTGGAAGGAAAAAATGTAGAGAAAGACAAGGGGCAATAGCACTTGTTTTGCCATTCTGTGTTCCCCCAAGTCTCCCGATAAAAATGGTACCTCACTTGCATGGGTAGACCTAGTGCCCGCGAGAGGAAATGCCCCAAAACACAACGTGGACACATCACATTTTCACAAAGAAAACAGAGCTGTTTTTTGCAAAGTGCCTAGCTGTGGATTTTGGCCTCTAGCTCAGCCGGCACCTAGGTAAATCTAACAAAGCTGCAACATTTTTGAAAACTAGACCCCTAGGGGAATCCAAGATGGGGTGATTTGTGGGGCTCTGACCAGGTTCTGTTACCCATAATCCTTTGCAAACCTCACAATTTGGCCAAAAAACACTTTTTCCTCTCATTTCGGTGGCAGAAAGTTCTGGAATCAGGGAGGAGCAACACATTTCCTTCCACCCAGTGTTCCCCCAAGTCTCCCGATAAAAACGGTACCTCACTTGTGGGGGTAGGCCTAGTGCCTGTAACAGGAAATGCCCCAAAACACAACGTGGACACATCACATTTTCACAAAGAAAACAGCTGTTTTTTGCAAAGTGCCTAGCTGTGGATTTTGACCTCTAGCTCAGCCAGCACCTAGGGAAACCTAGCAAACTTGTGCAGTTGTGAAAACTAGACACCTAAGGTAATTTATGATGGGGTGATTTGTGTGGCTCCGACCAGGTTCTGTTACCCAGAATCCTTTGCAAACCTCAAAATTTGGCCAACAAAAATACTTTTTCCTCTCATTTCGGTGACAGAAGTTCAGGAATCAGAGAGGAGCCACAAATTTTCTTCCACCCAGCGTTCCCCCAAGTTTCCCGAAAAATGGTACCTCACTATCTGGACACAATAAAATTATCAAATACAAAACTACCTGTTTTTGCTGGGGGGGGACCTGCATTTTTGGTCCTGGGCTCAGCAGCCATCTAGGGAAACCTACCAAACCCAGACATTTCTGAAAACTAGACACCTGAGGGAATCCAGGGAGGTGTAACTTGCGTTGATCCCCCAATGTTTTCTTACCCAGAATCCACAGCAAACCTCACATTTAGCTAAAAAAATCAATTTGTTCCACATTTCTGTGTGGAATCACTGCACCAGGACAAATTTCATACCACCCAACGTTCCCCTCAATCTCCCGGTAAAAATGATACCTCATTTGTGTAGGTGGGCCAAGTGCTTGTGACACAGAAGAGCCAAAAACATGTCCAAATTGAGGGGAAACAAAACCTGGTCCAAACGGGCAGTTTGAAAAAAAACATTTTTAAGCTGACAAGCGCAGAATTTTTATCGGTATAGATGAGACAATGCTGGGTGGTAGGAATTTTGTAGATTCCTGCAGATGCCGGAAGGTTCCATCACAAAAACGTGGGGAAAATGTGTGATTTCCAGCAAAGTTGGAGGTTTGCAGGGCTTTGTGGGTAAGAAAATGGTGCAGGGTGCATGTGAAACACACCACCCTGGAATCACCCAGATGTTTAGTTTTCAGATGTGTCTAGGTCTTGTGGATTTTTCTACATGGCAGCATCCCAAAGTCCATAAAGTGCAGCCCTCACCATTCCAGGTGGGACCATTTTGAGAGTTAGCCAAGCTGTCATGGCCCAAATGTAAAACCAAAACACAAAATAATCAAATGTCTTCTTGCTTGCTTTGGGATAAGATGTTTTAGAGTGTGGGGGGAACTGAAAGACTGTTACCCCTTCAGTTGGGGTGGGTCATAACCAGGCCCATACTGATTGGTAGCCCCCATCCCACATTTTTTTTTTAATTCCCTGGCATCTAGTAGACTTTCTGCACCCCCCACCCCGGGTGTGGATCAGGGGTAATTTCCCCATCTGCCCACTGGTGGGCAGAACAACTTTGGCCCCATTTATTTTGGGTGGGGGTATGGCCATGCCCTCATCCTCTTATTTTGGAGAAAAAAAACTTCCCTGGTCTCTGGTGGGCTTTCTGCCACCCCTTGGGGCAGATGGGCCTTCCAAAAATAGGCTAATCTGTCCCCAAGGGGGGCAGATATGGCCAACAGTAATGTGCCCCCATGGGGAGTGACCCTTACCCAAGGAGCTGCCCCCCTAAAGAAAACACCCACATACACACCCACCAATGCCTGGAGCTTAAGTGGTTTCTGCCCCCCAGTGCAGATCGGCCTGATAGAAATATGCCGATCTGCCCCCAAGGGGAGCAGAAATGGCCAAAAATAAATTGGACCCCCCAGGGGAGCGACCTTTGCCTAAGGGGTCACTCCCCACCTCTAAGAAACAAACAAAAAAAAAAGATCCCTGGCGTCTAGAGGTTTCTGCCCCCCCAGGGGCAGATCGGCCTAATAACAATAGGCCGATCTGCCTCCAGGGGGGCAGAAATGGCCTAAAATAAATTCCCCCCCCACCCGGGGAGTGACCCTTGCCTAAGGGGTCGCTCACCTTGCGTGAAATTGGCACAAAAAAAATCCCCAGTGCCTAGTGGTTTCTGCCCCCCTTGAGGGCAGATTGGCCTAACAAAAATTGGCCGATCTGCCCTCAAGGGGGGCAGAAATGGTCCAAATACAATTTGCCCCCCAGGGGAGTGACCCTTGGTTAAGGGGTCGCTCCCCACCTCTAAAAAAAAAAAAGAAGAAAAAAATGATCCATGGCGCCTAGAGGTTTCTGCCCTCCCTTGGGGCAGATCGGCCTAATAACAATAGCTGATCTGCCCCCAGGGGGGCAGAAATAGCCTAAAATAAATTTGCCCCCCCCGGGGAGTGACCTTTGCCTAAGGGGGGCCGCTCCCCTTCTGTGAATTCACATAAAAAAAAAGTTTCTGGTTTCTAGTGGTTTCTGCCTCCCTTGGGGGCAGACTGGCCTCATAAAAATAGGCCGATCTGCCCCCAAGGGGGGCAGAAATGGCCTAAATATTATTTGCCCCCCTAGGGGAGTGACCCTTGCCTAAGGGGTCGCTCCCCAACTCTAAAAAAATAAAATAAAAATGATCCCTGGCACCTAGTGGTTTCTGCCCCCGCTGGGGGCAGGTCGGCCTAATAACAATAGGCCGATCTGCCTCCAGGGGGGGCAGAAAAGGCCTTGAAAAAAATTGCCCCCCTGGGGAGCGACTCTTGCACAAGGGGTCAATCCCCTTATGGCAATTTCTTTTTGAAAATAAATCGCTGGTGTCTAGTGGGCATTCCAGAAGCCGGATTGCTTCACGATCCAGCTTACGAAATGCTCTGAGAGACTTTAAAGGGCAGGAAATTCCTTTCCTTCCCTTTGAAGCCTCTCAGGCCCCCATCACATCAGAAGAGAAATGCTTTGCACAGGTTCAGGCTTGGCTTCCATCTGGAGGTAAGGCTTACTTAACTTGGCCTGAAAGGGTAGTCAATAAATAATTCCCATCCCTTCCACTAGAACATATTGGTTGCTCACAGGGACATTATAACAATCCTGCTTGTCAGATTACAGTTTTGTAACCCTCTGATCTTTAACACAGTTTTTTATTGAGGGGGAGATGCAGGCATACAGAGATATCCAAGGGTGTAAGCCCGTGCATCCTCTTGTTTTTGGTCAGGTGGTTTAGATGATAAAGGCGATGCTTGACAAGCTTTAGGTCTCTAAAATGTATCACTACAGAGTGACCTTTTGATTTTTTGCTGGAGTGACCGATTAATGAATGAATGAATGATGTAAATTGTAAAGCACACAGCTACTCTGAGAGAGCCCCCACTACCACTGCGTGAAACTAGGAGGTGACATACAAGGTTACTGACTATCGAGGTATGTCTTCAATGCTTTAGGATTGGCCAATTCATTTCTTAAACTCCTAAGCTGCATAAGGAGATGATTCCATATTTTGGCCACACAGGACAAAATAGATGTACCACCTTGTAGAGATTTTTTTGAAGCACGGGACCTGTATCAAGTGTGCTTTACTAGACTACAGGACTATGGCCCTCATTCTGACCTTGGCGGTCGGCGGAGAGGCGGCGGTCGGACCGCGAACAGACCGGCGGTATTAAAAATGGCATTCTGACCGCGGCGGTCACCGCCGCGACCGACCGCCACTTCCCCACTCCGACAGCCACGGCGGTCATGACCGATGGGCTGGAGTCTGCGCACTCCGGTCCGGCGGTCGACTCAAGACCGCCAACGGTATCATGACCCTGCTTACCGCCGCGGTTTCTTGCGGTCGGGAACCGCCATGCGAACCATGGCGGTAGGCACTATCGGGGCCAGGGAATTCCTTCCCTGGCACTGATAGGGGTCTCCCCCACCCCCCACTGCCCCCCCGAGTCCTCCCCCCACACCCTCCACCCCCCTGCCACCCTCCAGAGGTGGTACGAACCCCCTCCCCACCCCCACCCCGACATGCACATACACGCACCCCGACATGCACACACCCCCAACATGCACATATACACACCCCCTACACACACACATACACAACGGGGACACATACCCGCACACATACATGCCGACATGCGCACCCGCCGAACTACACACATTGCCCATAGGCACAGCAGCACTCCCCGCCCGCATGCACGCACTCACACACCCCCTCTACACACTCACACGCACACCCCCATGCACGCACACATCACACAACACCCCCCCACCCCCTCCCCTCACGGACGATCAACTTACCTTGTGCGTTGGTCCTCCGGGAGGTGACAGGAGCCATGGGGAGGTGACCGCCAACAGAAGACCGCCAACAGAAGACCGCCACACAGAAATGTGGGTCGTAATTCTGTGGGCGGTGTTCTGCTGGCGTGGCGGTGGAGGTTGACCAGTCTCCACTTTCCCGCCGACCGCCAGTGTGGCTGCTGGCGGTTTTCCGGCGGAACGCTCCCAGCGGTCAGAATGCGCACAGCGGCATACCGCCGCGGTCGGCGGTCTTCACCGCGGCGGTAACTCTGCGGTCTTGCGAAAAGACCGCCAGGGTCAGAATGAGGGCCTATATGTCTCAAATCTTTTGTTACGATAGAGAAGTTGGAATTATGAAATGCCCAATGGGCAAGAGTCAAAACTGTGAGCATAATCCTTTTGTTCACAGGTAACCAGTACAGTTGGTTCAGATATGGAGTTATAAGAGTACTCTTGTGAAGGTTAAATAGCAGACGAGCTGTTGTGTCCTGAATGAACTGAAGTCAGCAGATCAAATAGGCACATAAACCCAGATACAAGGCATTAGCTTAGTCTAGTCTAGAAAGAATTGTGCCTCACACTACAGTATTAAGAGATTCCCATGGAAGAAGAGGTAAAAATTCACATGCAATTTTGGCTATAGAATACATCTGAGCCTTAAAGGGCAGTTTGTCATGAAAGACTACTCCGAAGTTTCTGACCTCTTGTGTTGGCGGTGGGTGACATTGGACCTTCATGATGCCAAGCTCCATTCCAACCCAGACTGGAATTGGGGCCAAAAAGAAGAATTTCAGTCTTGTCCGGGTTGCATTGCAGCTGATTTTCTCTGAGCCAGCTGAGACCCGCTCTCATGCAGCCCTCAAATGCTTCCTTGATAGTATCTGTTTCATCCTCATACTGGAACGCTAGTTGTGTATCATCGGCATAAGAGGTGATCCACCCTACACTGCGGAACAGAAGGATCTAATTGAACAAATCATCACAGTGACCCACTTTATTCTGTAGCCAATGAACAGTCTTGCGTTTTAAGACTTCATCATCCTCCTCTGTCCCATTTGAGACAGGTGGGACAATTTCAAGCACAATCACATAAGGGGCGCAATCAGGTGGCAAGTGCAGGGACTCTGTGATTCTGGTTCGATATGAAACCGCTTTAATGTTTCTGTATCAAATTTGTAGGTGTCTTTTTGTCTTTTACAGCTATCTCCTTATCCTTTCTTTGTTAACCCCTTCTGAAGGTTGTACACCATGGCCGCTTTGATTTGGTCTGACCGACACAGCTAAGCTTAATGCAGGAGCTGATATCAGCGGTCTAACCTTATTGTCCCTTCTCTTTCTTGTCAGTGGAGAACTTCCTACCAGTGAAGTATTTTCTAGTGTGTATTGGGGCAAAGCTCAACTCTCTGGGCAAGTTAGTCCCCAACCTGGCTCCCTGTGGGACACCATCAGCCAAGGGTAGCGGAATATCTGGATGTTAAGCTCCCTATTAACAATAATAACCTCTGGTTACAAGACTTGCCACTGTGCATCATCAATCGATTTCTCCACATTCTCTGGTTCTGATGTAACCATTGCCATTACGGTAGTCAAATAATCTGCAATACAGGCTTTTGGCACACAAGATTCATATTTTCTCTTTGTTGTAGGTATAGGCTGTCTCTTCCCCATAGTTCAAAACATAACAGATTAACAATAATAAGTCCTATTTAGAGTCCAATCAGTGGATTGAAGACAATCTTACAGCAGTGCTAAGGAGGATGGCCCAGCTTCTTCCGGGCAATGACAGGTGAAGACGGGCACACTCTTGGCTCGGTCTTTGTCTGAGTACATGCCTGTGCGTGTCCGGTGTGCATCCTGCACTGCAGTATACAAGGGTGGTGTTTATCACCACAGTCTCTCTCACTACCTCCGTAGGGATACTGGACTTTGTGGTCCTGGAGTCCTGCACAACTCTGGCTCTCTGGGCGAGTCCTGCACTGAGGTAGCCAATGGTGGTTTTTAATACCACAGTCTCTCTCACCGCCTCCCCAGGGATTCTGGGCCTCGCTGTCCTGGGGCACAACACACCTCAGGCTCTCTGCACTTGAATCATAACTTGCATAGTAAATGCAATGCTCATGACCTCCCAAAAAGAAAACCTATAGGTAACACCACATACAGAACCAACATTAATACATAGAAACTCATACCCAAAAAATAAACACAGTTCCTATTGTCATCTTATTGGTAGTATGAATGCCATTGTGGTAAGTAATCTGACCTATAACATTGTTTATATATTTTGTAATTGTATATGTCACATCAAAATAAGGTAATAAGCATTGCAAATTTCAGTGCTTTTCATTTATAACCATAAATGTACTTTAATGATAGTTTTTTAAAAGTAAATTGAATTTCTTTATAAGCATTTGTTAAGGTGTCATTACCAAAACTAGCCATAACCTTGTTTTAAATGTTAAACTTGGATTTTCCAGTGAATTATATGTACTTTGTATTTATGTTGAACATGCACATATGTGTCTTTCACTTTTCACGTACACCGATGATAACCAGATTCTTGTTCATCTGGATAGAGACGTGGAGCTGAGTCATACTCTGTTATATATGGTGGGACCCTATAACTAAATGGGTCACAATTTATTCAAACCGTGTTCGTGTTGGTTAACAGCAGCAGTGACCTACTCTCACACACCATACTGTGGCCCCTGTAACCAGGATCTCATCCTCTCCCAGCACACTTAGTAAACCTGTTGATTATAATAGACTGTGGTCAGTTCATGGGCCCTCAAATTGCAGCACAATCATCAGCCTGCTTTTTTCAGCTATTCACCTTTAAGAAAGATACTCACCATACATAAACAGGTAGAATCCCCTCTTTGGTGAAACTCAGATGATCCAGGTAGACTTTTCCAATGAACTGTTGAACATATGAAGTACCCTAAATAAGCTTTACACTGTTTAGAATGCAGTGGAATGCCTGACTTTCATGTGGTTACTTAGACCCTACATCCATCCTGCTGCGTAATTTACATTGTCTTCCAATCAACATTGAGGTCATGTTCAAGAATCTCCATATTGAGCAGGTGGCTTTAGCAGCCTTTTTCACAGTGCTTCAAGTATATGATCCTGTGCTTTAACCCAGGGCTATTTCAGGGAGAAGGATAATGGGATTATCTGACTGAATGGACCTGCATGCCCATTCGCTGTCTCGGAAGGTATGCATCTGACAGAGTGGAAGTTAGCACTGTTCAGTTGGACAGAGTGAGCCCTTGGCCTACTAACAAAGCGACCACCCTCTACTCTTAAAGAGAACCCCTGTCAAGATGGGTTGGCTCTCTCACAATTGAGCTAATCTAGTTATTCAGATACAACAGAAACATTGCTAATATTCACATTTCCTTAGGCCCAATAGTGAGCATGCAACTGGCCTGGGAAAGTGGAATGGGACCACAGAAAGAGATAAAGAGTGACAGAGACACTGGATAACTTCTTCTCACCTGATCTTCCTACCAGTCTCACCCTGCTTTATACAGGCATGGATATTACCAAGAGAATACTATTTTAGAGAGTAGTCGGCTAGATTACTAATCACTAATTCTGCTACATCACATGATATACCTTGTAATATTCTCCGCAAGGCCTGCTATCTGAGGCTGTTGTCAATTCTATGACTTTGTTAGAGCTGAAAGAAAGTCATAATCTTTAAAAAGCTTTACAGAATATCCTGGAGTACATGTGTTCTTAACTCTATAAGTGCCTTCACCAGATTGCAAGTGAAGTCTTTGAATTAAATAGTCCTAAATTCACATAGTCCCCTCACATAAGTCGCATAAAGTAATAAATACTGTACAGTAGAGTTTGCATGCCTAAGAATGTATGAAGTACGGAATTAGTAGAATTCAACAAGACAGGTATCAAGTTCATAGTACAAAACCTGATTACTCCAGTATAGATTTCCTAGCACAAAACCAGAATACTATAGTATAGATCTCAAATCTATAGGGTTAACCAGTAAACTTGTCTGTTTAGAAGATCCTGAACCCCCTTGACTTGATGAAGCAAACAACCCTGCCTCCTGACAACAAGGGTTCTGGCTGCAGCAACACAAAGATCAAATGTCTAATAGTTAATGCCTGACAACTCAAGGACCTCATACCCAAATGATCAAGATGGCCTCCACCACTGCAAATCTCCAGAGAGTCCCACAGCATCTTGGCAAATGTAGTTTACAAGAGTTCTGTTGCATGCTTCATGCAACCCTGAAGCCTTCACTCAAGTAGCATCTGCACTCTGCACATACCTACGGTTACCTCTGAACTGAAAACCTTGGGTGCCAATAAAGTTTATGGGATTACATCTGGGTACTCGCCCAACTTCCTCAGGTGAGCATGAACAATTTGCAGTCCTCTAAGCACGGCTCCCATGACTTAGGAGATGGGAGAGAAGAGACTGTAGGTGTAATCGTGCTCAAGGAACCACTATCAGATAAGTTGCCATTTCCCCAGGACACCAAGCCATTATCAGGTTGAAGCTTCTTCTAGGCATAGCAGTGCCAAATGATAGGGGGGCAGTTTTAACTTCCTTGACTGAGGAAGAAAAATATCTACCAATTCTGTCCAAAATCCCACCCAAATAAACTGCAGGGAATATGTCTCGATTTTAAAAAGTGCAGCATTTCAAAGAGCTAGCCCCCTTTTTCTATCCTTTGATAGCTGTTATGTGTGTTAACTCCTTAGAGAGGGGTGTGGAACCTGCTTTTAGTAAACCAGCATTAGATACTCTGCTCATAAAAAAGAGACTCCAGGCCCTAGCATTTGCTCCAATTATCGACCTATTTCTCTTCTTCAGTTTTTTCCCAAAATCCTGGAGAACTGGATAAATATGCAGCAAACTTCTTAGTATGTCGAACATGGTGTATTTAATGAGCACCAATGTGGAGTCAGATCCTACCTTAGCACAGAAATCAGACTTATAGAGGTTTTCAATGACATCCGTATGATCTTTGATGGAGAAAGTTCAGTGGCACTCATACTTCTTGATTTGTCAGTTGCCTTTGATGTGGTGTCTAATGGCATTTTATTGGAAAGGTTAATTACGTTTGGCCTGAGAGATAAGCTACTCAAATGGTATGGATCGTTTCTGGAAAACAGAACTCCAGCAGTCTAGACAACAACTTGTAATTCTTCTTTTAAAGATATTGCCTGTGGTGTTCCTAAGGGGTCTGCTCTCAGTCACACTCTTTTTAATACTTACGTTGCTCTCCCGGCAGTTTTAATTGCTTCTTTTGGCTTTCATTTTTATGTCTATGTGGGTGATACCCAAATATTCATCCACATGGAGGGCAACATTTCCCAAATCCTGAAGGTTTTAAGCCTGTTTTGGTCAAAGTAGCTGACTGGATGAATGCCAATTCTCTCCAGCTAAACTATCAGATAAAGCTGTGGTTTTGATATTTGGTAATCCCTTGATTCGGTCCTCTATATGGTGGCCCCAATTGTTGGGAGTACGTCCAGAACCAACATCAACTGTCTGTAATCTGGGCATGCTATTTGATAGCAAACGTTCATTTGAGTGTGACAGTAAGTCAATGTTTATGTGCTTCCTGCTAGTGAAACAACTAAAAAAGATCCACCCTTTAACTCCTCAACATTCTAGACAGTTGTTGGTCTCAGCCTTGATTTAAAGCAGTCTGGCCTATTGCTATGCTCTATATGTTGGTCTTCTGGATTAGCTTATAAAGAGTTTACACCTAGGTTGGTTTTTGGGAAAAGTAAGTTTGAAAGCATCTCGTCTTTACTTGGCCAGTTACACTGGTTCTCTGTTCATATGAGATGCTAATTCAAGCCCTTTGTATAGTTCAGTACCCAGAAACAGGGTCTTGGTATATATCAGATATGTTTAAAAAATACATCCCTCCTAGAGTGCTTCACTCGACGTCCACCTGTTTGATCATGGTACTTAAAACTTAAACACTGGAGAGCAAGATTGGGAGAATGGGCTTTTTCTGTATTTGCAGCTCAAGCATGGAACAGGCTCCCCCAAGTTATGCCTTGAGCCAAATATGTTAGAATTATCAGTTTTTTAAAAACTCATTTGCTTACCTGGGCTTTTCCTGGAGCCACTGAGTATGCAAGTAGCTTTATAGAGTGTGCTAGTTTGCTAGTGCCAGGGCATCCTGGGGTAATTGTGCCCTCTATAATGATAATAAACAAATAAATAAAATAAAATAAAATATAATAAGTGGTCCTAGTGTTTTTGAGAGTGACTTTACTGAGAGCAATAGCAATTAACCAAATTTTACTGGTGGAAAAATCCAGCAGATAACATCACTGTGAGAAAAGAATATGCTGAGGCCAAGACCTCTTCCATAACCCCTTCCTGAACCTCAGACAAGGCCTAGGTGGAACATTGCATGCTCCTCCCTTCCACCCAACTTCTCCATTCCTTCCTTCCCCTCATCATTACTTGCCTCTACACCTGCATTACAAAAGCCACCTGTACGCATTTGTATCTGCTCATGCAGGTGGTAAATGTGTGTGTTAAACCCCACAGAAAAGGGAATACCATGCAGAATACTGCCACATAAACCCAGGTGCGCACAGTAATTCCCTATTTTGCAGGGTTTAACTGAGTTTTTCCTTTGATTGCACAGTACTGGTGGGTTGTTACTGCATGGTACTGTTAATCACTGGTGCAGAATCTGCACATCCACCACTAGTGTGCAATGTATCATTGGGCCATGGGAGGATACTGAAGTGCTGAGGAACAGATCAACAGGGATAAAAAGCCTAGCCGTCAGATTGTACCACATTTAGAAATACACAGCAGGGGTGTTTCAGCACACTTTACCTTGAAAAAAAGACATGAGAATGCAAGATACCATCAAAATGTAACAGAGAAAGGCAGTGATAGTGTATTGAATTGTCATTCGTGTACCACTTTCCTAACCCTTGAGAGGCCCAAAGCACAGATATGGCCAAAACATTGTGTTGTTTTTATATTCTTAATACCTTGAACCCATCCAGGACATCAGGCACTATTGAAACAGAAACTGGAGAAAAACATTATATGGTCTGTTATTAGGTTTTTAACAATGATTCTGATTAATGACCCATCCCTTCAAAGCCTGTCTGCTCTCCTGTTTTAAGTTAATTGTTGCCTTAAGTAAAGTGTTTTTAATGGGTGCTGTAGTACCCATCGTACTAGGAAGTTCATATGGCTTTTTCCTTCCACATATGCTGTTTTGGGCTTGATTGGATGTACTCTAGGGCTTCGTAACTGCCTAACTTTCTGAGGTTGCTCCTCCAAAGCATACTCCCTTCAGCTCTATGCACTTTCTTAGCCCCATATTCTATGTGGGTCAATGTGTTTATATACAGACCACTTCATAGGTAGTGCCCTGTACAACTGCGTCTATGCTCACACTTCTCTTCTACATCCATGAGTTTGCACAGCTAAATGCTTGTTTATCACAGAGTTGCGGCATTTTTCAGCTATATTCACACACCACAACGTTACAATCACAGGTTAGACAGCACTCACATAATACTATCCTCCAATTATATTTCAGTGCTTAATAAACCTATCTTACTCATTCGTTCTTCAAATTCATGCAGAAACAGAGCAACAAAACGTATTAAGAGACAAACTCCTGATGTATGACATCAAAAAACTTCCCATTTAGCTCACACATCACAAAGCACACTGTTCCATCCATACCATACAAGGGAGTAGCGTGCTACCTGTAATGTTTTACTCATGGACCTACCCTTGACGTCCACACTGGAAGGGAGATCTCCTACAGTGTCTCTCAACAATGGTTTAGTCGGTGACGTAACCGACTGTAATAAAAAGGGACTCAGGAGGTTTTCCCGCCAGTCCGAGTAGCCAAGCAATTTGTGTGGTGTACATTTATTCATGAGCTGCCGTTTTCCGCATGCAACACGAACGGACAATCCAACACTACCCATTACAAATGCACATTGGTGCCTCCCTGTGAGAATGAAGCACTGTATAAAAACAACTAATATACAATATAACATACTTAAACTCTACAGCCCTGGAGGGCCATAATAATGGCAACACAGCGCAATCTCTGTGACATAGCCTACTGCTGCCTTAGATCCTGATTCAAAGTTGTGTTTTAAATGTGTACTCGTGTGCAAATGGATGTTTGCGCACAAATCTGAATTCCGAGTTGTGCACCAATTGCAACACTCCGTAATTTTCTCCTGACAGATTACACCAGAAAAAGCTTGAGGAGATTTATCAGGATTAAATGCTAAGGCATAAATGAAAAACATACAGTAATCAATGTGATTAATATCAACATCACAGTTAAGCCTTCATTCTGAGGTAGGAAACTCAGGAAAAGTTAAATATTGTTCGCATTAAACACCCCACTAGAGTGTACTAGTAATTATTGTGTTAACTATAACCCAAATTTTGAATTACTTGGAACCATGGCCTTAGTCTCCTGATCTATCTATTGTGATTATATCCATCAAGATAGGTACACAGCTTACAATATATTAGTCTCCAATTGGGGTCATCAAGCCCATTTAGTTTTTCCATGTTTCGCCCTGCTGTTACATCAAAGCTACTAATGAATGTCCAACTTGCTTTGCTGTGACAATACAATTATGTATTATAAGCCGAGGAAGCTGATGTGGTGTGTGTCTGTATTTGTGTGGAGACAATGATGGAACCCATCTATTCTTCCCAGTTACCTGCAGTCACTACTTCGGTCTTTGCTCTTGCACTATGATAACATCTTAGAGCGTAGCTAAACCAATAATCCAGATCATGCATAGATATTGATGGCACACGAAGACCATGAAACTCAGCTGATATTTCAAATGTCCTCCCTATTCTAACCTTGTAGATCAAGCTGAGGGAACATTTAGAAGTTGGTGGACCATCAGTAGATCTGCCAGGGGGCTTAAGCACATTGCCTTTGCCAATCATGCAGAGGACTCTCTGCTCTATTTAGAGATCTCCATTTCCCTGGCCAAAATTTTGAACCAGGAGGGTAACTGCTACTGTGAGATAGTCTTGAGTGCTCTGCAGGCTTGCTAGGCACACCATTTTTAAACATATTTGTCAATGAGCAAGTTTGTTCTCTCAATGCAAAACACAGATTGCATGATGCACAGGGAGCTTTCGCCCCGTGTGTAGAAGCCATTCTACTTTTTTCTGCCTCTATCCTCCATGCAGCGACTCTATAATGTTCCTTCTCTTTTCCTGATACCTCTATATGAAATGCTCTCCATCTTGCCTGTGAAAAAGAGTGTACCATTCAATGTTTAAGAGGGCTCTTCATCTGCTTTATTGATTACCTTCAAATATTTTCTGATGTTGTCAGTCAGTTCCGCGCCAAGATGCCTTTGAACTCAACTCAACTTGTATGTACGTACATTGTTTTAATACTCAGCTTATATGTACATACATTGTTGTAATACATTGTTTTAAATGTTTGTATTATTTAGTGGGTGCTCTTGGGAACTACACACAGGGCCTGTGGCAATTTTGGAAGAAATCAAGCAGACATTAAGGCCCTCATTCCGACCCTGGCGGTTTGAAACCGCCAGGGTGGAGGGCAGAGGAAGCACCGCCAACAGGCTGGCGGTGCTTCCTGGGCCATTCTGACCGCGGCAGTAAAGCCGCGGTCAGAAAAGGGTAACCGGCGGTTTCCCGCCGGTTTACCCCTGGCCCAGGGAATCCTCCATGGCGGCGCTGCTTGCAGCGCCGCCATGGGGATTCCGACCCCCTTCCAACCAGCCTGCTTCTGGTGGTTTACACTGCCAGAACCAGGCTGGCGGGAACGGGTGTCGTGGGCCCCCTAACAGGGCCCCACAAAGAAAAGCAGACACTGAAAATCGCGACGGGTGCCACTGCACCCGTCGCACCCCTTCAAATCCGCCGGCTCCATTCGGAGCCGGCTTCCTCTTTGCAGGGCCTTTCCCGCTGGGCCGGCGGGCGATCTTTTGGAGATCGCCCGCCGGCCCAGCGGGAAAGTTAGAATGACCGCCGCGGTCATTTGACCGCGGTGCGGTCTTTTGCCGGTTTCCGCCCGGCGGGCAGCGCCCGCCGCCCGCCGGGGTCGGAATGACCCCCTAAGTGTTGTGGCTCTAGTCTGTTGCTGATGGGAAATTGTCACCCAAGGGATAGCTCTGGTGTCTGGCGCCTGACCTGTTTGTAGACTGAGAGATAGCTCAGTTATGGGATGCCTGAACATATAATTTATGTCTAACCAGAAGCATACTCCTGCCACCTCAAGCAAACACCTCTAGGATCAGTTTTTCAGAGAGCATTGAAAGACAGGTGTAGAATTTGGTTTAAAGTATGCATTTTGTGTTTTCTCTCCAGGATGGTGTCTATCCAGAGGAAGAACACAAACACTCCCCATGTGTAGCCATTGAATCACCGTTTCCTGTCTCTTCAAACTAAGCAAAAAGCAGCATACATTTGATATTGGCTATACTAGTTACCACTGCACAATGAAACACTTTTTTGAGCACTATTTGTTCCTGTGCTATGGCAAACTTGTCAGACCAGGCTTTAAAATGACATTTAGGCACTGGTATATAAGGCGAACACATCCAAAACACTCTGGAAACCTGGAGTACACAATGGATCTATTCTTGCTACAACCTGGAGCACCAAGGAGACCACCGCAATCCCCACCATCACCGTCACATACACCAGCACCACCACAGTCACCAATACCCACACCGCCGAGGCAACGCAGGAGAAAAGAGCACATCTACTGCCAGTGGGCATCCCTGTTTGCCCTTAGAGTGGAGGAGGTTATTACCTTCTACTGGGTGCACGGGGAGTCCATCATACAACTGCTCTGCCTCATTGAGCCCCAACTGCAGACAATGGTTTAGAGGTACACCATCATCCAGCCGCTGACCAAGCTTCTGGCTGTGCTCCATCTACTTGCATCTGGATCCTTTCAGACCATTGTAGCACGAGTGCCTGGAGTATCACAGCCATCCCTGTCTGCAATCCTGCCCACTGTCTTGGATGCAATCATCCGCCTCACACCGCCACATCATCTTCCCCAACAACCCCACACCCAGCAATTGCAGCAGGAAAATATACAGGGTTTTTTATTCCATTGCTGCGTTTCCTCATGTGCTTGGAGTAATGGACTGCCCACATGTGCAACTTATAACTCATGCAGCAGCAGAACATATCTACAGCAACAGGAAACACACCCATTCAATGAATGTGCAGGCGATCATGGACCAACATGGGTTGTTAATCAATGTGCTGGCCAAATACCCGGGCATTGTTCATATCGCTTATATCTTCCGCCAGTCCATCATCAACCAAAGATTCCAGGATGGACAATATGGAAATGACTTGCTTTTAGGTAAGCAAACAGCAGGTAACTATCACACACATTAACAAACAGATATGGGGGACACAATACACAGACTACAGTTTGCCTGCACAGATAGGGACTGCATGATGAGGACTGCCATAGATATATGCACCATTCTTCTGAATACATATCAAAATGCAAACCATCCTGACATACAGGTGAACAAATCTCAAGCCACTATTGCACATGTTGCATGATGTAAAGGCACACAGCCATGCATGGCGGACAGGAATTCTACTCTACATCTCTATGTGCAAGGAAGGTGTAACATCTATATGGGGGGGTTGCACATACAACACACATGGGATATCAGCTGTGTTATGGCCCATACATCACAGACTAGGAGTCTCAGTTGCCAGGCCCTTGTGCCACTCTGTGCCACCAAAGCAACATATTATGGATGCTCTGCTGGCACAGTGTGCCACTCCACATTTACAAGGCCATGCAAAGTTACCTTGCATGGCTTTTTATGGCCTTGTAAATATGGGCAACTTACCCACGTGACACTGTGTAAAAGGGATGTTCTAGGGTTGTGGCATGGGGTATACCCAGGCAGCAGCCACATCTCACATGCTACACACAGACACCACTCACCATGCCTTGGATGCAGCAGCCTTGGCTGGAAGGTGCCACTGCATACACAAATTTCATCCTGAAAGCTAAGTGAAACACCTACCACCTCTGATACAAGTGTGAATGTGTACTCACCAGGCAACTTGTGTGTAAGTATAGCTGCATGGACCCCAAATTTTCAGGAGGCCCCAATTTATGTGTTCTAGTTTCCCTTCTTAGAGATGTAGTACAGTGCAGGAGGTGGTGTTACTGGACTACAGAAGACCCGAAATAAATCTGCAGGATACATCTGATGTGTACACAAATTGGGCACAACTCCGTTGCACATGTACACACAATGATACACCACCATGACATCCAACCATGGATTTAGAATTGGCAGTTGTCACATCATGTCACTCAATTGGGATGTGTGAGGGCAGACTTTGTAGATAGCATCATGCCAACTGTCATGGACAATGAAGGACAATCCAAGGCATGACCAAATGTATTGTAGGACAACACTACAACTGGGGAGGAGTATGGACCCATACATGTGCCTGTGTCATCCATGTCTGGCGTGTCACCAAAAACCTAGCCTGGACCTATACACAGGCCCATTCTGTCTCACCACATGTGTAGAGGCAACACAAAACATTGAGTGGACTAGAACGATGGGAATCAGCCACCAGCCACGCCTTCTGTACAAATAGGCCAGTCAGGAAGTTGAATCGCATGATGCATCTTCCCGTGCATTGCACATGACATCACATACAGTGAGTGAACAGGCCCCTGGAAATGGCACTCCACTGGCATGATTGACAGATCATGTGTTCATAATTGCAAAAAGTGCATGACAATACTGTTGTAATGAAACACCGATACAAGGAAGGCAATATAAAGGGAGATTTATTGTCATAAGATTATCCAACCCATAAATCGATCCGTGCTCCGTCTCTCTCCTCTACCGATCTCCAGCTCAACCGTCCCTCACCTGGAACCTTCACGTCTCCAGGCTCCAGAATATTGATCCTGGAACTCAGGAGAATGCGAGGTTCCAGGCCTAGCTCAAGCTAGTAACAAGAACATCACAACACATCCCCTTCCCTTACATTAATAACTCTATGCCAATACAAGAATGCCAAAGAAGGAAAAATACAGTGTTAAAACAGAAATACAACAACAAAAAGTCAAGATATATAGTCTTTCATCCAGACTGGTTTGGAATGTAATCTGGATGAAACATTGGTACGTGGTAACTCTTTAGATATCCCCAAGAAACGATTTTCTTTCAAATCTTTCAAGGTAGAGGAACCCTCTGTACCCGTCCATCTCGTAATTCTGGACATGCTCCATGCATCCCCATTATCGAGAATCACAATATTTTTCTTTACTGTTCTGATACGGAAAGGACCTTTGAATGATGTTTTACCTTTGGCTTTAAAACACGGGTTCTTCACCCACACCAGGTCACCTACCCTCCACATCGTTTTAGCAACACAATGCTTAGCATCAAAACGCAACTTGTAATTACGTTGGTACTCCTCTCGGAGACCGGGTGCTTTATCAAATTTTTCCTGATCCAGATCAACCCGAGCTAAAGTGTTACTGAACCATGCTGGGAACAATTTAGTACAACCCAACCTTCCCCTCATGTACTCAAAAGGAGTTATATTTGTAATACTATTTGGAGTGTTACGATGTGCCCACCACAAATCTCTCAGAAGATTAGCTAAGGGAGTCCTGCTTCCAATAGCTTCTTGCACACAAGCTTTCACCATTCTATTCATACGCTCTGCTAAACCATTGGCTTGTGGCAGATACAATGCTGTCCTCAAGTGTACAATGGCAAGGGAATCCAGGAAATGCTTCATGTCATGTGATGTCAATTGTACTCCATTATCCGTAACTAAATGACTAGGTATACCCTCTTTAGAGAACTCTTCCTCCAGAAACTCAATTACCATACGGGTATCAATTGAGTTCACACATTTGGTCACCACCCATTTAGACGCATAATCCACCATAAGTATAACATAACGTTCATTCGGTGGTAAAAGATGGAAAGGACCCATAAAATCTAGTCCTAATTTCACCCAGGGTTTTTCCGGAATCTCAAAAGGGGAAAGCGGCGCTCTCACCACAACCTTGCTTTTGTCATTTTGTGCACAACTCATGCAATCTTTTACAACAGCTTCAACCTCACTGTCCAACCCTGGCCACCAATAAATGGCTCTAAGTCTGGATTTGGTTAAACTTCTGCCCAAATGCCCTTCATGAGCCAGATTCAAAATTTTGTTCCTCACCCCTTTAGGAGGTATAGATTTGTTTCCCCTAAATAACTCATTACCATTTAAGGAAAGTTCATCTCTCACATTCCAATAGCCTCTCAAAGAGTCAGGCATGTCCCTAACCTCAGGCCACCCTTTAACAATGAACTCTCCAAGTTTTTGCCTTTCCAAGTCTCTCTCCACTGCCAATTTCCACTCCTCTTCGCTGAGGGCCATCTCTCTAACCCAATTAATAGTAACCTCATCTTCAACCTTCTCACAACTATCCACCGAAGAACGTGACAAATAATCAGCCACAATATTTTTCGGCCCAGGCACATATTCTACAACAAACTTATATTCTAACAACCCCTCTGTCTACCTTCGTATTCTCGGGGTCAGCCCTTCATTTTTCCTAGGAGAGAAAATTTGGACAAGAGGTCTGTGATCTGTCCTCACCACAAAAGGTAAACCCCACAAGTAAAATTTAAAATGCTTGACAGCCCACATGCAGGCAAGAGCCTCTCTCTCTATGACCGAATAGTGTTGTTCAGCCTCCTTGAGAGATCGTGACGCAAAAGCTATTACTCTCTCCTCTTGACCTACCCTCTGGACAAGAACAGCCCCCAAGCCTTTGATGCTAGCATCAGTGTACAAGTACGTTTTTGCACACACATTAAAATGCCCTAAGGTGGGCATCCTCCCAATACAGTTCTTTACAAAAGAGAAAGCAGTCATGCAGTCATTCTCCCAAACGAACTCACAACCCTTCTTCAAAAGTGCTCTCAAAGGTTGCGTCACGCTAGAAAAGTTGGGGATAAATTTAGAGTAGTACTCTGCCAACCCTAGGAATGACCTTACATCATCTTTGTCTCTGGGTTCAGGTGCATGAGTTATAGATTCAACAAGTTCCAACTTCGGTCTGATCCCATCGCCAGAAATAGTATGCCCCAGGTATGTCACCGAAGTAACCCCAAACTTACATTTTTCCCTCTTAACAGTAAGACCAGCCTCTGCTAAACTGCACAAAACTTTCCTTAATACCTTGTCGTGATCAACTACTGTTTTACCATGAACCAATATATCATCCTGGAAACACAACGTTCCAGATATCCCTTCCAAAATTTTTTTCATGACTCGTTGGAAACACGCGGCTGCAGAAGCCAGGCCAAAAGGCATCCTCAGAAATTGGTAAGCCCCTAAAGGTGTAATAAAAGAGGTGAGATGTCTGGACTCAGGGTGCAAAACAATTTGATGATAAGCTGAGGATAAGTCCAGAACACTAAACACCCTCGACCCACCTAGGCACGACAACTCTTCTGTTATATTGGGTAAAGGTTGACGATCTATCCATATGTGCTTATTAAGATCTCTGAGGTCCACACACATGCGGATGCTCTTCCCATTATCTTTGGGTGCCAATACAACCGGGGCCAACCACTCCGAAGATTCTATCTCCTCAATTACTCCGGCATTAAGTAATCTGTCTAGTTCCATTTTGAGAGGTTCCAACATCAACCTAGGTACTCTTCTGACTTTATGAACAACCGGCACTGCATTTTTTTAAAAAATAATCTTGTGTTCAAAATTTTACAGGCAACCTAACTTCTCACTAAACACACTAGGGAATTCCTTCCAAATCTCCATCAAATCGTCCCCATTGCTTACCACCATAACTTGGTTATCAGAATTGGGATCTAATTTAATACCCATGTCCCGTTGGTGTCGCCATCCTAACAAATTGTTACCACGTTTAGCTACATAGACCTTTCCCATGGTAACTTTATCTTGGAACTGAATCTTCATGACCCTATACCCAATCACCTCTATTCTGGTACCTCCATAACTGACTGGATTGATGTCAGGTTTGACAAGGGAGCCTATAGATGCCCCGAAAATATCCTGCCAGTTCTTATCACCAACCATGGTGTAGGGAGATCCCGAGTCTGCTAAAACTGTAACCGTTCTATTATCCAGTTTAATAGTACACTCAGGCATGATCACAGGACCCTCATCTACTATGCCAGTATTGTGCTCAGTACAGTCAATCTCCTGCCCCACATATAATACCATCTTGCTGACATCTTCAGTGATACAATCTATATTGCTACTATCATTGTTGCAAACTCTAGCATAATGTCCCTTCTTCCCGCACTTCCTACACAATGAATTTCGTGCAAAACAATTAGGACTATTTGCTGCATGACCTGCATTGCCACAGCGGTAACAACGCAAACATTTAATGTCTCTCTTCTTTTCTTGGATGGATGCTTGTGCTTTACTACTACTGTTAACCCTAAGGACTTCTTCCTGGGTCCTAGGTACATGCACAGTAGAGAGACTGTCCCCTTCCGTATGATTCATTTCTTTGATCCAGTTGCTAGTACTCTCCATTCCTTCTACAATGGCAATCGCCTCTCTCAAGTCAGGGTTCTTTGTCAAAAGTTTCTCTTGAACCTTTTTGTTATTGGTGCAACGCACAAGTTGGTCACGAATAAGAGAGTCTGTAATTTCACCAAAATCACATGTGCGTGCTAATGTGCGTAGGGCTGCTACAAAATTCCCTACGCTTTCAGTATTACCCTGAGACCTGGCGAAAAATGTATGTCTTTCTAACACCACATTGAGTTTGGACTCAAAATGTGCAGCTAGGATAACCACCGACATCTCATAAACGTCTCTGGGTTCACCATCTGCCCCACCAATAGACAAAGGTTCCAGGCTGTCATATATATTTCTGCCTTCAATTCCCAGATTATGTAGAAGAACTGCTTGTTTCCTGGCTGGAGAGAACTTTTCCCCACCAATGGCTATTATATATGAATCAAAAAGATTTTTCCATCGTTTCCATGGAAGAATGGGGTCACCTTTGTCCGATAAGAAAGGAGGTGGTTGTGACATTGTAGGTGTAGCCATGGTAAAACAATGGTCAGGCTTGGAAAAGACAAATAACAAAAGTTAGATACAGCCCAGTAGTTAATCAAAACCACTAGAGAAAGTATATAAGTTCATCTCAAACGGAGGCATATAATAATCCACCACTGTAAGCAGAAAAACAAAATTATTACAATCCAGTTTCCTCCTGGGGAACACTTGGCAACTTCCTGGTAAAAACTGTGGCGTAAAAGTTGCAGTCTAGTTGTTTTTTCTTTTCGTTTTTTTTTTTCCTTCCCTACTCTTCACTTCCTGCCGAAACCGGAACAAAAAGAAGTGGTCTAGCTTCTAGATTGCGGTCGTGACGCGAGAATAAGCGTGTTCTCTGTGCTCTCAGCACCCAGAGGAGAGCGCGAGGGTGCGCGAGGGAAAGCGCGAGCCTCACCAAGAATAACGGTAGTCCGATGTTCCAGAAATAAAACAAAGCCCCGGAGGCACTCACACGACAGGACCAGACGAAACTTGAACTGGCAACCTCACTCTTCAGGTCCACAAGAAAAGAAGACAGCTGACGGTAGCGCGAATCCAGAAATACTAGAAGCTTCCACGCAGAAGGTAAGTTCGTGGGTTCAGGGTTGGTTGGTGACTCGTCGCCAGTGTTGTAATGAAACACCGATACAAGGAAGGCAATATAAAGGGAGATTTATTGTCATAAGATTATCCAACCCATAAATCGATCCGTGCTCCGTCTCTCTCCTCAACCGATCTCCAGCTCAACCGTCCCTCACCTGGAACCTTCACGTCTCCAGGCTCCAGAATATTGATCCTGGAACTCAGGAGAATGCGAGGTTCCAGGCCTAGCTCAAGCTAGTAACAAGAACATCACAACAAATACCAATACACATGACACACATTGCAAGGATGTATGCAAAGGCAGTAGTCTAAAGAAATGACACTTTTCTATCCTTTAACTTTTCAGCTGACCAAGGTTTTGGCATCCAACCATGGGTGATGACACCTTTTGCAAACCCACAAACAGATGCTGAGACAGACTACAACCAGGCACATGTTCGGACCAGGAATATCATGGAGAGGACCTCTGGCTTGCCTAAAGCTTACTTTTGTTGCCTTGATCTACCAGGTGGGCGACTGCTGTATTCCCTCCCCATGATCTGAAAGATGATCATGGCATGTTCCATATTGCACAATATCTGCGGTAATGTGACCACATTGTGCAGCATTTCTTTTCCTGAAAACAACTGGAGTAAGGCATGAATTCAAAACATGTTAATGGACTATGCTATTCAATTTGTGTCTTGGAGTGTTCGTCACAGTCACATTTCCTAAATACACATCATCCCTGAAACCATGAGTAGGCCCCAAAAGTTGCCAAAATAATGTTAACACTGTTGTCATCCTCTAAGTACCAGACACAATGCACTGAGGTCTGAAAAGTTTGGTGTGTATTGTTTGCTTTGCCTGCAAAACAAACATCTTCATCTGAAAATACTCATATCTGCCATTGAACTGTTGTTCCAAAAGGAACACAGATAGATAGGAATCACTATGTGATGCATCAGGTCAATACTGTGTGCCAAGCTCTGTAAATAGTTGTCAGGAACTGCAACAGTTGACCAATGTGAAATATGTATCAAGTCAATGGGTGAAAGATTTGTAAACTTCTGAGAAATCACAACATCAACATCTATTGCCCTTACATGTATGACAAATAGAAAGTGTATCACAGAGGTTAGTACATCTGTATGTGCAGTACAGTGTTCAAAAAATCAGTTCTCATCTTGCATGTATGCTAATCAATGTCATCGCATGTCTCATGCTATTGGAAATATGTTTGAGTACATTAGGACAGAGAATGACTCATATATGTATGAGGGACCTATGGAAGATAACACATTGCATCACATCCAGAGTTAGCCAAATTAACTGTTCAGTCATAGTATGAGAAAATCATTCAATTTGCACATTCTACAAAACTTGAGTCACAAAATATGGCGGTTATTGACCCTGGCTGTACCATGTGTCCTCTAACCAGGCCTAGGACCACTACTCAGAATAAAAGGCATACGCTACATTGGCACAAGTACAATTTCCAATGACAACCTCCTGTAAGCCCCTAGTAGATAATAGGGCAAGTCTGTAATAAACAACATGTAAGTCCTTAGAATATAATAGGGCAATGCTGACATAAACAATCTGTAAGTCCCTAGTAGATAATAGGGCATGGCTGACATAAATAGCTTGTAAGTCCCAGGTAGATAATAGGGCAAGGGAGTTTACATGTACAGTAGGATTCCTGCGCTTGACTGTTCACTGCTGTTTTGCCTGCCATCCCTGTCTGACAGCAGCCCGGTAATGCAGACTGTGCGCTAAAAGCAGAGTCTGTGCCAAACTACACGGTGAAGAATTGTGCATACAAAGTGTAGGTTAAAGAACAGGCACACAAATGTAACCCTTAATATCCCCTCTAGGTGCCCCAGGCATAACTTTGAGCAGGGACAAACACAAAGATGCATCATAGGGCCTGGTGTTTGGAAAACTCCACCTCTACAAATTTAGATACTGTAAAAATGTACCTTCATAAGGTAACAAGTAAATCACTGATATAAGTAAATACATTGCTCTGAAGATGCACTATGAGTCATGAAAGGACTCAAAAGATTGTTGAAGTGATGCCAAAGCATGCAACTGTAGTAGGCAGAACAAATCACACATGAAGAACACATACCTCTCACTTGCGTGTCATACTAAACACATCCATGAGCCGTCTGGCCACCACATCCCAACACTTGCCTGCACAAGGAATTGTAAGTTACCCATGTTGCATGACAGCCTGAAGTCTGTTCTTTGGGACACACCATAGATTGTCACATGCATGCACTATCATAGGGGTGGGAGAGCTGACAACACTCCAGGCCAAGTCACCAGCCTCCCTCGGTGTTCACTTAGCAAGGGTATCATGTGCAAAAACATGTTTTCCAAATGGGGAAGCTATCCTAAGCTGTGTGGTTGAACAAACAGAGGAAATGTGCCATCTGTATAGTGTGATCCCACTAATGCATTTAATCTCACATATGTACAGTCACAGAACACACATTGTACACAGAGGAAGACAGAAAGGTGGTAAACATGCACAATTGCAATCCAAATGACTCCTTCCATGCACCCCACCTAACAACATACAATAAGACACACATTTTACTCCTTGCATAAAAAAGCCATTGTGTAAGTAAAAAAATGACACATTGTGCCTGTCTGTCAAAATTTCATCAGTGTGCCTTGTCAGCCTTCCAGTAAAAATACATGCATGACCACCATACGTCAAAAAAAGACGCATTGCCTTAAAATGTGATGCAGACACCCAGGCAGTGATGCAATTGTACATCCTCTCTGCAAACCAGGAACTGTGAAGTTACTTTCACTTTCTCTTCCATTCACAATTTTTTAGTCTGTGCTTGGGAGAGGTTATGTGGTGCTGGTACTGTTGTGAGGAGTGGTGTTTTCCAGTTTTTTGTGCTGTCTGTATTGTGTCCCTAAAGTCTTTTTTGTTATGTTTATTGTCATATTGTGTTGGGTGTAAGTGTGTACTATCGTGCATCTGTCTCTGGGGTAGTTAAGTTTGTTGGGCTAGTTTGGGGATTTTTGTTTGTTAGGTGTTTAGGTTGGGACATATCGGGGAAGGGAAGGGCCCATCACCTAAGTGTGAATGAGTTGGGAGATTAATCTGGTTAATGACACACTACCTCCCTAATAGGGTGGTCATGGGGGGGGCGAGTCATCATACGATACAAGATGGAGGCACTCAAGCTGCGGTGGGAGACGGTCCTGTACCACATGACACGTACATTTGAGTTTCAGCTCATGGACCACCAATTGAAACATAGCTGGGCAGACCTCAACTGAACCACCTGGGAATCAAGGTTGGTGGTACTGTGGGTAAGTACGCCATCTATGTGGCTGACTCCTGTTTTGCATTTGCAACTTCATGTCTGTTGGCCATAGGGCCTCCTTTACCAAGTTATGACAAAGGAAAGGGCTGCAAGTAGTGTGTCTGTGCCACCCAGCATCCAGACAAGGACAGAAGTAAACCATCAATAAGACAAATGGCATATTCCTGTGCTTGTCCCCTCTGCTATTCCACAAAATTCTGATGTGCACCAATGCTGACACAAGTGTCATGGTGCAAAGGTACATGGTTATGGTCCATGTCTATTAAGGGTCTGACTATTAATGTATGTTGCATTGTTATGTACATGTGATGATAAAAGTGATGCAGGAGTAAAGGGAGTCCTGGCTGAGTGTGTTCTGTGAGTCGTGTATGTGCAGAGTGCCATTACAATTAGCTATGCTTGAAAAATGTTTCAGCAGAAAGTCATCTGAAAAAAGTGAACAATGTAGCTGAGACATGTATGTATGGTTCCAGCACATATGTGCACATTTCAGCCTGGCCTATCAATGTATGTCACTGAGACATCTCTAATGGCCTATTTAAGTATTCACTAACCTAAGTCTTCTTTGTCCATAAGCAAATCATGTGCAATAGTTGTCCATAGTGTTCATTGTCCAACATTCACAGTGCTATGTTGCATGTCATTTCTTGTAGGTGGAGCAAGCCATACACCATTGGAGAGGTGGCAAGCTTTGCAGAGTGCGATGCTACCAGTGAGTGTCATCCTGTATGTGTGATGTGTAGTGCAAGTGTGTGATGTTGTATGCTGAGTGCAATGCCATGTACCAAGTGCATGTATGGTAATTCAGACAACGTATGCTATACATGGATATGGACAGTATGGTCAATGTTGTCTCTAGGATGTACAACTTGTACTGCAAGAGCCTTTTAAATGTTGGACAAGTTGCATGAGTCCAAAGACTTTGATGACAGTAAGGACATGTGCCAGAAGTACAGGGTCCTACTCATGTATGCAGGGTGGAAATATGTTGTTCACAAAACATGTTACTGCTCTGAGTGCTACACTTAGCACACAGTAACTGAGGTCATGTTAGGATTAATGACTGTGTGAATAGGTCCCTACGATTAGCAGGACAGTGGTCAACATACCACTCTTAAAAATGCAGTTGAATTGCCCACCCATGTGGTGTAATGCTGCATACTCTGTGTCGTATGTAGCAACATTGCCAAATCATGTTATCCGCATAGATCTTGACATGTGTGTTTGACCTGAAGGATGTCCATACACCACTGTCATATGTCATGCTATTACTTAACATAGCTTCAGATAGTGCTGGTCCTGATAGTATCCATGATGTCATGAAAACAGTTTCACACAATGAACATTTATCCAATGCTGTTCCAAGATCCCTGTGCAGATAAGATGTAAGGCATGCATGCACCCACATATGAGATGGTGATGCCGAATGCTGTTGTGCAATACGCTGACCAGAATTTTGGACACAAATACTGGCAATTGGCAGCGTAGTGGGACATATCAAGTTACTCTGAGACTATGCATAAAGTCATGGCACAGCCCACCATGTACTGACCTGAGTGGATATGCGAGTAGTTTCATGCATTTCTGTGTGACATGAGTAAATGCATCACCCTCCATTCTCACATATGATACCTGTCACATCTATATTCCGTATAGGAGTGTGTCCAGACATCTGTCCTTGCCATATCAGGCACAAACTGTTGTGAGACTAAATTTAACTTGCAGTCCTTGCTCAGATGAGTTTGGTACATGTCAATGGATCTAAGGGCAATTGCATATGCAGAAGAGACATTGTTGAGAAATCCAACATGATGAGTGTGAGCTACCATGGTCACATAACTGATATTTCTAATGAGAATAGTCAATGGTGACATGGTCCTTTGAAGATGTTACAAGATGGTTTAATGGTAATGTGCATTATTAGCTAGCCTTGATACCTTGAACATGAGACATATGGAGATGATGATTGTTGGGCAGATTGGTGTTAACTTTGCCCTTCAAGATGTCATTGCGATTTGTGCTGGCCAAGCTGTGACATCTGTAGATGGTGTTTACATTGCATGCTTGTTGTTCATTTGCCTAAAATACATTTGGATGACATGTCTCATTCATTTTTCAGCTGCCAACATGACCCCATCCAAGAAGTGGGACTTTGAGAAGCAGGCGAAACACTACCGCCATAACCATCAGGTACACAAGGGCTTCCGGAGGATGGGCGGCTGTATGAAAGTGAGTGAGCACTGGGTTCCTGGAGGGCTTTTCCACAAGTTGGCCCACCTAAGCGACCATCCATCTCTAGCACTCACACATCAGGTGAATCTTGGGTTGCAGACCACTGATATCAGCTGCCACAATAAGTGCCCCATCAATGTCTCAGGCTGTCTCTCCAGTCATTGGCCCAGACTTTGTGCAGGATTTGAGAATGGAGATAGCGGACCTGAAATTCTGAATTGCAAAACTGGAACATAAGATAGGCCATATGCTGGTTTTGCTTAGAGACATTAAGGTGGTCATTACAACCCTGTCGGTCGGTGTTGAAGCGGCGGTAAAACCTCCAACAGGCCGGCGGAAAAAAAAATGGAATTACGACCGTGGTGGAAACCGCCAACAAAGACAGCCACTTTAACACTCCGACCGCCACTGCGGTACAAACAAACAGTTTGGCGGTCACCACCAACAGACAGGCGGAGGACAATGTACCACCCACAGTATCACAACCTACAAATCCGCCACCTTTTCCGGGGTGGATTCACCGCGAACAAAAACACGGCTGAAACAGGACTTCGAAGGGAAAACGCTCACCTCTACACACCCCACGAGGAATCAGGACGCCATGGAATGGAACCCAAACTCCACATCCTGCCAGCCCTTATCTTCTTGCTCCTCTACCAGGAGCACGAACGCCGGCGGCGAAGACCACAGGGGAGGGGGGAGAGGGGAGGGAAAAAACACACGCAACACCCCCACCCACGACAACACGCACACTAATACAGCATGACACATAACAGTTACGCCCCCCCCCGGGAAGAATGCAAGGACAAAAGGAAATTAGTGTAACCATTGTAATATATTAAAATCCTGTACGCAAAAATATATATATATGCACTATATACAAAATATACACCAAGAATAGTAGTCCAGGTAGTGCTCCATTGAAGTCCGTGGAACACTGGGCCCACACTCAATCCCCAAAATGACGGAGAGAACACTGCAGGGGCATCAGATAGCAATAAAACAGGCACCTCAGGGGGAAGGGAAAGGGGGGGGCACCTCAGCTGGTTGAGTGCACGACGCCAAATCCACGAGGGGGCCACATGCCCACTGTTCCATCCTGGGGATTGCAAAGCCACAGTCTCTCAAGTCTCTACAGTGGGTGGTTTGCCCACTGTTCCATCCTGGGGAGTGCAAAGCCACAGTCTCTCAAGTGGATAACAGTCTCCACTGGTTCTGGAGGGGGCTTTGTGCCCAGAGTGCTTCATCCTGCAAGGGACAGAGGTAGGGGATGTTTGTCTCCACTGGTTCTGGAGGTGGCTTTGTACCCAGAGTGCTTCATCCTGCCAAGGACAGAGGTAGTGGATGATTTTCTCCACTAGTTCTGGAGGGGGCTTTGTGCCCAGAGTGCTTCATCCTGCCAAGGACAGAGGTAGTGGATGTGATACTCTACTGGTTCTGGAGGGGGCTTTGTGCCCAGAGTGCTTCATCCAGCTCGTGACGGACTCAGTAGCGTCAGTGCCCTTGGCGCTCATGGGCCAGCGGTGCTTGTTGCGGCGGTGTCATTGGCAGCGGTGCTTGTTGTGGCGGTGCCCTGTTCAGCGGTGCTTGTGGCGGCGGTGCCCTGTTCAGCGGTCCTTTGCAATGACGCAGCTGCTGGCGGTCCTGTCTGGCCCAGCGGGGCCGGTGCTGGTGGTCCTTCATGGCCCAGCGGGGCTGGTGCTGGCGGTCCTTCATGGCCCAGCGGGGTTGGTGCTGGTGGTCCTGTCTGGCCCAGCAGGGCTGGCGCTGGCGGTTCTATCTGGCGCAGCGGGGCTGGTGCTGGCAGTCCTGTCTGGCCCAGGGGGCCTGGTGCTGGCGGTCCTGTCCTGGGCAGCAGGGCTGGTGCTGGCGGTCCTGTCCTGGACAGCAGGGCTGATGCTGGCAGTCCTGTCCTGGGCAGCAGGGCTGGTGCTGGCGGTGGCCTCCTGGGAAGCAGGGCTGGTGCTGGCAGTGGCCTCCTGGGCAGCAGGGCTGGTGCTGGCGGTGGTGTCCTGGGCAGCAGGGCTAGTGCTGGCGGTGGCCTCCTGGGCAGCTGGGCAGGTGCTGGCGGTGGCCTCCTGGGCAGCGGGGATGATGGCAGCCTCCTGGGCAGCGGGGATGATGGCCACCTGGGCAGCTGGGCTGGTGCTGGCCTCCTGGGCAGCTGGGCGGTTGCCTCCTGGGCAGCGGGGATGTTGGCGGTCTTCTCCGCCGTGCTGCTCTTCCCAGACTTGCTGACTTTCTTGTGGCCCTTCCCCACCTTGGAAGGTGTCGCAGCTGACTCCACACTCCCACCTGTACCCCTGGGAGTGGCTTTGGTGGCTGGAGTCTTTCCCGTCTCCCGCCGGGCACTGGCCAACTTTTGATGCTTGACAGGTGGGGGACTCTCTGTGCTGTGGCTCCGTGCCACACTGGCTGCCCTGGTGGCCGGTGCACTCCAGATTCCAGTGACTACAGGCACCACTGGTCCCGGAGATGTTGTGGTTGAGGTGCTAGGTTGGGACCTGGAGAGTCGGGCCCTAGGAGACGGACGGGGTGGGGGAGGTGAGGAAAAGAGGTCAAGGTTGGAGAGGAAAAGTTTATTGGGAACACTGGGACGGGTAGCTGGAGGGGGTTTGGGAGTGGAGGAAAAGGTTGTGGTTGTAGGAGGTGTTCGTTTGGTGACCTTGTGTGAAGGTGCATGTGCTGGAGGCTGTCGTGAGGTGGATGGCTGTTGGGTGGGTGTGTGCCTGCGTTTGTGTATCTTGGGAGGTGGCGTCACAGACACACTGGGAGAGGACACAGGGGACTTGTGAATTGTAGTAGCGGTGGTGACTGCACGTGAGCGGGGTGGTGTGGTGTGTGTGCTGGTGATGGAAGCAGTGACTGTGGATGTAGTGCATGCAGGTGTGAGTGTAGACGAGACTGGGAGGGAGGAGGGAGACGAGGAGGAGGGGGACACAGTGGAGGCAGTGGATATTGGTGTATCTGCATGTGTCTGATGCTTACGTGAGTGCCTGTGGGATGTGTGGTGCTTATGTTTGCCTGAGCTTTCCTTGTGTGTTGAGGTGTGTGCATGCTGGTCTGAAGGTGGGCTTGGGATAGGCTGAGGTAGAGGGGATTAGGACTGGGTGGAGGAAGTTGGAGGGGGGAGGCTAGAGACAGGGACAATGGCTGCCATCAGTGCTGAGGCCAGAGTCTGAAAAGCTCGCTGAAGGGCCGCCTGACCAGAATGAATGCCCTCCAGGAATGCATTTGTTTGTTGTAACTGCCTTTCTACACCCTGGATGGCATTCAAAATGGTAGTCTGACAAACAGTGAGGGACCTGAGGAGGTCAATGGCCTCCTCACTGAGGGAAGCAGGGGTGACTGGGGAGAGGCTGAGGTGCCTGGGGCGAAGGTGATGCCCACCCTCCTGGGTGAGCGGGCACGGGGCAAAGGCTGAGGGGCTGCTGGGAGGGCGTTGCTGGTGGGGGGGGTGGCGGCTATACCTGTAGATGCGGAGGGCACAGATGTTGCCACCACCACATGGGAGCTCCCGTCAGAGGACGAGTCCGTGTCACGGGTGTCAGCTCCTGTCCCCGCCATGGAGCTCCCCTCGCCCTCCGTCCCACTGGTGAACTCCGAGTCCATTGTCTGGCCCTCCAGGGCCATGTGGGATGCAGCTCCCTCCTGCTCCGGTGCCACTGCTCCTTCGCCTGATGATGCTAATGCACACAAGAACAGGGAGACCACAAAAAGGGGGACGACGACAGAAGAAAGACATGTTGAGTGCATGCATTACCGCTACCGTTGGCGGACACGACAGACACAGAAGACCCCTGCACTATGCCGCGCACTTGGGCTCCACTGTTCAATCCCTGGGACATGGCCTACAAGGCTATAGCCGAAATCTGCACACATGGATGACACAGGAGCCTGACTAGGTGTACTTGGCACTGTACACAGGTGGGGTGGGGTGCCACAGGGTCTGCCAGAACAAGGGGACATAACTAGCACACTCGCCCTGGCCTAGGGAAACCCACGGCCCACCTCCCCCACCCAGACACCTCCACTGCACGCAGAATCAGCAGAATGAGAGTGTACTCACCCCCTTGTGGCTGCTGTGATGCCCTCAAGCACCCATCCAGCTCCGGGTACGCCACCACCAGGATCCTGAACATCAGGGGGGTCATGGTGCGACGGGCACCCCTCCCTCGTTGGGAGGCCATCCCCAGCTGGGCCTCCGCTGTCTTTTTGCTCCAGCAGCGAATGTCCTCCCATCTCTTACGACAGTGGGTGCTCCGTCTGTGGTAGACCCCCAGGGTCCGGACGTCCTTGGTGATGGCATGGCAAATATCCTTTTTCTGACCTACATGAATTGTACAGGGGGAAAAGAAAGGTTATTACCAACTGCACCGTCACAGTCATTGGCCCCCATCCCTACCCTTGCCATGTGGCACATGCACTCACCGTCGTTTCATGCACGCCACAATCTCCCACCCCATCTTTCATCCACCCCACTCCACACAGGCATAGCCCATACAGCATGCTCCCAGTGTACTTACCTGTTTGTCTGGAGAACCGTAGAGCAGCATGTACTGGGGGAGGACCCCATCCGCAAGTTTCTCCAACTCCTCTGATGTGAAGACAGGGGCCCTTTCCCCAGACGCACGAGCCATCGTCCCTTCCAGACAGAGGTCACAGCAGCACTTGCAGTGTAGGTCCTCTCCTTTCGAAGATCAGGTATCGAGTGATTGAACAGATAGAAAATGGCAGTCACGTCCGCGGTGGTGCGTACCGTCACCGCCGGCATACATCCTCATTGGCTCCTGGGACACATAGGGTCCAATGTTAACCAATGCAGAATTGTGCCGTGGTCTTTGATCGCCTATCTCGATGGTGTACAACACCAGCGCAGTTACCTCACATCCCATTGTCCCACTTTACAGGTCAGGCAGCCGCCATTTCAGGGGCCCACATGGCTTAATTTTTAACTGCGTCACACAAACCTAGGCCTTGCCTCAAGATTCATACAGGCCAAATTTCGGATTAAGATTTGTGTTCTGTGTAAACTATGGGTACGTACCTCTGAGTTGGTTGACTCTGTGCTCGCTGTTTTCCTTCATAGGCACCGTCAGATGGGACATGTGAGGAGATGGCGGTATCCCCCGGTGTACAGACCGCTGGTGGACCTGTCGACAATGGAGGAAAGACATGTGATCATCACCTACAGACTTTATCGTGCCACAATCCTGGAACTGTGTGCCCAGTTGGAGCCAGACCTGATGTCAGCTATCCGCCATCCCACAGGAATCCCCCCTCAAGTGCAGGTGCTGTCAGTACTCCATTTCCTTGCAAATGGGTCATTTCAAACAACAGTGGCCATAGCATCAGGGTTGTCCCAGTCTATGTTTTCCAACATGTTGTCCAGAGTGTTGTCTGCCCTGCTGAGACACATGCAGAGCTACATTGTTTTCCCTCAGGTGGAGGATTTGCCTACAGTGAAAGGTGACTTCTATGCCCTGGGACATATCCCCAACATCATAGGTGCCATTGAAGTGGAGCACAATGGTTAAAGTGGCAGACCCTGATGCAGAGATCTGGCCCGAGACCAGGGTTGAATTCACACCTGGGTGGGTCTTGGGCTCAATTCCCTTGGACCATATAATTCTCGCCTCAGTGCCTGATCTAATTAATGGCTCCCACTCTGGGCAATAGCTTGCTTAATCTCCACAATGGCCCTGACAGTGCTTGGATGCCTGGTTTTACCCTGGGGGTTGCCCAGGAGTGGGTGCCTCACAGGGAAAAGCCAGGAGGGGTTCCACAGCAGTATGCGTACAGCGCCTTGAGACCCTAACCGGTGAGTAGTGCGCTATACAAGTGCGAAATGTTTTTAATTTTTTTTTTACAATTTTATTGATGAGACACATGTGGCTTTGGTACCCCCCACAGGAGTGAACAGGTGTACAGAAACCGGAAGAGTTATCATTCCATGAATGTGCAGATGATGTGTTTGGCAGACCAGTACATCTCCCATGTGATTGCCAAATTCCCTGGCTTAGTGCATGACACTTACATCCTGCGGAATAGCAGCATCCCTTATGTGATGTGTCAACTCCAGAGGCACTGTGTGTGGCTATTAGGTGAGCACCTGGAAGCAAGTCAGTGGGAATGGTTGTCTGGGTCTGGGGATATCCCTACAGGTTAGTGTGTGTCTAACAGTTGTCCCTCGCCATTTGCAGGTGACTCTGGTTACCCCAACCTGTCATGGCTACTGACCCCAGTGAGGAATCCCAGGACAAGGGCAGAGGAACGCTACAATGAGGCCCATGGGCGAACTCGGCGGATAATAGAGCGGCCCTTCGGCCTCCTGAAGGCCAGGTTCAGGTGCCTACATATGACAGGTGGATCCCTATTCTACTCACCGAAGAAGGTGTGCCAAATCATCGTGATCGTGGCCTGCTGTATGCTTCACATCTTAGCTTTGCGACAACAGGTGCCTTTTCTGCAGGAGGATGGTCCAGATGGCAGTGTTGTTGCAGCTGTGGAGCCTGTGGACAGTGAAGACGAGGAAGCAGAAGAAGACGACATCGACAACAGGAACTTGGTGATCCTGCAATATTTCCAGTGAGACACAGGTAAGAATGCAAACCTGCCTACTACATGTACTTTAACACTACTACCTCTCTACTGTCTGTTGTTTTCACCCAGGTTATGGTCACTGAGTTGTCACTTTCCCTTTCGATTTCACAGATGTGGGTCCCACTGTGTGACATTTGCTGTGTTTCCTCATGGACTAGAGCTGTTTGACATAGGTATGTTAACATTACATTTGAAAGAGCATTTTGACACTGTGATTGCTAATACACTTTTATGAATCACAAACTGACTCCAGATTGTTTTGTGCTTCAAGGATATTTATTTAAGTGCTCAATATTGGAGGGGGTTGTAAAATGGTGAGGGGTGATGGTGGAGGAATGTCCATGGCGGAGTCCAATCTATTAGTCTCACAGGTGCATTGCCCAAATGGGCATAGGAAGTGGAGTTGGGGCAATTTGAGGATGGACAGGGTGACAAAGTGGGACAGAAGGATGACATTCAGGGCGGTCTCATTTCTTGGCGGGGGTCTTGGCATCATTCTCTGTCTTTGCCCTGGATCTCAGGGACCGTTTGCGGGGTGGTTCTCCCTCTGCAGGGGTTTCGGTGCTGGTGTGGTGGTCCTGTGGCGGGGCGTCGGGTCTACTACCGCTGGCGTAAGTGGTGGGCAGTTCATCGTCCAGACTAGTGTCAGGGGCCCCTTGTTGTGCCACAGTGTCCCTCCTGGTGTTGAGTACTTCCTTCAGCACCCCTACCATGGTGCCCAGGGTGGAATTGATGGATCTGAGTTCCTCCCTGAAGCCCAAACACTGTTCCTCCTGCAGGCGCTGGGTCTCCTGAAACTTGGCCAGCACTGTTGCCATCGTCTCCTGGGAGTGGTGGTAGGCTCCCATGATGTTGGAGAGGGCCTTGTGGAGAGTGGGTTCCCTTGGCCTGTCCTCCCCCTGTCGCACAGCAGCCCTCCCAGTTCCCCTGTGTTCCTGGGCCTCTGTCCCCTGAACCGTGTGCCCGCTACCACTGCCCCCAGGTCCCTGTTGTTTTTGGGGTGGTGGATTAGCCTGGGTTCCCTGTAGTGGTGGACACACTGCTGATTGATGTGTCCTGGGGACTGAGGTATGGGCCCGTTGGGTGGGTGCTGTGCTGGTGTTTCCAGAGGGGGGAAGCTCTGTGGTGGCCTGTGACTATGTGAGGGGAACTGACTGTCCCGAGGTCCCCGATGGGCCGGGCTGGTCATCTAGATCCAGTTGGACAGAGCTGCTGTCATCACTGTAGGCCTCTTCTGTTGGTGGTGTGGACATGTGTGGACCCTCATGTCCGGTGACGTTTGGTAGGGGTCCTGCAGGGGGATAAAAGTATGTTTATTACATCTGTGTGTGCTATGGTGTGCAATAGGTGGGTGGCCGTCTACCCCAGTGCTTGCATTCCTGTGTGGGACCTTGTGTGATGGTGGTTTAGGGGGGTATATGGGTATGTGCAGTGGCCAAGCTTTGGTGATGGGTGTCCATGCTTTGTTGTTGCATGCTGGGCTTGGTGTTAGGATGTGTGGTTTGTGATGTTGGGACATTTGTGAGGAGTTGGAGTGATGGGGTGAGGGTGAGGGTGGGGGTATGTGATAGCATGCAAGTAGGGTGGGGGATGTAATAGTTAAGATTTGACTTACCAGATTCCATTCCTCCATCTACTCCTGCGAGGACCTCAGGATGCAGAATCGCCAAGACTTGCTCCTTTCATGTTGTTAGTTGTGGGGGAGGAGGTGGGGGTCCGCCGCCAGTCCTCTGAACCCCAAGGTGGTTTCTTGAGACCAAAGAACGCACCTTCCCCCGTAGGTCGTTCCACCTCTTCCTGATGTCATCCCTATTTCTTGGGTGCTGTCCGACTGCGTTGACCCTGTCCACTATTCTGCGCCATAGCTCCATCTTCCTTGCTATGGAGGTGTGCTGCACCTGTTATCCGAATAGCTTTGGCTCTACCCGGACGATTTCCTCCACCATGACCCTGAGATCCTCCTCAGAGAACCTGGGGTGTCTTTACCGTGCCATGGGGTGGCGTGGGTGATGTGTGGGGTGGTGTGTGTAGTGATAAGTGGGGTGATATTTAGTGGTGTGTTGTGTGAGGTGCATGGAAGTTCTGTGGGTGATGGTATTGTGTGCCTGTGGATGCTTGGTAGTTGTTTGTGGTATCTCTCTCTAGCCTTCTCTCGGTAATTCTGGTCGTAGGGTTTGTGGGTGATGTGGGTGTGTGTTTTATATTGTAATGGGTGGGTGGGAGTGGTGTGTGTATGTGTATCAGGTGTGTGTATTTCAATTTGTCCATTGTGGTAGTGTTTTGTAAATGTGTGTGTATTTTGAGCACGGCGGTATGTACCGCCAATGGAATACCGCGATTGAAAGACCGCCACGTGGATTCGTGGATCGTGATAGTGTGGGCGTATTTCTGTTGGCGTGACGGTGGAGGTTTTGTTTTCGCCAGTTTATTACTGACCTTTGGTATGGCGGACTTGTGTGGGTGTCTGAATTTTGGCGGATTCCGAGCTGTGGCTCATAATAGCTGTGACGGAATTCCGCGGCGGTGTGTTGGAAGTCTTCTGTATGGCGGTAAGCGGCTTTTACCGTCAATGTTGTAATGACCGCCTAAGTCAGCAGTGACCAAGCGCTGAGGATGACAATGGACCCGATGAACACTACTTACCCTTGTGTATAGTTTTATTCATACTTGGATTTAGATAATTAGGCTTTGACTAGTTAGCGTACTGTAGATTATATGTAGTACATAGTGTTTTTCTTAGGGGGCGGCTTTTTTGATTTCTCTTTTTCTTTGGTGTTTCTAGGTGGGTGGGTGGTGTTTTGGGTGTGTGTGTTGTTATAAAAAATAAATAAACCAAAACATATATATCATTTTAGAATAATCCTCAAAAATGTACATTTGTTTAGGCAATATATTTAGTTAGTTAATGTTTAGCTGTAGTTACTGTTGTGCTTGTCTACAGATGTGTTTTAAGAGGGGTGGGGAGTTAATGTTTGTCATGTGGTGTTCAATGTATAGGAAAAATTATGATAAGCTAAGTTTGTTGCAGGTATAAGCTAGGAAACGATTGTGTAGGTTAGGTTAGAATAGGTAGGTTAGTCAGTTTAGGGAATTTTAGGCTGATATTTTTCATTTTATTAAATCTTGTTTTTTCCTACTGTATGGTCTCCATCACGATTTACTATCTAGGTGATAGCATGTCTGCACAGGTCATGGTAGACACATGCCTTCGGCTTTGCAAGCACTACTTTGAAGTGTGTGACTATGTGTATCCCCTGTGGTCAAGGAACTGCCAGGTTGGCCATGGTGCCACATCAGCTATCTGCCGACATTGTTCATCAACATACGTGACGATCTGGATGGTCATGGATACACATCCCAAAATGGGTATTCATATGCAGGTGCTCTGTGTTGGTAAGTTATGGGGCATGCATTGTTGGAATCTTGTTGTAATTTCACTCACCCTAAATCTAGGGTTTATTACTGACGCACTCATGGCTGCCCCTCACAATCTTACACATGCATCATTTGTTTGTCACATGAATTGTGAACTGTTGCTACCATCCTTGCTTAGCCCAGCCACTTGTGTTGTGATTTTAACAGCTGTCACAATTCATACATGCTACCTGTGGCATGGCATGCTTGGGAGCTTCAGGAACTGCTTGTTAATCAACGTAGTTAGTCAGTGTGTATGTGGCTTTGTGACTGTCACAAATCGACACAAATCCCTTTTGCAAGTACTCAATGTATTGGCTTCATACAATACAACTGATTCCAAGTTTTACTTGCTCAGAAACACTTTCAACACAAAGGATGTAGTAAGTGATTGTATTTACATGTGCCAATGTATATGATGTACTGATGTTCATTTTCACAGGACAATTACCGCACTAGATATATCATTAGATGTCCAAACAGAGTCCGGGTAAACGTGTCATGGGACATGTGTGGAAGAGGAGTGCTTCAGTGAGGAGGTGACCACAATGCCATTAGGGAAGATTGGTCACAATGACAGTACACATATGTGAGAGGTTAACAGTGGGAGGTTTAAATTGAGGATGGTGCCAGGTGTTTTTACACTGGCATGATCTTTGGCACAGAGGAAAGCAGAAAGAAGCTGTGTCCACAGAAAAAAAGCTACTGGGCAGTCTTCCTGGTGAATGATGTGCCTTCTACAACTTCATCCTATGATGTATGTGGTGCCTCCTGTGACTGGGGTATTGTAGTTGCTGAAATAGAGGGAGGCACACACACATCAAGGGCTGAAGATATGGATGCTGTGTCCACAGCAGCTCTCATCTGTCAGAACACATGAGGCAGCACATCAGCAAGGAGGGCCTTCATGGTCTGCAACACTGTAGCAACATCACAGCTAAGGGCACCCAATATTGCAATGAGGAAGACCAGCTTCCGCTTCATGGACTCCAAGACATTTTGAATTGCCCCCAGCCTGTTGGGTGTCGTACCTGCAACACAGACATCCTTGCACCATCCAGCTTTGCAGAGCTGAGTGATTTTGTGCAGGAAGGGACACATGCAAAGACACTAACACAAAATGTGTTTCCATCTATCTATAAACATATTGGCAGTTGCAAAGGTGTATTGATCCATTCAAGGTCAATTATTTACCACCAAATCATTTTAATCCTACCTCATACCATCCTAAATAAAGTAATATTTTTGGGTAGGCACAGACACAGCTTAAACTAAGTTTCTTTAGCAATGTTTTTCTACTTACCAGAATAGACCTTATCATGATCTTTCTGAACCAAGAGGATCTAGTTTTCCTCTGGCGCTACGGTTGAGACAGCCGAGTCGGTATTATCTTGACTCAGCGGGTTGGACTGACCAATAATGAAGCATGCCACTATTAGGTGGGTGGGACCTTTCCATCCATAAAAAGGATTTCCCTGTATGGGACTAGGTAAAAAACTTGGAGCCAATATCAGAGGTATTGCTAGCTATGGAACATGATCCGGCTCCACTGTGTTGTGTGATTGTGCAATGATGTAGGAGTTAGTGACGTTTTAGGGTATCTCCTACCTCTCTGTAGTGTTGAATACGTTGCATTTGTACCCTTTCCTGGTGATGCAGAGAGGCATTTCCCATCACTTGCTGTTCCACCCTGTGCAACATGCCTCATAGATGATGCCCAATGAGAGTTAAATATGGATAGATGCTACAGTTGATACAGTGATGGGAGTGAGGTGATGGTGTTTTAAAGATGTCTCTGGGCATGTTATTTTAGCAACTGGGCCTGCTGCTTGTGCCCTTTAGCCCAGTAACATTTGTTTCTGCTTCATTTTGTTATTTTAGAATTGGCCACATTTCTGGTGGTATATTATTTTGTGTATCCAGTTGTCCTTTCACCTAGGAAAGCATCACATTTCTTAGCACAATATTCTTTCATGCAGTGCTTTCCCCATTGCTGCAAGGAGATAGGATTGTTGTCATAAGTGGTACACTGCATCTCTAATATTCACAGAAACATAGATATTTTTACGTGGGGACATTTTCTCTGAACACCTGTTGTTTAATTATAAAAACATTTCCCTGTCCCATGCACATTAGAGGGACGTTCCAGCCAGGTGACCACAACGGCATGCTGTTTGACTTTATTACAGCTGCTTACTGAGACCACTAGTTCCCTGGCCCACATGGGGTTGGTGTCTCTATAGATAACAGGCTTCTTCACTACTGTCATACTCAGGTATGGGGGATGATGTGTTCCCAGGGAAAATCCTGAAGGGCATATTAGGGGTTATCTTGCTGTTCTCTACATAGCTTAGCTAGGAATTGCATATGTTGTGCATAGTGACAGTATGGTGGGACTTTTCCTGTGTTTCACTTTCTTTGTCACCATTTTGCTTCTAGTATGTTTCATCATTCTCATTATTGCATTTCATGCCATTTTATCTGAGACACAGCTGATTCAATAAATCTTATGGAACCATTTCTTGCCTCTGTTTGTTGCATGTGAGGGACTAAGGTAACTGAGAGGAAAGGTTGAGATCTGATACACCACAATTTCCCTGATAATTTATAATGTCACATGCACAGTTGCCACAAATTTTCCCTACTCTTGGGCAGAGATAAGGTGCTGCTTGCTGGCAGGAAACGGATTGGGCTAACAATTGTCGCATGGTGCACCGGTTCCAGTCCTGGGAATATACTGTACCAGAACCGTTAATATACCACCGCTGCCTGGTTCTAAAGAAAACCTCTCTGTCTCCATCAACAATGTCAAGCTACAACATATGGCTGATCCTGCACAGCAGACCTAGAAGACTCCTGGATAGTACCGACTCCCTCTCACTACAGACCAGGATGTTCTTCTACAGGTTTTGAGCAGCAATGCTGCCACCTCTCTGAGCTTGGGGAGGGTGGAAAATGATCTTTTATTAGTTCCATTAACTTCTGCAACAAGCAATGCCATCAATATTGAGCGATTTTACTCAAATTCAACTTAAATGGATGGAATAGTCTTCTATGAACCACCAAGGGAGACTTCTGCCAGTACTCCTCTTCCAAACACGGCTCCAATTTTTGCACGAACTGCTTCTGAAAATTTTGCCAACTTCAATGACTCTTTTTCTGACTAACCTGCCTCTTCTACACACAAGACTGTCAAGAGCGCGTAAGCTGATAAATTGGCTCAAAATTAACTATTTTATTCTTCCTTTGAACTATCTTTGGCTCTTATTAACTATACTTGCCTTTTTTGGATTGGGTTTGTCATCGTCTTTTTCTTATTAATACGTGGTCATTACCTTCCTGAATGCTCTACAGTTGAACCGGTGGAAGACGTCCTAAAACCAAATTTTTCCTCCAATAAGGTCCGCAGAGACTTGTCCCTAGTGAATATTTCAGCTACACCAATTCCAGATGGGATTGTCTGGGATAAAGTATCTTTTGAAAATATGGCCCTACGGAGGTTATTTGAATTCCTCATGTATTTAAACTTTGAATGAATAATGTAATAACACCTATAGTTGTTTCTGATGATTGAGATGTAAAAACAGTTGATACCATGTTATCTGAATTAGAATATTTTACTGTATTTGAAAGTGAAGATGTTTATAAATAAAAAGAAAATTATGGGACTATGTTCTGTTATAACTATTATGGACATTATTACATTCACAGAACAAATACCCCAAAGACTTTTTTTATTTTCACACAATGGGAACATTGTCCTATTACGCCAGTGGGGAGTTCGTAAACATACTCCGAAAAGTTAGCATATTTTTCTGGGCAGAATGTTAAAAATTCTGAGTTGTATTATTTTAAATTGCCTATAATGGACATGCACTATATGGTATTAACTGATACAAAATTGATTTGATCTGATTCCTTTGTTTCCCGGTTGGCTATAGAAGGCTATGAATATTGGCTGAAGACTATTGATTTAAAAAGTGTATGGGGAACAAAAAATTGGCAATAAGGGAAAAGGAAGCTTTAGTTAGAACATGCCTGATACCTGTTCAAATTATAATTTTAAATGAAATTTTACAACAGAGAAGTTTGTAAAATTTAAGGAGTTGAATGTGCCCAGTATCCACACCACTGCTAAACTTTATAAATGGCAAAAATATATTAATGCAACTGAAGTTCAGCTCGATGGGTGGGTCCAAAATAGAACCTTTAACACATCACTCTCACATCCTGGTGGGTGGTTATTGTGGCTAGTGGACACAAATGGCTGTCATGCGTGTTTTGTAAACTTCACAGTGGGTTTTAGAACGAATAGACCAGACCCTCCCTATGTGTCATCAGAACATCCAGGTATAGTAGCAACATACAGTGTAGGGAAATTGTGCCAGAGCTGGTTAAAAAGTTCCTCACTAGATGCTGTTTAGGAACACCTAAGTCTCCGGTCTAATAACACGGACTCGCAGGATTTCCTGTTAGGCTCCAGAAGACAACGTAAAAAGTGCTTCTTATATGCAGTTTATATTCAAATTTGGAAACTTTCTCAGCAAGAAGCTGCTCCTCGGTTAAGGCAAAAAGATCAGGAAAATTTACAGAAAACATTAGTTGTTGTACATAATGGGATTAACACCTTGTTCGACTGCATATATACTTCAAACAACATTGTTTCCTCTGCAATAGACATTCTACAAAGTGATGCAGCTGGGTTGGACACTAGAGACAATGAAATCTGACCATGTTCCCTGGCAACATGTCAGCATGAGGGACATATTTTCAGCATTTAATTTGATGTGGCGGCAACAAATACTGGCTAAGAAGGAATCCACTTATGTTAAACATCAAGAAATTAGAAAAGTTGCCTTTTACTGTGGTTGAAATACCGTCTGCTGAATGGTTAATACATGGGGTTATAATTCTGCCTTTCTCAACACTTCAATTTGAATCCTGCTTGAAACACATTCCAGTAGGCAGATATGAAAGGCTAGGAGATAGTTAAATTCTTGAGGAGTCAGAGATTCCCTTTTCACACAAATGTCTCAGTGCCATTAAAAAGAGGTCATTCTTAGTGGCAGTAAATGCCAAAGTTCTGTGAGAGATTCAGTGGTTTGAAGGCAGCTGTCCTTGCACGGGCGGATAATGCTTCAGCAGCGAATTTAGCATGCTATCTGAAGAGAGTCTGAGTCCCCTTGATTAGATGTGAGTTCCAGGTGGTCTCTAATGGAAGCTATGGACTTCTTAACTGTGAGAACTGTTGTGGAGTGCGAGCCAAAATTGCTTACATGGTTTCAGTCTCCAAAATTGTCACCTGTTGCGGGAATGTTCTTTTCCCCCCTACACAACAGTTGAAAGTAGCAGATAGTTGGCCTCACATTGCTACTTCAAATGTTAATTTTGATAAGTTGAGCAGACTAAAGGCGTTATTATTTTAAAAACATGTGATGCTGAAATTTGCATACAAGACTTATGCACTCCAAGTGGCGAGGTCATCCACAGAAATATAGTCCCTTTTAAATACTTTCCGAGACATTTATGTGGGATGAATTGTTAACACGTCTAGTACTACTGGGATTGTACATTTCTTTAAGCCTGTTGGTTCTGGTTTTGTTAACACCTTTTCCTCTATATTTATCTCAATACCTTCAGCCATATAATCAATATTTTCGGGGATTTCCAATTACTGTGTCCTCTATACTTGCATGCTCAAGTGTGTTTTAACATGTTGTTATTGATGTTTATGTGTATATGTTTTGCACTGCATTTTTGTTGCATTTAAGTAAGAATTAGGCTGCTTTACCACTTTTGACCCAACAACGTGAGGGTGTTGTAGAGCCATTTTAGTGATGTCTATGGGCACGCTAATTTAGCAACTTAGGGTCAGATATATCAAAGAATTTGGCATTCGCAAACGGTGCGAATTGGTAAATTTCACCGTTTGCGAATGCAAAATCGCCTTTCACAATGTATGAAAGGCATTCGCAGTGCAAATATAAGGAATAGTTAAGATAGCAATTCCTTGCAACTGCGACATTAATTTGTGGGTCGCATTCTGCATAACGCACATAGCAACATGAATTTGTGAATCGCATTCTGCGAATCGCAAATTGCGATCTGGATTTGCGAATCGCAGAATGAGAATCGCAAAATCATGTCACTATTTGCGATACGCAGAATGTGATTCGCAAATTCTGTCTAGCAATGCAATGCATCAACAATTCGCAAATAGCGAATATTCGCAGAATGGCCTTTTGCACGTGCAATTTACCACAAAGTGAAATCAGGTGGTAAACAGGGGCAACCTTTATAAAGAGACCCAGAATGACTCAGCCTCTTTTCCACAATGGCTGCACTCTACGTGATGGCGAGGAGGATTGAGGAGGTTTGAGGAGAGAGAGGAGGACACATGAGCAAAATTTTTGTGTGTGCATTACCCTTTTTGACCAGACAGAGGAGGAGATATATGATGAGTACCGGTTAAGCTCTGCCTTTATACTTGACCTGATAGCTGATCTACAACCCATACTGCAGCGCAACACACACAGGACCAATAGCATACCCACCCATGTACAGGTATTATGCTCCCTGCACCTGTTAGCCTCAGGGAGCTATCAAGGGGTCATAGCAGCAGCTGGCAGGGTCTCACAGAGTGTTCTTCATGATTTTTCAATGCATTTCTCAATGCCAGGCTGAGCAAAACTGAACAGCACATAAGATTCCCTAACACCCCACAGGAATTACTACAGACAAAATTTGATTTCTACAAGATTGCCCAATTCCCGCATGTAATAGGCGCCATCGATGGGACACATGTAGCTATCTGTCCACCATCGGCCACAGGGTATGTTTATTGGAACTGCAAAAGTACACATTCCATGAACATACAAGTAATTAGCAATGCCTTCAACATTATAACGGATCTCGTGGCCAGATACCCAGGTAGCACACGACTCTGCATAGTGGAATTTACACAAGACTACTTGCTGGCGAATTTGGCAAAGGATACCTACTGGGTAATATAATAGTAGACAATATCGCATTGATGTATATGTGATGTCACGGATAACAATTACTCATTTTACTCTCCTGTCATTCCAGGAGACAGTGCCTACGCCCTATCTGAGTCCTGCAACGCCAGCCGAAAGGAAGTATAATGCTGCTCACAGGACAACCCGCAGCATTGTTGAGAGGACCTTTGGCCTGCTGAAGAGCCGCTTCAGATGCCTACACAAGAGTGGTGGTGCACTACAATACAGCCCTAAAACAACAAGCAAAACCGTGGCTACATGTGCTATGTTGCACAACATTGCTACAACGTGGGGCATACCAGTAGCACCCACCGAGCCGGACTCAGAGGAGGATGATGATCCCTTTCCACCCCTTCACCCAGCAGACAGAAGCAGTGCAGGAGAGGGCAGACAAAGATGTGCTGAGATCCCGTGCAACTATTTCTGATGTAAGTAATGACAATACCACGTCTATTTTATGTATTGCTGTAGGTAGCATCTTTATTGCCTTGACTTCAGGTAAGATATGTGTGATTAGGACATAGCTATGCACTATAAACAAACAGGTGCGAGTAACAGTGTTACATTATTAGCATCATAGTGTAACTGCTTTGATAAATGTTAAGCTAGTCCCCTGTACACCTCAACATTACTTCCGACATCCATGCACTTCACTTGAGTTCTGGGTTTCCTCTGTGGCACCTCTTGTAGCGAGTTCAAAGACAGTACTGTGTCTGGTACTGCGATGACTAGGATCCATCACAGGGGCTGTGAGACTGCCGAGGCTAGAGAGCTCCTCACTATCCCCACCACCCAGTTTGCTGTTTGTAGCACTCCGTGCTGTCTGCATTGTCTTCAAAACATTGGTTATTTGCACCAATCCTGGTGCAACGTCCAACCTGCAATGTGCCATCTCCATTTGTATGCCCACAGTACCAAGGCAGTTGTGGTAGTGAGCCAATTGACAGATCTGCAGAACTCATCCAACCTGCCCATTAATTGGTGATGGCACCTACGGATGGCTGACATGCTCCTGCTGCATCACAGTGCAGAGTTCCCTAATGGCGTTTGTCATCGCCTTTGAGTTTTCTGCTGCTGTTTGCTTTTCCTCATGCAGTTTGCACATGTTTTCATTAAGAGACTCAAATTGCTTGTGCATTGATCCCATGTTTTCATTGAGAGACTCGAACTGCTTGTGCATTGATCCCATGTTTTCATTGAGTGCATCCACCTGCTTGTGCATTGATCCCATGTTGTCCTTGTAAGACTCAAACTGCCTATGCATTTTGCCCATGCTATGATTGATTGACACTAACTGCCTGTGCAATGACCTCATGTGTTTACATTGCAGGCGCTGCACTTTCAGCATGGAAGCCTCAAGGCCGCCAAAAAGTGTTGGACCCTCACCTTCTCCTATGCAATGTCTGCCTGCTTCGTGACACCTCCTGAGGGAAGTGGACTGACACTGGGTTAGGGACTGCTGTCTGTCAGTGCTTCTAGCCTCTGGGGGTGGTGTGGGTACTTCATCCGGCATTTCATCAGAGTCCAGGTTATACTCAGGGAGACGTAGCACTCTTGCCCTGCGTCTTGTTGGTGCATGTATGAAGGACTCACTGGTGTTTGAGTCGGACTGTGGCTGAGTTTCGCTATCCCCCTCATTTCCACCTTCTGCTGTGTCAGGGCCCAGAACATCTGTAACAGCAATGTGAAGCATGTCATTTTTGATTAGTACTCAAATAGTTGCATAATAGAATTACATGTACACTGGCATAGTATCACTAACAGTCTTTTGTGTTGTTTCTCTGTTTGCTTTAACACTATCTTTATACTTATATGGTATTTGCACTTTAGGGGTGTGGACTACCACTTCCATAAGGCATTGTTGTGTTGTATGTAAGATGAGGCATGGACTACTTATCACACTGCATAGTGCCAATAGCTATTTTCTAAGGGGCATTTGTACATGCGCATATGGGGAGACACATCATTACTGTCCTTACCATTTCTGGTGTTGGGTGTGCCTGAGGTGTCATTGTCAGTGACACCACTGACAGCTTCAGGAAGCCGTGTCAACTCCACCATCTCTTCCATTGGGGTGGACAGTATCTGGGTGGGTGGTCCTCCTCCGGTGCTTCTTGCCTCCTTTGCCCTGCTGGCTACCCTCTCTTTGGCACGTGAACGCTAGTCGTACCATCACTTGCGTATCTCCTTGATGGAGCATTGCGCAACACCCACTGCGCATATTTTGATCTGCATGTCTGACCACAGTTTCCTCTTCTCACTTTCAGGTACCTGTAGTGAGTTTTTCCCAAAAAGTTTGTTGTGGTTCCTTACCACCTCCTAGGTGAGCACCTCTAATTCCTACTCACTGAATTTGAGCTTGCGCTTCCTGTCTTCTTTCTCCTTCACATTCCCATCAGTAGACATGATCTTGTTTGGAGGCTCTCAAGGCTGCCTCCCTGGTGCTGGGCTGGGACTCTCTGCCTTCTCCTGTGGGTGGGGCTTTTGGAAACAGCATGAGCTGACTCACTTCCTGGTTATGATGTCATCAGGCTGTTCTGGGTTGCTGCTTTCGCAATTTGTGATTTACAAATACCGATTCGCAATTTTTGCAATTTGGTATTTGCAACTTGCAAATTGCAATTGCGATCGCGAATTTTAAGAAATGCAAACCGGGAGCTTGAAACATCTGGCCCTAAGACTTATGCTTGTGCCCTTTAGCCTAGAAACATTTTACTCTGCTCATTTTATTATTTTAGAATTGGCCACATTCATGGTGGTGTTTTGTTTTCCTTATCTATCTAGTTGTCCTTTTGTCTAGGAAAGCACTACATTTCTTAGCACAACATTCTTTCCCTCAGTGCTTTCCTCAAGGCTACAGTGAGATAGGATTGTCGGCACAAGTGGTACACTGCATCTTTAACATTCACGGAAACATACCTATTTTTACGTGGGGACATTTTCCCAGAACATCAGTTGTTTTATTATAAAAGCATTTCCCTGTCCTATGCATGTTAGGGGGAGGTTCCAATCATGTGACCATGACTGCATGCTGTCTGACTTTGTTACAGCTGCTTGATGAGACTACCAGTTCCCTGGCCCACATGGGGATGGTGAAGGGAAAATTAGAGCTTCTCCTGCTGTGCTCTAACATAGTTGAGCTAGGAATTGCATATATTGTGCAAAGTGACAGTATGGGGGACTTTCCCTGAGTTTCACTTTCTTTGTCCCCATTTAGCTTCTAGTATGCTTCATCATTCTAAATATTGTATTTCATGTCGTTTTAGATGCAGCTGATTCAATAAATCTTATTGAACCATTTTCTGCCTCTGTTTGTCTTTGCATGTGTGAGACTAAGGTAACTGAAAGAAAAGGATGAGATCAGATCCACCACAATTTCCCTGAGAAGTCATATTGTCAAGTGCTCGGTTCCCACAAATCGTCCCAGCACTTGGTCAGGGATGACGCACTGCTAGCTGTCCGGAAACGGATAAGGCCGACAGTTGTCACATGGTGTGGGATTTGGACACAGTTCTCCACAATCCAGGCGATGCTGCAGCCCAAATCCAGCAGCCTAAATGGTACAATGAGAGCCAACGCAACAATGGTTGTGGACTGGTCTCTGCATACAGTGGGGGGTCAATGCGCATTACATATGTTTGGTGTTTACCCATTTTTATGCACAAATGAAACCCTTTAGAATGCATTCAGTGCATTTTATCTCTGAGGCCTAGATGCCTTTCCCTTATGGTAATTGTTCATTACCACATTGTCTCCATCTGCAATGTACCCTGTGGTTGTTGTTGTTTGTTGTTTGCCGCTCTGGCCTATCCCTGGACTCTTGCCACCAACTCCTCAGGGATGGCGGCTGCCACCATGTCCTCCAGGTCCTCTAGCTCCTCCTGAGGTGCTAGACTTCCACCTCTGGCCTGCAATGTTGCATTGTGGTTGCTGGCCAGTTTCTCCCTTGTTCTGCGCTTGGCATTGTGGCAGCACTTTTTACTATTAATGATGGTCCTCTTCAGCTCTGCCACACTGTTGACTTTATTCACAATGGACTGCCATAGGGCCTCTTTCCTCCCAAATGGCAATTTTGAGGTGCCAAAGAGCTGGTTTGTATGCTCCATCACCTCAGTGATCAGGATCTGGTTCTCCTTCTCACTAAACCTGCACTTCCTCTTCCCCTTCTCCTGGGAGTCTGTCTGGACATCCTGGCTGGCCCTGGGTCTTTGGGGTCCTCCTGAGGTCTTTGCTATCTTGGATTCTCCATTTTTCATGCAATGTCTCCTGTCCTTTTTTGTGTGTTTGTTTTGCTTTTCTCAGGCTTTTTTTGACGCTTTTAGATGCAAAAGTGACACAAGCACGGCTAGCATCAAAATGCATGCCGCTAGTCAGGCTAATGCCACTTTTGCTGAACTAGCATCATTTTTTTTGCGGCATGTCGCAAAGGCTAAGATTATTTTTGTTTACACTATCCTGCTCCTACCACCATGGTGCGCCGCCGTTTTGTAAATACGGTGCACACATGATGGAAAGAACTTACTTAGTGCGTCATTTCATTTTTTGACACACAACTGCGCTAGCGTTGTTGTACTTCATTTCTTGTAAATGAGGCCCTTAGTTTCTCCTACGCACTTGACTGTCATTCTTATCGTTCAGCACAATTAACATGAAACTTGTGAAAATATAATGGGCCACAGATCCCCTCACCTCTTTCATCTGTATAGCTCTCTCGGACAGTGGTGTAACGTAAAATGTTTGGGCTCTCTGCAGAATGTGAAGGGTGCAACTAAGTCTTCTATAACTCACAGATATTCATTGACCTTTGACTGAATGGGGCCTCCATAAGCAGTTGAGGAACAAGTGAAAGGCTGGGGGCCCCCATGTACTGCATGGACTGTAGAGGCATGCTTTACGCCCTCGCTGTTGGATTGTGGGATCATTTTACGTGCTTATTCTTCTCTAGATCAGACTGGTATTGAGAGTCTACTTCTCTTCAGTGTGGTTATACACATGTACTTTTTAAGTGGGGTACGGGTTAGAAAAATGACCTTATTGTTGGTTAGGTTATAAAGTATATGAAACGATACAACCTTTACATTTGGCTTACTCACTTCTCTATTGCACATGGCCCTCATTCACTGCAGCACCACATGGGCCCTAACACACCAACATCATCACCATTATTACAGGTGCACCTAAAACACTGCACCAACACATTGACCACCTCGCCACACCAAAACATAGGCTGAGCTTACTTTACTACCATATGTGCTTTCTCTGGCATTGGTTTTTAAAATCATGATGCCTTTGGGTGAACTTTGGTCTTAATAATGAAGCTAATACAGTCTGAAAACCCTATTCACAAAAAATGTAGAGACAACATTGGGGGACAGACACTCACAAATTCCTAGAGTAAAGGAATGAGACAGAATATTTTTGCATAGTACAGTCAATTGTCAGTGCAGACAATGAGATGCCCTCTGTCTGTCCAACTTCCATGAGCAGAAAGTCAGGCAGACTGAGATCATTTTAAGTGCAAAACAAATCTTGCTTACAGACTCTCAAGCATGAGTGTAAGCCTTTCTTGACATACAAGAATCACTCTGGAGTGCAAGAATAAGCTGGGCACACAGGCTTTATTCACCCTCAACCAATTGTACAGGCCTTACCTGGGAACACTGAAAACTAGCCTTTGACTAAAAATGCCAGGGTTATCTCAGTACACATGTATTGCTCAGTAATTCCATCATGGGTGTTGGCTCAACATGACACATTAAAACTTCAGCTTGAACAAAAAAGAGGTTCTGATGAGTGTATGGCTAGTGCATCCAGCCCAATCTATTTTCTCTACATGCAGGAACATGTAGTCTTGCTTATTCGATTGTAAATTCAGGTCTGCAAATACAATTTTTAAAGAAAATTCTAATTGAATTTTGTATACGTAAAGATGCATACATCTCATTGCACATTGAGTGAAGGCAACATTACTAGAGTTCTAGATATGGCCTCCAAAATTAAACTCTGTGGTAGATACCCCTTCGAGAAATATGGAGGGAGGGTTCCCACTGTGAGGTTGGCTTGCCTATAGTGCTTGGAAGATTATCTTCCTCAAATGAGGGTAAAGAATATAACGGTGGCAAACTTGGTTGGGAGTGGGATCTATAGAAGAGAGAAATGTGCAGTGGGGCCTACGGACCAGGTGTTTGAGTATTTACATCACGTAAATGGCCAACAAGGTAGTGTGCTCTGCCTACTGTCTGCTGATTGTGTGCTCATCTGTTCCGTGTAGAGAGATGGGGAGAGGTAATTTGCCACCCTCCTCTTGTGATATGAAGGGTATATCTATCAAGCACTGTCTGGGGTGTTTGAAAGGGTGGTTCGCTGATATAATGTCATGGGAAGCAACTGGTTGAGACTCCGTAATGCGAGATAACAGTGCATGCCACATCAGAGCTATAGACTACCCTAGCCTCCTCTCTATGTGGGGCTGATGTCTCTGCCATCAAGAGCCAGAACAATAGAAAGGGAGACGTTTTGTAAATCCCCATGGCTCCCACCTCCAAACTGTCTAATTAGGGTCAGGCCGTGGTCACTGAAAGCTTTTGGAGGACTTTCTGTCAAACACTTGAAAGGATTGTGCAGGACGTAAGACTGTATCAGTTGAAGGAGGGCATACTGAGAGACTTATGGGGGTGCTAAAGAGCATGTGCTCACTCACGCAATGACCTGTCAATCTCAACTTCCCAGATGTCTCATGAAGGCTGCAGAGAGCCTTCGGTGTATGTCACCAACACCATTGTGATCCGGATGATTTGTCTCCATCTGTTACCCAGTATTTACAGATAATCAATTGGGGTATTTTCTGTCAGTTCGGTAACCTCTACCTGCCACTGGTGTTGCATGAGTCTGCTAATGGAGGCATAGGTAAGGAACTGGCCTGAGTGTAGATCGTATTGAGTTTGAAAGTCTTCAACTGCTTACAGTTGTCTGTTCTAGTACAGGTGGCCAAGAGTACTGAGACCTATTTCATCCAATAATTGTAGATCTCATCTGGTAAGAAAGCCTGTACCCTTGGGAAGGCCCAACATTATTGATATTACACAGTGCCCTCTGCAGTCATGCATATCAGGCCAGACTGGGACTGGTGGTTAGTATTGTTCATAATGAGCAGAATCTGGTGCTGTAGCTCAAGCTCTGGGGCCGGACCTGCCTATAGGTGCTAGCATGGGGGATGGACAAGGGTAGCATTGGGTGTAGCTGTAACAGACGCTTCAGCCATTCCTTCATCAATAGCCAGGCTGCCCAAGGTCATGACTAGGTAAGAACTAGGCAGCCAGCAGGGCAAAGGACATTACTGGTACAAAATGGCATGACAGCACTGGCAGAGAAGCAGTAATATGAGCACAACCTGCTCAATGCAACCAGTGAGAGGCACCTACAGCCTGTTGTTTGTGGACCAAGCTCTGTTGTTGTGAAGAAGTCTCAAAATATGCAATGTGTGTGACATAACAGACACCACAAGTTTAATTTACTCCACTATTACAACCCAACATCAGATGATTATGTGACAACAGAGATCAGAAAAGAGCTTCAAAGGTGGATGATCCAGTCCAATCTAGACAGGGGTTACCCTTTGAACTCCTCCTTTCGTATCCCTAACATCTGATGCCAGCAATAAGCTTCTCTCAGCTAAGGGGATGTGGACTTTTCAAAAGTCAGCACAATCCTCCAATTTGAAGGAGCTGCTGGCAGTTACCAGGGCACATATCCATGTTTCTCCTTTCATTCAATCTTATGCATTATGCATGCAAACCAACAACTAGGTTGTGAATTCGTATGTGAATCACCAGGGAGGTATGAGCTCTTGGAGTCTGGCTCTCCTTTCCCAGAGGAGTTTCCTTTGGATAGAGAAGGATTTGCCCTCTCTTAGCAGTTTATGTTTGAGGGAAGGAGAAAGGGCCTGAGTCAGCAGTTCTCACTAATGGTGTCCCTTTGTCTGTGTCCTCGTTTGTTTTGACAGATTACTCTGAAATTCTGCACTCCATGGTTCGACCTCCTTGCTATGGATGATAATGTTCTTCTTCCACCCTTTTATGCTCTAGTTCCATCTTCAGTAGCATGGGTAATAGACTACTTCTCGATTCCATGATCAACTAGTCTTCTTTTCTGTTTTTCACCCTCCCAATTAATTTTGAGGATAGCAAAAAAGATTGAAGAGGATCATGTGGAGGTCTTGTTGATATGTCCCAGCTGGCCCAGAAAGTCTTGGTACCCAATCCTCCTTTAATAATCCGTGAGTCCTCACTTGCAGTTTTCCTTTTTACCCTCCCTTCTGTCTTTTGCATCTCTCTGGTGCCTCAAACTGGGTTTTGGCATTTGAGAGGTTAAGGCTGATTTCACAGTGTTGCTCCAGTAAGATTACAAATGCATTCAGCAATTTAGACATCCCTTGACCCTGAAATCGTTTACTAGACACTGGAAGAAATCATAATCCCATGTAGGAAAAGGTGTCTCTCTCCATATTTCTGTGATTCTATTAAGATTTTGAATTTTCTGAGTGACGTTTTTTCACTGGGTCCAGTGGTGTCAACTACAAAGAGCCAGTGATTGGCAATCCAGGCTTTTCGGGAACAGGACTCCTTGTCCCAAGCTCTGTTATCTTTCAGGCTTCCAAGAGGCTCCGTTTTCCACACTCCAGTGGTTCATAGGCCTGTTCTATCATATCATTTTCTCTTACTCCTTTGATACCTTCAGGAGCTTCGTGTTGAGCCTCTGCTTATGGCTGATCATAAACTCATTTCTGTTTAGGTTATTTTCTTTGTCATGATGTGTTCTGGTAGGTGATTTGGAGACTTGGAGTTTTACTGTCTTCTCCACTGTTCCTCTATTTTACCTGACAAAGTCATCCTGAGACCAAGTGCATTCTTCCTTCAGAAGGTCCCAACCTCGATCCACTGCGCTGAAGATATTGTCCATCCAGCATTCTGCCCAAATCCTTCCTTGGAGAAGAAGTACACCCTACACACTTTAGCTGTCCACAAAGCTCTTTAATGTTCTTATCCAGAACGTCCTCTTTTCCAGAAGTAATCCACTCTTTGTAACCTTTAGCCTTTCCGGAAGAGGACTTGACCTATCTCCTGCTACTCTCTTGGTGAATCAAGTCTACCATTACTACAGCTTACAAAATGGCATGGTGGGAATTACCTTCAGAAGTTAGTAGATCCACAAGCTTTCTGGCAACATTATGGGTAGGTTCAGAGGCTGTCGTCTCAAAGAGATCTGTTGTAAGGCAACCTAGTCCATGTCCCAGACATTTTGTTGCATTATTCAAAACAGGTTGATGGTCTTTTCGAGAATCACAATCAAATTCTTCTGCTTGGGTATGTGCTGCTGAAATAAGGACTGTAGTAGTCCAGGTCTTCTTCATCACAGTCCTAAATCCCCTCCCACTATTTCCCCTGCACTATTTAATTTTGATTCTGTATGTTTAGTATTTTTCTAAATTATGTACAGGAAGTGTTAGGTGCTCACTTCTCCTTTGTGGTATTCAGAGAATCAGACACCATGGTGTTGTTTTTTTCCAGCTAGCAAACAATATCTGTGAGGATGGAAGTGAACTCATGGAATAAAGAATGTGACGAGGATTACAAGTAACAGCAGGGATGTAGCTTCAGGGGGGGAGGGAGTTGTTGGGTGTTGCACCCCCTAATAAATGTATTTTCTAGAAAATAGTTGGGTGCAGGTGCTTTCAGTCGGGTATGGTGAGGTGCTGTCGGATTTCCCAAGGAAAGGAATTTTTACATACTTACAGATAAAAATGCACCAACACTCTCTCCCTCTTTGCTTTGAACGTCTTCAAAAATGTTGGTTATTTTACTAAATATTGTGTTTCTCTTAATCAATATCTCTACCAACCCACATTCATCTCCCTATCCATTGCCCTGTTAGCCCCTCTCATGAGCCCTGCTTGTTGTATAGTGTATTTTGACAATGTATGGCAGAGTTATTTGTTGGACAAACTGACGCTCACCCCCCCCCTAATCTTACTGTCCATGCTATGCCCCTGAGTAACAAAGATTAGCAGCGAGTAATCTGGACACCAGCAGTCTTTGATGTCTTCTTTTGTAAAAAACAAAAAGAGTGGATGTGATGTTGGCATCTTCTACGTCTATTTATTAGCTCTATAATATTCATTAGAATGTTAAGTTCTAGGAAAGGTGACTGGATGAGCATGGAAAGAAGGTGAACTCCTGCATGGATACAAATAAGGAATATTACAAATAATCTGAATGGATAATTATTTTACAATTTGGCAAAGAGTGAACCGCTGGTGACGAAACCATGTGTGCTATTCACAATTCAGAAGAACCTGGAAATATTTTTAAAGACATCAGCAACGTGGACAAATTAAGTGGCATACGTCCAGCAGGGGATAAATTATCAAAACAACAGTGGAAGTGTAATTTATCCAAAAAACCTGTATTGCTTAGGAAAAGGCTGGCAAATAGGAAAGTAAAATCTGTCAAGTTCAAGGGCCATTAAGTAAGGTCAATCTTAACCATTGGCCACTTCTCAAAGTAGCCATTCCATAGCTTGCGAACAATTTTTCGAGGTTCTGGTGCATCACTCACAGTCATCTCTGAATGGGAACTAGGCCAGGAGTTTTGCATGCATCATAACCTGTGTGTATGCAAAGTCCATCAGTGTCACAGGGAGTCTGTTTTTGCAGAAGTGTGCCTTGGGATAATAGAACGTCAGAATGCAGGGGCTGCACCAGTTCTGCCAAAACAGATTATTAATATGTGTGATCTCTGTGTGTGGAGAACCCCATGTCACTGAGTACTCAAGTAGTCCTCTTAGGGGAGTGTAAACCCAGTTTACAGAGCCTGCATGCCCTGGAAAGCATCTGTTCCACAGAGGAGTCAGCTTTGGTAGAAGCCTCTAAAAATAAACACAACAGGTTGACCTCATTTATAATGTTAGCTTGATAATGTGAAAAGCTACTGTGTTAGGTCTATAGGAGCCTGGGAAGGATTGCTGGGTGGACAGAAAACAACACCTGCCACTTGTGCCCACTGAGAAGTCAGAAAAGGTACAGACAGAATCCCAGGCAAGTGGCTGCACAATAAATGGCATTACAGTGTGTTTCAAAAAAATGGCACAAAAGAAAAACTGTGCAATGTATGCCAGACATTATGACTTCTAGAGTGCTAAGAAATGCGGCATAACTATGGAAGGTCCATTAATAGGCCTCATGACATCAGTGCACAGCTGAAAGAGAGCCATTGCCATTGCTCCTCCTGATCAGTGCTCTGTAAGGTTATGTGAACTTAACCCTGCATAATACTATGTCACCGTCATGTGTCGAAAGGTCAGATTCTTCATACATTCCACGCAGCAGGATCTTAATAGGAAAAACAGTTTTAGTATGGTTGTACAGTTCTGCTTTTCGACCCATCCTGCTTCAGGAAGAAGATAAGAGGTATGTTTTTAATGAATTTAGCCTTTCCTTTAATGAAGGTTTACATCCATTCCAGTTGTGTCACCAAACTGGAGGGGACCCCCTGCACAGTACATGGAGGGGATCCCCCTCCGGACTCACTCAGGCCAGGTGCTGTGCTGAGAGGCCTCCTGGAGCTCAGGCGCCCACCTGCACCGCAGGAGCTGCAAGGGCCTTTGTTACACCCCTGTCGAATTCCTGTCTTCGGAGACATGTTGAAGAAAGACTTTCCAGCATAACCCATAGATTGTATCCTCCTATTGATCCTCCTCCTTGACTTGCTTGTTTAACAGAGAAGTCGTCTGGTTTATAGCTACATTAAAGAGAGCCTACCATGCAATGGGCATTGCATGTACCCATATCCAAGGCGGACATACAATCTATTTTATGTTGTCACATTTTCGATACTGTCGGTCATCTGGGCCAGCATAAAACCCTAGAGGCACTACAATGGTGGTGCAGTGGCTGCGTAATGAGGAAACATGTTGCTGACTACATTTGGAAGTGAGCTAGATGTGTCTGATCTAACATTAATTATAGATTCACCCCTCTAATGGACATTCCTATGTTGAATAACCTGATAAAGGATGCGTTTTCAAAATGTGTACACTATATGCAGAGTAAGGGAGATCTCAGTGTGCATACCATGAATAAGCCATTTATGCAGCATGTCTTTCACTTGAATAGAACACCTTCTGTGATGGTCTCCTACCAAGGATTGCTATTTATTGCTAGATTCAAACGGGAATTTAAAAATCTCCTAGGTTTTCATTTGTGCTCTTCATCTACATTCCACCCTGTATCCCATGACCAAACTGAATGCCAAACACCATCCTGGAACAATATAAACACATTGTTTTGCTCTACAGAAACATGTAGTACGACCTATTCAGCGTGTTTTTTGTTTCTCACAAGTTTAATGTGGATGTTAGTCATAAAACGCTGCTATACTAAAGCAAGGTAGACAAATATGATTATAAGCATTTCACAAAAGCCACACAAACCTATTAAACGAATTCTGACCAGGATAGGCAAGAAGTTCTGGACCACAAACCTAGGCTCAAAGACAGTTTCCCTTAATTATTCCTAGAGTATCTGAAAAATCAGAACTGCTTCAAAGTTAAGTTCGACCATTTGGAGTGCACAATGTAATCAAACCACAATGGTAGATTGTTTGATATTTCTGTCCCACTGAAGCATTCATTCAGCGTTCTTTACATAACTGACCACACCTTTTGTACATTATCACACATTTACTGATTTACTGGCGGGTATTGTAAGTTTTTGATGCAGTTCCTGTGTTGTTAATTATGCTTTATGGATTACTTTTGAACATTATTTGATAAAATCCGAAAATACATCTGTTTTTCTATTACTTAAGTTGACATACCACTTTCCCACCGTGTTTGTGTCTACAACTTACCTTTGGGATGTTTGCAGAACTGTCCCAGGCCTTTTTATATAATGATAGATATAATTTAAACTCTACAGATTTAGGAAAAGGCACCATATAGATTCGCTGGAGGGATTTTCGGGAATGACTATGGATCTACCCACAAAGTTCTGAACTCCTTTTCCTGCATTTACACTCCTTTTTGAGCTCTAAATCATCAGGATTGTCAGGGGTTGTGATAACGTACAGCTTCCTGAACCTTGGGTCTGGCCTCAAAAAGGTGATGCTAAACTGAAGATCCCAATCGAAGCCACTGTTTCCCGAAAGCCCAGAATATACATACCTTCTGAGGCGCAGATTTTAAGAACCCGAGGCAAGCAGATCTTCAAAATGTATAGGCTTTTCTGATAATCTATATTAACATTTGTTTTATTTCCAATACGAATTTATAAAGGTAAACAAACAAGGTTATTTTATTAATGATGACATCAAGAACTTATCCCTCAGAAAATATGCGAAATGCCTAAGCGCTACCTCTGAAGATACACAACTGTAAAAACAACACTTCTTTATAGGTATACGGACGCTTTTTTATGTATCCTAATGTTGGGTATATACAGAGGCAACACTTCAAAGGACTGACAATTATATAAACCTTTTCCCTATAGTTGCACAATCAGCAGCCATCCATACGAGCCGTGTAAAGTCTTGTGAGTAATCTTTAACTCTAACCGTACCTTCACTTTGGAAAAAAACACATTGCCATCTAGGTCTGTTGGAGAATCTCATACACAGTAGCAAATAAGCACATTAGACCTTAGTTGTTAGGCAGTCGGTGGCCTATGTTTAAGGTCCACCGATGGACAGCCTTATCTCTCTGTTTTTGAAAAGCTATTGTTTGCGGGGCAGCGCAGTAGACCATAGGGCAGCCCCGTACTGTTGGTTGGCTTCCTTGCCAATCTCATTTCCTTTCTTCCTTTCTTGGTTCCCAGCCTCATCTTGTGTTTGCCACTCCCCTGCAGCATAGCCCCTTTAACTTCCTTTTTGAAAGGGTGGACTTGTATGCACCCATGGCCGACTTAAGGGATCTATTTTATTCTTTTGGTTCAGCACTCCATGTGAGAGCATATTTCTTGCTCTGTTCCTATATCCTCCTTCCCATCTCACCCCCTCGTCTCTCTATGTTGCTCCCCTACCATCGTTTATTGTTTTCCTAGCCTATCCCAATACAGTCAGCTCGTGTTTTTTCCACAGGAGCACACCCCTTAGTTGCCCACTGCCACTCAATAGGATTGTCTCTTTTCCAGCAGCTGGAATTTGCTGCTGGACCACTTCTTCCTCCGTTCTGCATCTTCAGGCAGATATTTTTTTAGTTTACTACTCAAACATTTGCATTCACCGTCTTGGAACGTTAAATGTAAAGTAAATAAAATGCTCACTGCAAAATATGTGCATGCGTAATACTAAATTCGCATCCACGTCTGATGACTTATGATTATTCTTATTATTTGGGGATTTGTACAGTGCAACAGCTACTCAAACAGTGTCCTGGTGCTAACAGTAAAATCTAACACATATAAGGACTAAAAGACTGACCTAAAAAGCCAAGTTTTGAGAAGTATCTTGAAAAGCAAAATGTCCACAGTGGCACAGAGTTGTAGTGGAAGAACATTCCACTCCTTGGCAGCCAGACACAAATAAAATCTATCACCCCATTTATTCCTTGTAAATCAAGGGGTGACCACTGTTAGACCTGACAGCCTTATGATGGTCTTCCCCCAACTTTGTGCCTGCATCCCTCCATTCTTCTGATTTTTGCTGGTTGTAGGACTCTGCACACTTTACCACTGCTGACCAATGCTAAAGTACTTGTGCTCTCTCCTCTAAACATGGTGACACTGGCATATTTACTTTACTTGTAAGTCCCTAGTAAAGTGCACTACATGTGCCCAGGGCCTGTAAATTAAATGTTACAAATGGGCCTGCAGCACTGATTTTACCACCCACATAAATAGACACTTAACCATGTCTCAGACCTGCCATTGCCAGGACTGTGTGTGCAGATTCACTGCCACTTGACTTGGCAGTTAGAACTACTTTTCAAGCCTTAAACTCCCTTTTTATGACATATGTCGCCTCTAAAGTAAGCTCTAGGTAGCCCGCAGGGCAGGGTGCTATGTAAGTAAAAGGCAGGACAAGTACTTGTACATTTTACATGTCCTGGTAGTGAAAAACAAGTAAAGTAATTTTTCACTACTGTGAAGCCTGTTACTCATAGGCCAGCATTGAGAATTCCTTTATATACCTTTAAGAGGTAATTTCTGATCTAAGAGGAGAATCATTGTCATGTTTGGCATGGTTAGAATGGTAGCGAAGAATCCTGCTTACCGGCGAAGTTGGATTTAACATTACTATTTTATTTTAGAAATGCCACTTTTAGAAAGTATATATTTCTCTGCACTTACTGCTCTCTGTGCCTTACAGCATGTTTCCAATCCACGTCTGGTTTGTGCTGGTTGACAGCTCCCCTTGTGCATTCCACCAGACAGCCATAAACACAGGACACTCAGCTGCATCTGCCTTCATCTGCATACTGACTGGTCTTCCTTGGCAGGAAGGGTGGAGGGGCTCTCCCTTACACTTCAAAGGAAGGCTAGTGGCCAGACCTCACACAAAAGACTAATAACTTCTAGCAGATCTCCTGGTAAACAGGACTGGGATGAAAGGGGAACTGGTGCACTTCAAAACTACTCTGAAGTTTTCCTCTACTTCAAAGGTACATTTGGATATATATACTGGGTCTGTGACCCCCTAAAATCAGATACTTCTGGATCTACAACTGGACTCTGTCAGAGGGACTGCCATGCTGCTCAAAGGACTCATCTTGACTGCTTTTCAGGAA